>NC_141689.1:1423225655-1423712023 GCF_964263255.1 Lissotriton vulgaris
TTGGTTTCTCAAAGGATCACAAGTATGATATGTGTGCCCGCGATGATATCAACATGTTGTCTGATAAGTAATGAAATCAACATCTGAGTCACCTGGAGTCCTGCATCCAGCCTATGTACCATAGAAACTATACTAAGAACTGGGAGAATGGTTTTAGAACAGAGGGCCCGATTCACAGAACTAACTTAGGAAAAAATCCTAAATTTACTACTATTTTGGTAGTCACAGAAGGCACTTACTCATTTTGGTATTCACAGAAGGCACTTAATCATTTCGGTATTCACAGAAGTTAGGAGTGCCAATTTTAGGACTCCTAAATGCCTTCTGTGAATACCGAAAGTCTTAAAGTTAGGACTTTTCTCAGTTTAGGAGTGGTGCAGTTAGGACTCCTAACTTTAGGACTCCAAAATGCCTTCTGTGAATAATGAAAGTCTTAAAGATAGGATTTTTCTCAGTTTAGGAGTAGTAAAGTTAGGACTCCTAACTTTAGGATTTCAAAATGCCTTCTGTGAATACCGAAAGTCTTAAAGTTAGGATTTTTCTCCGTTTAGGAGTAGTAAAGTTAGGACTCCTAACTTTAGGACTCCTAAATGCCTTCTGTGAATACCGAAAGTCTTAAAGTTAGTATTTTTAACAGTTTAGGAGTAGTAAAGTTAGGACTCCTAACTTTAGGACTCCTAAACTGAGAAAAATCCTAACTTTAAGACTTTCTGTATTCACAGGAGGCATTTAGGAGTCCTAAAGTTAGGAGTCCTCACTTTACTACTTCTAAACTGAGAAAAATCCGAACTTTAAGACTTTCGGTATTCACAGAAGGCATTTAACCGCATCGCTGCTGCGGCGATTTTTGCGCTGTGCGGCATTTTTCGAATTACCGCGATACATGACGAGCTCAGCTCGTCATCAGCACACGCCACCCGTGGCTGATGACGAGCTGAGCTCATCATCAGCATTGAAGGGGTTAAGAGTCCTAAAGTTAGGACTCCTAACTTCTGTGAATACCGAAATGAGTAGGTGCCTTCTGTGAATACCAGAATGAGTAAGTGCCTTCTGTGAATACTAAAATGGTACTAAGTTTAGGATTTTGTCTTAAGTTAGTTCTGTGAATCGAGCCCATACTCTTTAAAAAAAAAAATAGCTTTTCCTTTTTTATTCCGCACATTTTTAATCTGGCCTATTTTTTGTCGTCACTGGTATGTTTAACCACAAACACAGATCTCTCTTTAGGACATACTTTTGACACACTGCATTTTATATATAATCATGAATTGCTTTAAACAATGCAAGTCTTAAAAGTATTCAAGCTTTGCTTTGCTCATTACATATGTCATTTTTTATTTACTCATATAAATATATGATATAATAATTACTTTTATTTCACGTCTTATATATTGTGTTTAGAATTGTATCATGTTTTACATAGTTTTATATTCTAGTAATTTAAGAGCATGGATTTCCTTACATGTTAGTTAAATCCCAATATGTTGAATATGTCCATATGACATCCCTTTCAGATGTACAAGCTAGGGTTGATGTAAAGCCCCTATGGGCTGACTCCATTTTACGGAGTCCGACTCTATCTTGTGTAATAGGAGTCACCATTTTTTGGTAATGATAATCGCCATTTATACCCCAGTTTATGCAGAAACAATGTTGTGTCTGTCATTGATGCCAATGTCATCTGGCCTTTATTGTTCCAAGCACTGTGAAAATGTCAAATCATTCAGGCAATGACACAGATATAACTCCAGATGCGACATCAGTCTGGGTCAAGTGTCTAGGTATCACAATGTCAACATCAAATAAGAAGAAACAGACATATAGTGAAAATAGTGAAGTCTGAATGTATGTCCATTTACCTTATATGTTCATAAGGATATGTCTGGGATGCAAATAATGTGTATCAGCCATTCCTAAACTTATGTCAGAAATTCCTATCTCCCATAAAATGTAATTAACAAGGAATGCCTCTTGACACTTGTCATGAGAGGTCCTTCACCCATATTATCACACAAGATACTACGGAGAATGTCTTGACTGCTGCCAGCGCACCAAGAAGAGGATACATTGCATAACAAGTTGAGTCCAGGAGAAAGGACGCTGCAGGGAACATTGCTTTCACATCTCACTGATAGCCACACCTTTTGCAGTCAACAAGTTATGTGTGATATGTGAAGAGGAAAATAGGTTTGTTTTGGATACCATGGTGCCTCATATCCCTGTTTAGGCATTGTTAGTGACCCAAAAGCAATGATTCTACTTCAACAATGTATTGGGTTGGGTTTTGCGGGGCCACAACTTTGTCTTTCACATTCAGCACTGGTCCATTGAACCAAGTTCACCTGTGTCACCTATGGGTGGGAAAGCAAACCTCGTAGAAATACGCCAGAGTCACAGCTTACTCCACAACTGATTACGGTAGCACTCTCCCCCACTCTGTAAATGATCTTGGATCTCGGCCACAGGTTCCATGGACCACCCAAATGCTCTTACCTGTGTTTGTGCTCAACAAATACCTACATAAATATACAAATGCCTACTTTAAAACAGAGGAGGCAAATTAATTTGACATTGGTCATGCATATACTTACCAGTAGGTTATCTTAGTTGTTGGCGTTTTTGTTGGTTTGTACAACGTTCTAGGGTATATTTATACTCTGAACTGGTGTAATAGGGTGTTTAATTGAAAGACAAGAATTACATTTTAATTCCAGGCAATTCGACAATAGAAGGTGAAGCTCTACACATCTCAGTGGCTGATGTGTGTTGTCCCCCAGTGTTCTGTCCTCTCACCTCAGCTGTTTCAAATGTATAAGATCTGCCTTGCATGTATAATTGCTGTCCATGGTCTGCGACTTCAGAATTAGGCAAAGGATTCACATATTTTAGTGTATTTGCAAGAAGGGTCCAGTGGCATCTATTCTGTTGCGGCCTGTTGGCAGGAGATAACATCTTGCATGGCTATACATTATTTCTGCTTTACCACGGTAAAACAGACATCCTTCTTTTTAGTAATATTCACTTATTTTCATCAAGTTTTATGTAGCCTACCACTTTATGCATGGCTCCTTTTTATCTAAAGAAATGTAATATATTTAGGAGTCAGATTTGACGTGGATCTGTGTATTGATCTACAAGTGTCTAATATTACAGAAAAAATCTGTCACCATTTAATTCTTTTGTAAGACATTGACTCTTTTTTAGCAGCAGAATTCTTATATTTCTGGTACAAACTGAGGCATTTGTGAGTTTTTTTTTATTGTTCAGTTGTCTGTCTTAGCCTGACAAAGTGCTCATTGGCAAGTTTTAAACTGTCCATAATTGAGAAATTCAAACAATTTTTCACTTGCCAAAATATGATTTTGTTTCTGAATACAGTGATGTTTATGTTTGGCCTCAGGTGAAAAAGCTGATTAAAGTCAAATTACTTTAACTGATTTGGAAATCCATCAAGACTCATATTATCTGAGAAATGGTTCCAATCTCAGTAGTGCACATGAGCTGTATGGTCCACTGTGGATCCAAAATAGATCATTCTCATCAAATGGCTTGTCAAACTAACGGAACAGCTCTGAGAAGTTGCTGGAGCCAAACTCTGACATGAGCTACCTGTTCTAAACTGTAGCCTTTCTGTTTTCAACAGTGTTATATGCATATAGATATATTTATAATATTTTTTAATTATTCCTGTGATAGATTGTCAGCAGTTTTATAATGATACTGTTGGTGTAAAATTCTGTTATGCGCTTTCTGTATTTTTTGGCGTTGTGGTAATCGACATTATCTAAGCATTAGAAATAAATTCAATACAAATACAAAATACTGAAAAGAGATGTAGACCTTCTGTAAACGCACAGGGTTATTTACACAGTTTTTAAACAGAACACGGTTATGAAATGAGGCATTCTTTTCTGCCCAAACAGAGAAGAGAAAGGTAAAAAAAATCCCTTTGTAATGTCAGTGTCTGAACAAAGACAACTTGAGAGGTTGTTTATTCAATTTGCTAAATTTGCATACATGTAGGGGGTCCCGTTCCAGTCAACTGTCATTTGGGCCGCCTCCAATGGTCAGCGGTTTAACTTCAGCCTCCACCACATAAAAATGATGTCACAGCATCCCAATCCTAATCATCTGAAAGCACCGCGTATGTACCACCTCCAAACCAACTCTGAACAAGACAATATACACAGACAACATCCTACAGGACTCATACCATGAGCAAATACAGTCTTAACAGCAATCACTGTTCCTCCACTAAGGCTTCTTGTATGTCTTTTCTCTTTTTGCTTTGAGCCACACACTCTTTGTTGACTCCCTACTCAACATCAACAGCACTTTCTTCTGTCAGTCATCCATTCACAACAAACCCTCTGCAATTTTCTCTTTAAAGACTTACATTGTCTTCAACAACTTTAATTGGCACTGGAAAGGCATCCACATAATTTACATGGGTTCCAAGGAAGCTTGTTCTTCTCTCAGTATTCTTAATGGACTTCCACCAAACTTGCAGCCTTCCCCATATGTTAGACAACTGTTGTAATTTGTTTTTTTCTCTAAACGTGCTTTCAACCACTCCTAATTTATCTAGCCTCCCGGCCTTCTTACTCAGATTGTGCTCAGTGAGGTGTACAAGACTGTAAATTACACCAACCCATGGTAAAATGGTCATCAACATATGCCTCAAATTACTTCCCCTTTTCATAGTCTTCTATACACATTTCCATAAAGTCCTATTAAATATATCAATCAGACTACACAATATCACCCCAGGAACAGAGAAACTCTTCAATCTCAGCAGAAGTTAATTTTAGTCTCACCATTTACTACTGAGTTTGGGAATCATTCTCTTTGAAGTCTTTCTCCCTTAAATTCAATCAGATTACACATGGGCACGTACCCATTTATATTTATTTCAAGTCATTTTGGATAACAATTGTGGTCTGAAACCAGTAATGGCTGTGGGTTAAAGTACTGAAATTTAACTTCTCCACAAGAACCAGGCAATGTCGTAGGGACCAAACTTGGATTGATGGTCCTCAATACCTTATCAATACTGAAGCACTCAATATGAGCTCTAATCTCATTTTTTTAGCCTCCTGTTATAGATCACTTCGCCAAAATTCAGTGCAAAGTCTCTGCTACATTCCAATCATACACTCAATAGATACATGAGGATTCATCCTGTCTCTTCCATGCCAAAGTCCATGCTCTTATTTGTTCTTCCATGGTCAACCTATGTTTGCCTCCTACTAGAACCTAAGTAGAACCTTTTCAAATTGGAACCACTCCTACAACCATTCCCCTACACCACTGTTCTGCCACAGCAATCACACTTACATTACTCAACTTAACATTCTTCTCCCTTTGTCCCAAATCTGCAAGACAAGCTTGTAAATATTTGCTTTTGCAATTGGGACACCCATTATCTGATTCTTGATGCAGTCTATTCTTTTGTTGGTAAAAATGTCCTTCAGCAGTTTGTAAATAACCCTTACATTGAAGGGTGTTGTGAGAAGTTAGCCTGGTATATGATTTCCACTAGATCTAGTGGGCACCTTGCACCAATCTAATCTACAACTTATTGATGGTAGGTTATAAAGTCAACCCTATAGAAAGCTATCCTTAGTGGTAGCTGTGGAGAGCAGCCTTCAGGCTAAGACTTGGAAACGAGTGTGTAGTTGTGTCTAAAATCCCTGTAAGAAACTGCATAGAGAAAATACGTTTTGGGATCCCCCTTTTTCTGAGTCCCTGTGTGGCCTCCCTCCCTGAGCTTCTAAAGCCCTCGGGAGCCCACTCCTAAGGCCTAAATGTCTTAAAAAAGGGGAGGGGGCCCCCATCCCTGAGCTTCTTGAGGCCCTGGGGATGCCATCCGCCCTGGTCGAATCCTTTAACACCTTGGCTGCGGCCGGAATTCCGCGCTGGTGCTGGACATTCCGATCTCGGGCGTTGTCATGACGGCTCCCGGCCGTCATCAGCACACGCCCACCGTAACTCATGACAGCAGGGAGCCGTCATCAGCACCGAAGGGGTTAATGAAGGTGAGGGGGGCCGCTGTTGGCCCCCTCCCTGAGCCATTAAAGGCTTGTGGAACCAAATTCCCTGGGGCTGAATTTTTTAATGAAGCAGCTGGGGGCCATGTGTTCTCCCCTCCGCCAGCCTCTAAGCGACCCGGTATATTAAAAGGGGGAGGGGGCCATGAGGCCCCCCTCCACGAGCCTGTGAAGGCCCCAGGATCTGATCCCATGGGTCTGAATTATTTAATGAAGGGGAGGGAGCCGCCTTGCCCCCCTTACCAAGTCTCTAAATGTTCCGGCTCAGAAGCTATGTTCTGGGGAGCCCCCCCACCAGGACTTAGCTGTTTCCCTACCTGCATCGGTGCAGGCAGGGAATCCTATGCTTGCTCTCACTTGGTAGGATCATTTTCAAATCTACCACTAAGCGGGAGCAAGCACCAATTCCACTCTCAGCAGGTGGGAGCTTCAAAACAATTCCGGCCCGCGGAGAGTGGACGTTTGATTTTTTTCCCTGCCCGCGGTGACGGGGGCAGGGAAACAGATCAAAATATTGCTCCTGCCTGCAGGGCAACATTAGGAGCTGCTCCCTGTGAGTGGGAGCAATGCTGGCTCACACTGTATGTGGGGAGCTGGCTGGGGCCATGGGGGATTTGGGGCCCACCCCGCGACAACAACAAGAGTATGATGGGTGCCCTGAGTGGGCACCAGGGCACCTACCTTTTACTGTACAGGGTACCAGGGCATGGGTTCCTCTGGGCTGAAATCAGCCTGGGGAGAGGGCCACATGAGCCTCTTCCCGTAAAAATGTCGCCGGGCCCCAAGGGATGGAGTTCCCAGGACTGAAATTGTCCCAGGGAAGGGGCAACGTGCTCCCCTGAAAATGTCAAGGGCAGGGGGAAAAATCAGAAGGGTAGAGGGACATGTGCACACCCCACTAAACATTACACCAGACCCCGACTTATGGGGTTTCTGGGACCGAAGTTGGCCCAGGGAGAAGTGCCATGCATGCCACCACCCCTTTATTTAAAAGAGGAGCACTGGAATATGAGGTCATGAGGACCTAAAAAACTGAGAGGTGGGCCACATGGACCCCTCCTCTTTTATTTAAATAAGTGGCCCTGAAGTCTGGAGTCTCTGAAGCCAATAAAGGCTTGAAGGGGGCTGCACAGCACCCCTTCCCTTAAGAAAATACACAACACTAGGGGATGTGGTCCCCAGGGCCGTAAGAGGCTCGGAGAAGGGGGCCGTGGCCCACTCCCCTTTATTTTTAGGGGATGGGCTCCCCAGGGCCTAACAAGGAATGGGCCTTGAAAAATAAATTACCCTGGGGGATGGGCTCCCAGGGCCAGGCCCTATGACCAGCCCCCACTGTGCACCGCCCAGTGGGTGGCGTGGGGTTTGGCTGTATGCAGGAGGGTTGGCTGTAGAGCCTGGCCGCAGTCAGTGGGTTGCATTTACATATGGTAATTACATATTACTTTATGTTAAAAAAAACTAGAAATTCATTGGAAAAAAGCAAAGGTTAAAGTAACATTATAGTTGGATAGGATGAAAAGATCTGTTTTGGTCTAAAAAAGCAACTTAGAAATTCACTGAATAAACCAAAGTAAAGCTATAGTACAACATTGATGTTTTGAACTAAAAGAAAATACAGAAATTGATCAGTTAATGACTAGTTAGTTGCACTAACTATAACTTGCACCCCTGCCATGCACTGCTGATGACCTCACATATGACAGCACTCATGATATGTTCTATGACATTTATTATGACATTACTGATGACATCTCAAATTACATTATTGATGACATCACTGATGATTTCACTGATGACATCATCCAAGCTTCGTTTTCCCGCATTTTGCTCTATAAATTATTGTGGCATTAGAGGCCTGACAGGAAGTATAAAATAGCTCAGGAAAATATCAGACATCATTACTGTCATCGCAGATATGACTTCCTTAGGTGTTGAAAGAATGTGTTATGTGCAACATTGACCCTATACCATACACTTTACAGCTAGCATAGTTCACATTAACCCTTTGCATGCTGATGACGGAACCGCTCCGTCATCAGCTGCGGGTGCGCTGTGCTGATGACGGAGCGGTTCCGTCATGGCCCAGCCGCCGCGCCTGCGCGGCGCTGATTTCGCGCCTGCGCGGGCGTTCTAATGAGCGGGGCGGGTCATGACGGAACCGCTCCGTCACCAGCATAGCTCAACCGCGGCTGGTGACGGAGCGGCTCCGTCACCAGCATGCAGCCGCCGCGCGGCCGCCCCGCCCCTTTAGCGCTGCGGCGGAATAGCCGCCGCAGCGAAGGGGTTAACAATCAACCACAAATATATAGGAAACCCTCCTTGAGTAGGGTGTTCAATCTGTATACAACTGTTCACAGAAAGCCAAGTTCCTAAAAATAGTGACTGTCAGTTTTAAAACGAATGCCCTAAAAAGGAACAGCTTTCAGTTGCATCAAACCCCTGAAACTCGCCAAACCTACTTTGAAAAGTGAAGTTGATATCAGACGAGAACTGGGTACTGTAAACGGTGCTTATTCTGTGGCGAGAGTTTACTCTACAGCACACTGTTAGAAATAGTGAAACTTTCATGATAAATACAGAGTATCTACTAAAAACAGTGTACACTCTATGCAACAGTTGTCCAAAAAGATACTATTCGCTGAAAATAACCAAGATCAGAAAGTGCTAAACATCATACAACTTGTACCCTTCATGCTATGGTGAAATCTTTGCAGATAGCCCATCTTCTCAAACAAAACAAGCAAGCCCATGTACATAGGTTAGTCCCTGATGCAAACAGCCTTCTATGGTATATAAAAATTGTTATGCTGACACAATTCTGTTTAATAACTCAACGGTGCTTACATACGTTAGTATCTACTACGTCTAATCTTACTCCAGTTGAAAAAAAATTTGCAGACCAAAAAACTTGTGTTGAGCATAATAAACACAAGTCAACTGCTACTCTTGAATACAAAGATTTATAACACGTTCAATACCTCTACACACCTTTGGTACATTAGGAGCACAAGTGCTTTGTAAGCACATCCATTAGCTTGGCCCAGGCTGTACTAAATTAGGTAGACAAGCAATATGGTACTTACCCGGCACTATGTAAACTATAAAACAAACTAGCACACTCATTGGATGATGTCATCAGTAATGCCATCAATGATGTCATTTGAGATGTCATCAGTGACGTCATAAATAATGTCATAGAGCATGTCACAAGTGCTATCATATGTGAGGTCATAAGCAGTGCATGGAGGGGGCACAAGTTATAGTTAGTGCTGCCCACTATAACTAGTGAATTTCTGTGTTTTTTTAATTCAAAACATTTATGTTGTCATTGACAAATTCACCTAAATATAACATTAATTTACCTGTGGTATTTTTCAGTTTATTTTTATTTTTACGAAACAGTTCTTTTTATCACACCTAACTATAACGTTACTTTTACCTTTGTTTTTTTCCAGTAGTATATATGTATATGTATATATATATATATATTATATATATATATATATATATATATATATATATATATATATATATATATATATATATATATATATATATATATATGTATATTTACACACACACATATGTATTCACACACTTACCTTAAAAATACGTACCTTACATTGCAAAGGCAATGCGTGGTAAATGCATTGCTTGGTGATTTTGACCCACCCACCACTCCTACTTACAGACCTGGTGTTGCTATAAATCGCATTTTTACTATATCTAACCTTCATCCATCCAATCTCTAGATGCATCCATCCATGCATCCAATCTCTAGATGCATCCATCCATGCATCCAATCTCTAGGCCACATCATTCGTGCCTCTTTTTTTTCTAAATTATCAGAAAAACATGAGAAAAAACAACTTATCAGTTTTCTTGAGGACAACAAGCTCCAGCATAGTACGCAGTCAGGCTTCCGCTGCTCTTATAGCATTGAGTCAGCCTTGCTGCTTGCCTCCGAGTCAATGAGGTGGATCATGAACGAGGGCAACATTGAGCTATTCTTATGATTGACCTCAGTGCCGCTTTTGACACTGTATCCCACAATATCCTGGTCAAGAGGCGATCCACTCTCTGCAGCAAACAGTGCCACAGGGCTCCTCATTAAGTCCAACTCCTTTTAATGCCCATGTCAGCCCCTTGGCTGGGGTCATTGTGTGCTATGACTTTACTGTTATTTCTTATGCTGATGACACACAACTGTTTGCCACCTTATCTCAGAACAGTGAGCTCATGGTCTCTTCTGACTTTGCGCGTGTCTGTCATCGGTTTCCATTTGGATGGACCTTGATTGCTTGAAGGTGAATGCTGGAAAGACAGAGGTCTTGATATTGGGCAAGCATCTTAACATCTGGTCCAATGCTTGGTGTCCCAACAGCCTTGGTGCTTTACCACCTCCTAAGCTCAAAGTTAAGAACCTAGGCATATGGTTCAATGAGAAACCTATCTTTGATGCCCAGGTTAATGCCCTTGCAGGAAAGTCCGACCAAAAAAGTCATGAGTCTGACCAAAAAACTGTAGTCCAGGCTCTGGTCATATCCAGATTAGACTACTGTAATTTTTTCTACCTGAGTGTTATCCAAGCATGATTGAATAGGCATCCACAGGTCTAGAATGCGGCAGCTTGTACACTGCTAGGACTTCCTAGGAAGAGCCTCTATTAGCACTACATTGAAAAAGTAGCTCTGGCAGCCGGTGAAACAGAGAATTGCCTTTAAGGCTCTCTGTTATTGCTACAAGGATCTCCTACCAGGGTCCTTTTTATTGACAGTCTATGGTTACTCCCTATTTTCCAGCTAGAAATCTTAGGTCAGCTTCTGCTAAACAGAGCTTTGTTCCTACATTCAAAAAAGCCAGAATTGGTGGCTGTGCTTTTAGCCAGCTGACACCAAAAATCTGGAATTTGCTACCTGCGGAACTTCGGTTATCTCCCTCAAAAATGATTTTAAGAAAAAAGCTGAAAACCTGGCTTTTTAGATCTGCCTAACCTTCCCCTAGTCAGTAGGCAATTTTTTTCATGTCAACATCCTAGAGCTGGGGCACTTTGTAGGAAGTAGCCATGTGCTCTACAAGTGGTATTATTATTATGCAGGAGTTTTGTAGAATGGTTACTACCAAAACCACATTTAAATCCATTCATACAATAGACAAACCTGCAAAGTGCTCGCATTAATACTGTAAGAGAAGGAGGATCATGATGCAAAGCCGTTCTAGCATTCTGTAATGGTTAAGCCAGAGTGATTTTTTAAAATTCCCATGATGTAATTTAATTTGGATCACTCGTATACTTATGGCATTTTTGTAAAATATGCAATTGTTTGTTTTATGTATCATTTTAGATATGTATTGTTTTATTTGTAGGAACCAAGAATCAAAGCGTTTTTTGTTTGTTATAGGTTAAACAAAGACAAATTCCTTTTGTCGCTGTCTACTCCTGTCACTTACGGTTTCTAGTATCTGAGGCCTAATTCACAAAAACAGCTCATAAATATACACCCATATATGTACTCCTATATATGTTTGTCGATTTACGACGTTTAGAATTTCAAAACATTTCCAGTGGCATTCCTTGCAATCTGCACCCATCAGCAAACTCATAGTGCTGGAGTCTTACTGCTAGAACTGTCCAGGTTTAAGAAACAAAAAAACAACTCACCTATCATTCTTTTGAAGTGCTCTCAGAACGTGGAAATTGGTTCCTCTTGAGGTTCACACAAACTCCTCTTTTGATGTTTTTAAGATGAACTTAAAACTCTTATTGATTCAGAAATACCTACTTAGTAGCTGTTTATTTATGGCGCAGTAGACTCTAAGCTCTGCCTCTTTACTAGTATTATATTAAGGAGACACTAGCGGTTAGAAAATCACACCACATTTTTAATTTTGTAACTTTCTTAGTGACAATTGTAAAGCACTCTGACATCCTGTGGTCTACCAAGTGCTGTATAAACAGCAAATGACTAACTAATTGGCCTACACCTATTTGCACACTTAATTTACTTGCAAGTCCCTAGTAAATGGTACTACGTGTACCCACGGCAATGAAGTTAAATGCTACCAGTGGGCCAGCAGCACTCATTGTGCCATCCACTAAATTAGTACCTGGGTGTGGGCAGGGGCTGCGCTCTAGTCGCGCCGGCCTCCCACCCTCCTCATTACCTATAATATGTGTATAGGGTTCAGACGGCGCAGCGGGCTGGCGCAGCGGGCGCGCCGGACGCGCGCCGAAGCCGCGCCTAAGCCAAGCCCGTCTGCGCCCGTCCGCGACCGACCGGGACCAGGGGCCCAGACCCCTATACCTGGGGCGTGCCGCAGGTTATCATACACAAGTAAGAGGCTGAGAGACCTTTGCCCCGTCTCACTCACGCTCTGTCATCAGACGATGGAGCCACTTGACCTGGGTCCATGCCCGCACTGTACTTTCAGAGGGAGGTGTTTATCGCCCGCTGTCCCTGACCCAGAAGCGATTATTGCTAAAGGGGGACTCTTAAACTGTAGATCCGTCAGCAAACATTCCCTACAGCTGTGGGATCTCCTACTAGATGAGGACCTGCATATACTATTTATAACTGAAACTTGGTTAGGAGAATTCTCTGATCCAGATATAGTGGATACTATTCCGCCTGGCTATACCCTCCACAGACTTGATAGAGAAAAAGGGAGGGGAGGTGGCATCGCCATCATTGTCAAACACCCTTTTGAGTGTATTCTAAAACCAGCAAAAATTGATAACAGCGAAGCGGGGAAATTTAGCATTAAATTGACTCAACACGAGACAGTCTCGGGCATCCTAATATATAGACCTCCTGGCTCTCTGGGTAACTTCCGAAGTAGCTTACTAGAAGGGGTCACTCAGATTGCCATCAAACACAACAAAGTGTTGGTGTTGGGAGATCTGAATTTACACCTAGAGGATCCCCTACAGAAGGAGGCAGAGGATGTTCGTCTGGTCCTACAAGAACTACAACTGGACCTGCTAAGTGTTGCAGCCACACATCAGAAGGGTCACTGTTTGGACCCTATCTTCGCCAGTTGGGACATGATAAAAGCACTCACTCCTTGTCAGCTCCCTTGGACCGACCACTTCCTGGTCCCTTTTCAATGTTTTTACCAGCCTGTTAGGGCCATTGAGAATGGGTTGGGAAATACTATGAGACGCAAATGGAGACAATACTCCCAAGATAATTTCATAGGCCCCATTCAGAAAGCGCCACCACTGGGTGCCACGGACAGTGATCAGGCGAATAAGGAATTTAATCGGCTTGTGACTGCCACCCTGGATGAGCTAGCTCCAATGAGTAAGAGTAAAACAAGAGAAGGCAGACAACATACTGCCCCATGGTTTACTCCTGAACTCCAGCAAATCAAGTCTAATTGTAAAAAACTTGAAAGAAGCTGGAGAAGGAACTCGAGCGAACAAGCAAAAAACAGTTATAGCGTAGCACACAGAAGCTACCAGTATGAGGTACGCAGAGCTAAAGCCAAATACTTCCAAACACGCATTGAGGCTGCCAAGAGCTCCTCACGCGAACTGTTTAAAATTTATAAAGAAATATCACTAGTATCCAGCTCTAACACCCCCATAAAGGCCACCAAGGAGGGATGTAATAGAGTCGCTGACTTTTTCTCTAATAAAGTTAAAGCTATTTATGCCTCCTTCACCCAACAACCAGATAAGGGCATAGATTTTATAGCAGGTACCTCGCCTGCAACCCCGGACTCCTCATTGCTAACTTTCAAGGTTCCCGCCGCTGACAAGCTAATAAAGATCTGTCGCAGTGTGAAGTCCGGCTCTCCCAACGACCCGGCACCGGCCTGGGTCATCTCAGAGGGCCTGGTAGCCCTGGAACCTCACATCAGACACGTCTTACAGACCTCCTTTGCCACACAACAAGTCCCTATGGAGTGGAAGAAGGCCATAGTACTGCCAATAAGGAAAAAACCTAATGTAAGCATGGAGGTGCTGGAAAACCTCAGACCTATCTCCTTACTGCCGTACGTGGCGAAAGTGGCTGAGAAGGTGGTCAATGCTCAGCTTACGGAGCACCTGGAGAGATGGAACTTACTTCATCCCTCACAATCAGGATTTAGGACGAGCTACTCTACGGAGACAGCTCTCCTACGGGCCACGGAGACCTTAAGAGCAGGGGCAGATGCAGGACATACAATGGCCCTGATCATGCTCGACCTAAGCGCGGCGTTCGACACCGTAGCGCATTCCATCCTGCTGCGGTGTCTGAGCGAAGCTGGGGTCGTTGGTCCTGCGCTATGCTGGTTACAGTCGTTTCTCACGGAAAGATGTTTCCAGGTACAGCAAGGGACATGCCGTTCAGTCGAGATGTCACTAGATCAGGGAGTGCCTCAGGGCTCAGCTCTGAGCCCTACTCTTTTTAATCTTTACATGGCCTCCCTGGCGAAGGTTGTACAATCTTTTGGGGTGGAATTGGTGTCTTACGCCGACGACACCCAGCTGCTGATCTCCCTATCGCAGAACACCTCCAACACCCCCACCAACTTTAAGTCCTGCATGCAGGCACTAGCTGAGTGGATGGACTCCCATTGCTTAAAGCTCAATGGCTCCAAGACAGAGGTGTTGGTGGTGGGGGGTAAAAACAACAACTGGTCAGCTGAGTGGTGGCCTTCATGCCTGGGCCCTACCCCCATACCTTGTGAGGAGGCTAAGAACCTAGGAATATGGATGAACCCCTCTCTCTCATATGATGGCCACATAAGGCGTCTAGTGGGCAAATGTTTTGGAGTATTAAAAACCCTAAACAAAACCCTAGACCTCCTACCCATAGCGGCCAGAAGGACACTAACACAGGCAATGGTGACCTCTCGGTTGGACTATGGAAACATTCTGTTCCTAGGGGCCACCGAGGGCAGCCTGAACCGCCTGCAAGTTATACAAAATTCCGCCGCCAGACTGGTGCTAAGAAGGCCTAGGAGGGCTAATTCGCAAAAGGCGCTGGATGCGCTTCACTGGTTGCCTGTAAAGAAACGGGTGCTGTTTAAATGCCTCCTCTTCTGTCACCGTATTGTCTGGGGCAGGTCGCCCGCCTACCTAAAGGATCTAGTCAGCCGATATGAACCAACAAGGACCCTCCGTTCGGAGGGTGTCGGGCTGCTGACAGTCCCCAGGATTAGAAAGGCAAGAATGGGTGGACGATCTTTTGCGTTCCAAGCAGCTCAACATTGGAACAAACTTCCCCCTGCTCTGAGACTGGAGAGCAGTGAAGCACTGTTCAGGGCCAAGCTTAAAACACAACTATACACTGCGTAGGTCATTGGCTCTCATGGTGATCGCTGGTAGCTCTAGCGCGGGGACACGCCGAGATGGCGTTACTGAGCGCTCTATAAGCTCTTTTATTATTATTATTATTATTAAAATCAAGTCTCAGGCCTGCCACTGCAGCCTGTAATGCAGTTTTAAACTTCCATTACAAAGAAGCAAAATATACCTTTTGCCAGGCATAAAACTCTCATTCTAATACTTTACAGTCACCTATAAGCAAGGCCCTAAAGGCTCATAGGGAAAGGGTGCATTGTAGGTAAAAAGTAGGACAGGTATTCTTAAGTCTTACATGCACTGACAGTGAAAACCTTCTAAAGCCGTTTTTTCACTGTTGTAAGGCCTATCTCTTTCATTGAATAAACACTCTGTTACCCTATGGTGTTTAATAAGAGCTAACTTTAGATTGGATGCAGATAGAAATAGACTATTTACACTCAAATGATTTGTAATTTAAAATCCTCTTTGATGATAAAGGCAGATTTCAAATTACAATTCTAAATATGCCACTTCTAGCAAGTTGGCATTTTCTTGTCTCACACAACTGTGCCCTTTTGCCGTTGTCCTGGGTCACATGACTGTGAATGGCCCGGATGTTGGGGTTTGTGTATTACTTCCAGACAGTGACAGAAATGGGGCTTAGGTGTGGACAGGATTGCTGGAGAGATGTATCCAGCCTCACCTACCCTTTAAAGGACTTTGCCTACAGCACACACATAGGAAGCTTACACCAGGTCTGCCCTGCCTTTGGCCACTCCAGACAGTTTGGAACCTTAACCATGGGAAGGGAAGGAACTTTCCAGAACCAGTGTTGAAGGCAGGAGAGGGAGTCCCCCACACAAAGGCTGGCATCAGGTATTAATATTGGACCGTCAAAGCTACTCTTTAGGACTCTGGACCTGTGGACGATGTAGAAGGACTGTCCTGCTGCCAGAAGGAATGCTCTGCTGTTTGAAGGGCAGCCTTGTTGTGTAAAGAAGGAAGATTGGACCTTTTTGCCTTGATCCTAGTCTACTGAGAGTGAATCCAAGGGTCAGTTGGCCGGCCTCCAGTTTGAGCTCCAGTTTGACACAAAAAGCTTCCAGAGGCCTTTCCTGAAACTACCCAGCTGACCAGCACCAACTGGACCTGTCTGAACCCTGCTGCTGGCCTCTGGTGGAGTGAGTCTTGATCCCCAAGATGTGCCCCAGATTCTGGACCCTTGGCTGGCATCAGAGCAAACTCCTCTCAACCTAACTGAAGATTCCATCAGAACTCTGAACCGAAGGCTTCATCAAAATTGATGCCAAGCGACACATATCCTCGAAGGACCATGCCATGCAGGTCCCATCTGCAAGCTGCGCCAGTCCAACACTGAATGACGCAAAGCCATGCAAAGCCTTGTCATACAGCTGAAAGCCTCAATGGAATCAACGCAGAGCGACCCAGAGCCTCGCCAAGCCCTACTGTGCACACATCGCACCAGGGGCATAAAGTACAACTCTCAGAGGGCTGAACTCTGTACTCTCTCTGGCCTGCGTTTCATCGTTTTAAGCCGGAACTTGTGACTTTGATAATTTTCAGCGTGACCAGATACTCTCAGTTGGTGCTTTCTGTGTTTTGGTTCTATTTAGACCTAAATCTTTAAAATTCAGTATCTGCCTGTGCTACTCATCACATTTTTGTAATTTTGGTATCATCTAATTTATTAAAATGTACTGAACTATTTTAAATTGGTTTGGGATTTTCTTGTGTTGTGGTTTCACTTTCTTACTCTTTGTGTGCTATACTTTGCCTCTAAGTTACGCCTGGCTGCTTTTGTGCCAAGCTACCAGATGGTTAAGCACAGGTTAACTTAGTGACTTTTGTGGTTTACCATGAAAAGGAGTGCGGTTGTTGACTGAGTGGGCCTTCCACCCCCCTCAGCCAATAACCCATTTTCTTACACTGTTCCATAAGTGTCCTACACCAACTCTGGTGTCGGAGACAGTCAGCAGTAAGGTGAGAAAGGAATGTGTGCGTTGGCATGCAATCCACTCACCCAGACCACCATACGTTTGACCTGGATGTGGGCATTGTTTATTTTATTTAGAGTGAGGGTAGCATATTGGTCATTAAAAAGATATTGGGAGGGATGTGAGGTTCAGAGATGCCCTTCAAAACCCTTCCAACATGGTGTGGCAAACTGATAGCTGTGTATTAACCTGATATGTTTCTGAAAGTGTGAGAAACATAGTTGTATACATGTACATATTTATTTATTTGATGAGTTTTATATAGTAATGGCTAAACCCGGAGGTATCAGAGCGCTTTAAATGAGGTTCCACAAAATTACAAAATTACATCAGTTACAAATTACATCAGTTGCAAAAAAAATATTACAAGAGCATAGAAGACGAGATAAGTGAAGGGTAGAGGGAAAGGGGGTAAGGGTAAAGGGGTAGGAGGGAGATACAATGGAGAGACAAAGGAAAGTCTGCCCAAAATCAGGCTGCGTAGGTGACAGTCCAGGGCGAAGTCCTAAACAGCTGCGGTGCATCCATTTGGGCGTAGGGGCGTAGCCCCACTAAGCCCTGGACACACCGTGGCACTGCAGCTAAGCTATTAATAAACATAACACACTAATTCTTCAAATTAGCGACATAGCCAGCGCAGCGCGGGAGGGACAGGCAATCAGATGATCATGTTGATGCCTGGTAATTGGTGCGGTCCGTTGTGCGCAGGGGGTGGGGGGGGCATGGGCTGCTGGTCTGCTGCAGCTGCGCATGAGAATTCCGTTGCGCGAAAAACACTTTAGGCATAGAGAAGGGGCCGGGGGTGCGGCTTCAGCCGGGCCGGGTTTACAAAGGCTGCCCAGGGCGAGTACACAGTGTGCCCCCCTAGCCAATCCTGGTGCTGCATGCAGCGCTAGGATTTGCTGGTCCACCGCGCATCCAATAATGGATGTTGCGCTGTGGACCAGCCAATCCTGGCGCTGCATGCAGCACCAGGATTGGCTAGGGGGCGCGGCGTGGGTCGGGGCAGAGTGGCGCGACCCCGGGCAGGAGGAGAAGCAGACGGCGGCGAGACTCGAGAGCCCCTCATGTGTCATCACCGGGAGGCGTGATGCTGCGGGTGAGCTCAGGTGACCGTCTGACTGAGTGTACCACTGGGTGCCAGTGCAAGGGACAGCAGGTACAGCATAGATAGCCAGTGCATTGCGGGTGCCAGTGGGTACATGTGCAGTTCGTGTGCGAGCAGGGTGCTTAGATATATCAAAGTCAAAGATCCTGTGCTCTGTAGGTTATGGCGTTGTTAGAACTTAGAAGTTTGTCGATGCTGAATAAGGGGAGAGTTTTCGAGATAGTGAGCGGGGAAGCACATGCATAAACAGCCTTCACCATGTTGACTCTGCCTCTCTGATTTCTTAATTAAATGGGTAGTTTGCCTTTTCACCGTTCCTAGATTTGAAACTTATTACCATAAAGTAAAAGTTTGTAAGCACATCTGTACTTGTTGACTACAGTTATGCGGACCAGGGAGGCACCATTTGAGGCTCACTTTTCCACACAGCCTTAGCCTTCGGATTCCTTTCCTTTTACATGTTTTTAGAATTAAATTAAAGGCTCCTAAACCCGGCATTTATTGGGGAAAACAAACAATCATTAGACTCTGGGCTCATGTGCTGCCTAACCTCATGGAAACAATCTGATTGACCTAGACGGGAAGGATACAAAGTGTGACTGTGTTGATTGGTATTAATAGATGTCACTCATTCCGTTGCTCACCTATCAGGACACTGCTGGTAATGGCTGGAAAGGTAGTGAAGTATATAGAATGGATGTAGCATGGTACACCTGGCAGCCATTTGATCGACAGGCCCACACACAGACAGGTAGACACACTCACACAGACAAACAACTCTCTCTGTCTCTTTCATAGGCATCACTCAGAGTTCTCTATTTGTGGGCAAAATACTGGCATGTTGATCAGCAAAGCAGGAAGTGACCACCACCTCTAGTTGATTATGGAGTACTTCCGGTTTCCTACCTGTTTACTCCTGAGGCTTGCTTAAAAGGGCACCAATTGCTACTGGGGCTTTAATTGAATTAGTGGAAGGTCATGCCACTTTCTTAGCACAGATGAGGGACCAGACCGAAGCAGATGTAGTCTCTCTTTGGAGTTGAGTGCCGAGAGACAGAGACTTACCACATAACTTTGCCAAGGACATAGGTTGTGGTTAAAAGCACAAGTTTGTGATCTGCCCTATTCTCTCTGGTGTCTGGCCTGCACACCCTCTCCTATTGCAAGTTATTCATTTTAATACACCCACCAACTGGTTATCTCATAATAAAAAATGTCTGCTTCTCCGTATACGGGACATGTTTTTAAAATACAATTTAGAATTGAAAGGTTAAAACCCAATGGGGAGCATCCAGCTCACCAAGCGCACTTGTACTGAACTATGCAGATCTGAATTCAAAGTATCGCGAATAGTTGGAGCTATATTCCAGGTGAGGTGTTGGATTTGTTGTTCTTCAGATTATTGAACATATTGAATGATTCATACCATGATAGTGGACCACGTAAGAAGCCTACTAGCTGAATAGACTCATAAATTTGGACTTACTCTTGCCTCTGAATTACTGCTCTCTCATAACCATTATACACCAATGAAGGTCACACCCTAATTTCGTCCACATGACAGAAACCAGCCTCTTTCCTTGGTTGCAAATCTGTTGGGGTGTGTGGGGCCACTGCAGTGGTTAACTTACAACTACAGTGTAAGGTTCAGGGTGTGAAGTGCAGTGCTGTTGTGATACGAGTGAACATGTTATGCAGGTGCAGTGCAGGTAGAGCGCTGGTGCAGATGCATGTGTAGGTGCGTGCTGCACCACTGCAGGTACGTGCTCCTGTGGAGGCATTCATGTATGCACTAGTGCAAGTGAAACCAGAGGAAATGTTCTACGTGTCACTGAGTCAATCTGGTGGTATGTTCTCTGGAATGTATGCGTTCTACGAATACAAATGCTATGAATGGGATGAAGGTGGCCACGGCTGATGAAAACACGGCCAGGTCAGCGGCAGAACTGTGTAAGTCCCTCGTATGATATTTCTGCTAGCATTTCAACACTTATGAATTGATTGTAATGTTGCGGTTGTGCAAATATATCAAGCAGGCATAACTGAGTGGTGCCTGCTTTCCTGAAGAATATCACAATAAAGTATTGATCTAATACTTAGTAAAGCTTTGGTTCTGCAATGACTGTTACAATGATTCACTGTTCAGGAAAATGCAGTTGGCGTGTCAGCACTTGTCCGTCACCAATGCTTTGTGAAGGCTGTTTCCCAACTGCTGTGCAGCTTCTTCTACTCTTAGAACTGAGATTTTAATGGAAGTCTTATAGTCTGAATTCAGCACCTGAGCGTAATAGGACGGAATGTATGAAGCTATGTGGTTATACTGAATAAGCAGCTACCTATGTTATGCCATCTATTAATGCAATAACTGCACTTTCACAATTGCTTTATTAACCTTCCTGCTTTCTAAATTTGCTTGAAAATGCACGATTTTTCTTCTTTTTTTCAAAATTTTCTTGGAGGTTAACCGCCCCCCAAACCCCTCTTTTGGGGTTCGGGCTCGCTCCCAGCGCTCGCTCGCTACAGTGCTGTATGCAAATCACTTTGCGCCGCATCACTTTCAAATTTCACCCACCGCCTCTGGTCCTAAACCCATCTCCTCTATAGCTATAGCCATGAATCATTCAATTTTTTTCTAACATTATAGAAGGACCCTTGAACCTGTGTCAGACTGTACATATTGTGATAGATTTAAACGTTTAAGTTCAAAACCAACAGAAATAAAATACCACTCCCTACTTTTATTCCAATTCAGCTTCCAGATTTTCTTGAGGTCAGACTTAATTTATGATTGATTGTATATTCCAGTTAGTAAAGGTATATTTAGAAAAACAAAATCTGCAATCTAGAGGAGCTCTAAACCGTGAAAGTGGCGTTGTCTACGTTACACCTTTCATGAGACTTGTTGAAACTATTCCTCACAACATGCTGCTCCCGTAGGCTTTCTCTAGGCTTTCTATATGGTCAATTATTAGGTGCATGCATTTTAAATGTGTAACAACAACAAGAGAGTTAGGGCTGAAAGGACACTCCTATACCCCAATCGAAATATAATTAACAACAAAGGAGTGACTAGAACAGAAAATTTACAAGTGAAGTGAAATGTGAAAAAATAACAATTATTTTATATAATACCCTCACTCACCCGACTATTGGGTGACATGCTTCATCATTGGGTAGTTTTCACCGGGCAGGTAAAAGACCTATCTGGTGTGCTACGGCACCTGCATTTGCAGTGGAGCTGGATTCAATAAAAGCAGTGAATAAAGTGAGAAAGTGATAAAGTTAAAAAGGTGCGGACGCTGATCCAAACCAAACTTTAATAAAGATCGGCGTGGGCATCTGAATAAAAAAGGGTGGGATGGATAATGTAGACCTTAAGTTTGAGTCGTATCATCCAAATCACTGGGTCGACATGTTTCTGCTCTTAAGGCCAAGTCGGCCGAGCTTTCATCAGGGCCAAAAAGGAAAGAACACTGGGCGGTATGCACTCTCTAAGGTGCACCCTGACCTCAGTGTTAACGTTAAGTGTTTTTTAACTCACGGTTCTTAGTACCGATTAAACCTGGGATTTCCAGGTCATGAGGATATGAAACGGAGATTCCCCTCACATCATGGGCACAAGTGGTGGGGGTTTTCTTCACATCGGAGGAAACAGCGCTCCCATGGCTCCCCGCGTGTGACCTAAAGGGTTCACAACCACTGCCCTGACTCGTATGTCAGTTACTGAATTTTGTAAGTTTAGAGGTTTGTAAGGTACTAAAAGATGAATAACTCCAGAGGCACCATAACTTCGACTTCTGCAGCAGTTCTACTGCAGACACAACAAACGTATGAAGTGTTTCAGCTTCCCATGTTTTTAGGATGCTGAGAATAGCTAGGTTTATAGTGCTCTCCGAAGGCAATTGTCAATTCTGTTCCCGGGCGTAGCAATATCGACAGAGAAGGAACTTCAATTAATTTTAAAATTGTTGAAGGGTGAAATGGTCAAGAGCTTAGAGAAACTGACTGATGATACAGGAATTGCAATCTGATGGATCTAATAATCACTGTCAAAGGGAACAAGGACAGTTTGAATGGATAGTGGCCAATATTTGCAGTGGACCTAAGGGTAGTGGAGAAGGGTTCTGCCTAATGGTAGCACTACCACTGGTGACCCACAAGACCGGCCCAGGTATTGCCTTATAGAAAATCATTGTATCTGGGGCCTACTGACTCCTTTCTGTATTTTGCATCTTGTGCCTGGTAAAGACGGGCTTCCATTTGGGCAGCTCACTTTCAAACTTCTTATTCTGTCTCTAAATGACACTAGCAGGAGATGACTATCTTTTGGAAACTTCCATTGTATACATATGTTCAATCATGAACCACTCCCCTCAATCAACTCACCAATCATCTCACTGCGAACAGTGCCACATACTCACGACTTGGCACTGGGTGTACCTTAATACCTCACCTATCCTTCCTGATAAAAGATAAAATGTTGGAACATTTGCATGGCCTCACCAGCAATAGTTGTTCAGAGGCAAGCAGAAGACTTGCACCTGCTGCAAAGAGTCTGTATTCCTCCCGCACTCTGCAGGCACACACACCTGCACTATTTAATTGGAGCATAGAGGTGGAAACCATATTGATTTCTAGGTAAGACAAGGGCTGAGCCACTGTTTGGGTGTACTGTCCATTTTTCCTAATCTTATTAATTTCATATTTGATATGCCCCACTAACTTCAAAACTGGTTGTTCAAAGAAGCAATTCAGTATCTGTGCACTCATGTCACTGAAGCCCACAGCACGACTGAAAGAAGCGAGCAAATCAATTGAATCTTTGTCTGACTTCAACCACCAAGATAACTCTATTACGGATATAGGGCAAATACTGGAGTAGCATGATGGATCACAAAAGTGTCAATGTTTGTCCTTGAAACAAATGATCCAAATAAATTAGCAGGGAGGTTGGAAACCCTCCGAGGACACTTTTGATCTTACCGTGATCTTGCGTTTTTAACAAACCCGGTGTTTATAAACACTGGACAGAGGCAACTGGTTTTGATGCCGTTCTTTCCAAGGCCAGCGAGCTCTGCCGTTAGCGCGATGTGGAACCCAACCGCAGCAAATTTGCTTGAACTGAAACAGAAATACAAAGAATCACACAGTCATCAAATAAATAGCTGTAACTCCCTATTTAATGTTATATTTCGGGAATACCATGCACACGTAAGATAACTGGTGAGCAGTTAAGAAAATGTGCCTTCTAATTGGTTGTAACATATTAATCATTTAAAATATTTCTTTGTAAATGTTGGACAAAAGTTACTCTGGTTTTTGTGAACTAGCAGTTGCCATTAAGGTTTACAATTTGTCTTATAAGATTCATCTAGGAGTAATGGTTTGATTTCCTAAAGATTTACTCATTTGGATGCATTTTAAAAGGTGGCTTTCTGTCATACGACTTATCAAAGCAACCAGTGCCCACAGGATGCCTTTGTCCTTGTAGCACTTAAGATGTCAACTGTAGCACTAAGAGAAACAAGCTCTGTCAGAGCCAAAAGGTCCAGATTTTTGTTAGGGGAAGTGGTTAAAAGTTGGCTGACTGTGTTTGTTGTCCAAAGCTGTCCTAGAAAGAAAGTTCCAGAATGAAGAACCATATTGGGTAATGTGAAAGCTCTGAGTAGGGCTTCTTGACTGCATTACCAGAGTTAAGCTGTACCCTCTTAGAAAAGGAGTCAGAAGTTGAAGATTGCATTGTAAGAGGGGAACTTACAGGATATAGGGCCATATGTATGAAACTTAGGTTTTGCGATGCTTAAATAGAGATTTTTAGAGAATCGCTATTTGAGAATCGCAAAATGCTATGTATGTAAGATTTGCAAATAATTTTGCGAATCCTACATATTCCTTAATTGCGAATCGCAAATTGCAATTCGCAATTAAGGAATACCCCCCCATTCATTCCTATGAGCCTAGAGGCCCATAGGAATGAATGGGAAGACATTCTCAATTTGCGATTCTCAATTAGAGAATCGCAAATTGAGAATGCAATTTCAAGCGTGCCAGGGTGTCAAAAGGACACCCTGTTGCACCCCTGAAATGTGCATGCGTGCACATGTGGCACACATATATGCCCTAAGGGCATGTATGTGCGCCACATGGCACTTTGAAAAATGCTAAAAAGTGAATTTTTCAAAGAAATTGGTGGTAATTTTCGATTCCTTAAGGCCAAATTGCACTTTTTCTGTGCTTCTTACATTGCATTTAAGGAATAGCAATTTGCGATTCCTTAAATGCAATCGCAAAATAAGGAATCGCAAATTTTGCGATTCCTTATTTTGCAAGGCAGTTTTGCTTTCATACATACCATTAAGCCTAATTGTGATCGCAAACGGCGACATTCTGCGAATTTCTGCGTTTGCGATCGCAATTTGGGATGATACATAAGGCCCACAGAAAGTAAAATATTTAATATCAGGTAATTTTGACAAAGGTCCGTTATTTTGTTGCATCTTCACAAAAAACAGTGTGCCCTCCCCCCCCCCGCTTTCCTTTGTGAACAACAAAGCCTTAAACATAACAATATTTTAGTAGACCTGTAAGGGAAACAGGCGTTTTACAGGTTCCCTCCTCCATGCCTTTTGCCTCCATTTCGACTGCTAGGTACGAGCAGTGACGGCTGGTGAACTTTGAAAGTGGTAGGGCGCAAGAACAAATCCTGAGTTTGTATGCATGAGCAGTTCAAGGGAAATACGTTTTGAAAGAGTCCTCCTCACTCGAAAAGTTTTTTAAAAAGGTGAAAAAAAGGTGTATTTTCTAATGCAATTTCTTTGAAAAATTGGCCCAAAGCCAATCGTTTTTGCATGCTAAAATATGATCACATTCTTCCTTGAGGAAGTACACAGTTAATTTTGGGAATAAAAAACGTACACTAATAAGTCAAAAGGCATGCAATACAGATACTGAAATGTGGGGCAAACGACAGGTAATAGACAAGCATTTTGGTTTCACCGATTTATGTCACATTTATGTCACATTTAACAAACAGACTATCATAAACCTGAGAAACAAGTTGTACTCAGAAAATAACAAAGTGAGCACATGACAGTTGTGAGGAATAAACAGAGTGTTATGAGAATATATTTTTTCTGTGCAGTGTTTTGCTGCCTTGAAAGCAGCATCATTCGGGTCCAGCAGCGAGATTACAAGCAGTTTACAGAAACGACCTAAGCGTCTGCAGGAAAACATTTACAGATCGTCAAATCCTTACATGTAGAGCAAATCAGGCCACGTCACTGATACTGAAACAAACAGCTATTCCATAACACTTTATGCTGCGTGAGTTTAGTGAAGAGGTTTGTAATATTTGCAAAGAGGACACTTTACCTGTATTTCTCTTGCCTGGTCCATCCCGGCCTTCCCATAATTCTTTACTACCCATCACTATTTCCCTCGCTGGCAGATGCTGTCTATGCTCCCTGGCATACTCGGGTAGCATGGGGTCTGCCTTTGAGGAAACTGAATGATGCCTACAAACATTCAATGGACATCCTTAAACCTTAGCAGAGATAGACACAGAGGCATGGTCCTTCGGCATAGACATCCATGCACATAGTTATATGGCCGGGATACCCGTCACCCCCTCCCAACACAATCCCCAAGGATGGGAAGACGGACACATTTCTTGAACTTTTGGAAGGCGGGAGGGAGTTACCCTCCCGGCCGTATTTATTAAAATATGAAACAAAATTAAAACATTAAAATAACAGTTTCATA
Organism: Lissotriton vulgaris; assembly: GCF_964263255.1. Lineage (NCBI taxonomy): Eukaryota > Metazoa > Chordata > Amphibia > Caudata > Salamandridae > Lissotriton > Lissotriton vulgaris. The sequence continues at coordinate 1,423,251,867 of NC_141689.1, forward strand.
TCATGTACAATTTTTCCATTTACACATTACGATGTTTATTGGCTAACCTTAACACATCTCTAATACAAAGGTTCTCCTAGCCGAGTCTAAAACATCCTGCAAATGCATATTCTCAAAATTAAAATTGTACATCCTAACATTACGGGCCAACGGCAAGGTCGTAACCGGTGTCAGATCCCTAAACCATAACTCCCCCTCACTTGTGAGGGGCGGGCGCACAGAGGACTGTACCTCTGTGCCAACTTCCAATTTCCCTTGTCTTAACGGGGGCCCCATATTTACTCAACGCCATCTTAGTGGTCGTCTGAGGACTCGTGTGAGGTGTCTAGAAGGTAGCGTAGACCCCCCTCCCGCCCCACACAACTTACCACATCCGCCGTCGCGGATGTCCTGGCCCCGGGAAATTCGTAGGAGGGGCCCGTAGTCCCTCCTCCCCTGGGAGGGGCCTATGACCGCCTTCCCTATCCCCATGTGAGGGGCCAATGGCCGCCTCCCCCCGGGCGCTCCCATCCATAATGGGTGGCGCCCCACCTCTAGGGATCTTCAAATTACTGCTCACCGATCATGACCTTACCGCCCGACCAAAAAATAAATACGACGTTTTTGAACCTAATGGACAGAATAATGGTTATACTGGACATTTCGCAATATATAACCTTTAACTACTCAAATAAACCATCTTTTCAATTAGACTGTGATACTCCGCCTAAACATGCTAAAAGCAACCAGTTTATTGTCATACAAACAATCCAAACTTTATTAATAAACAACCTGTAAAAGAGATAATATCACCGTCAATCGACTTTATTGCAATACTAATCGTTGCCATAAGGGGCTGGTGGGTGGGTCAAAATTGGCTCCTTGTTCCGTCTAGGGCTCACATGCAACGAGGAGGTGCAGCTTCTAAGCACAGGAACAAGAGGATGCTTCCTTGGATTGTTGCTCCTTTTATTCTTCCCCGGGAGGGCGTGTACCCTCCTCGATCCGCCTACAGGGCGTGGCCAACGGTGTAGGTGTCTAGGACAACCCCTCCTGGGCGGGAAAAGGCGCGCCCCGGCTATGCCGCTTCGGGCATACCAGCCGAGACACGCCTCCCGCCCAAAATGGTTTCCCGGGGGGCAGGGCACCCTACCATACGTTCGGGGGGACCGAATGGTCGCCCCTTTCCATATGGCCGGGATACCCGTCACCCCCTCCCAACACAATCCCCAAGGATGGGAAGACGGACACATTTCTTGAACTTTTGGAAGGCGGGAGGGAGTTACCCTCCCGGCCGTATTTATTAAAATATGAAACAAAATTAAAACATTAAAATAACAGTTTCATATCATGTACAATTTTTCCATTTACACATTACGATGTTTATTGGCTAACCTTAACACATCTCTAATACAAAGGTTCTCCTAGCCGAGTCTAAAACATCCTGCAAATGCATATTCTCAAAATTAAAATTGTACATCCTAACATTACGGGCCAACGGCAAGGTCGTAACCGGTGTCAGATCCCTAAACCATAACTCCCCCTCACTTGTGAGGGGCGGGCGCACAGAGGACTGTACCTCTGTGCCAACTTCCAATTTCCCTTGTCTTAACGGGGGCCCCATATTTACTCAACGCCATCTTAGTGGTCGTCCGAGGACTTGTGTGAGGTGTCTAGAAGGTAGCGTAGACCCCCCTCCCGCCCCACACAACTTACCACATCCGCCGTCGCGGATGTCCTGGCCCCGGGAAATTCGTAGGAGGGGCCCGTAGTCCCTCCTCCCCTGGGAGGGGCCTATGACCGCCTTCCCTATCCCCGTGTGAGGGGCCAATGGCCGCCTCCCCCCGGGCGCTCCCATCCATAATGGGTGGCGCCCCACCTCTAGGGATCTTCAAATTACTGCTCACCGATCATGACCTTACCGCCACAGGCCGGATAGTTGACCGGCTATCCGGACCCCCCACAAACTCCTACTAAAGGTCATGGCTACACAAATTCTTTAACCAAGCTATGAAGTCTCCTATGAGTAAGACATTCCCTTCCCGGGACAAATGGACCCCATCTTCAAGATACATATGGTCCCCCCGAATACATCCATGTGGGATACAATGCAACTGGCCTGAACGAAACAACCTACTAAGCTTGTTATTAACTTTCTTTACCGACTGATTCAAAGCTGACACAGAGAGGGCCCCCCGCCACACCTTCCGAGGAATCATGTGTGACCATGCAATCGTGCACCCCGGAACCCTTCTCGCCAACCAGCTTACTGTGGATAAAATTAACTCGAGAAGTACTCGTCGACCAATGGTTACCAAATCATTGCCCCCAAGATGTACTATGATTACAGACGGCGGTGACCTCGTCCGCCCTAACAGTCCCTCAATAAAAGTTTGAAACTGGTCAATACAGAGCCCGCCCCTTCCGTGGAAGGTCACCCTGCACCCGTATTCCCCAGCCACGTGAATCATGTCACCTGCTTTGAATACGTCCGCGGCACGCCTCACGTATGAGTGGCCAACGACCCACACCACTCTTCCCTCAGCCGGTGATCTTTGACCGCTGGTCCCCAGGTGTCGGGTCAACTGCGCAGTCCGCCCCGCAAAGCCTGCTCGCGAAACTGTAAACCAAACAGAAAACAAGAAGCGTGAGTGTATGATAATAGCTTCACAACATGTGCAACCGCACATACCTTTTATAACAATTCGAGGACCAACGCCCCAACTGTTTCACCTTTTCAACACTCGGACCCCTGGCTGTAGCCTCCGTAGCAGCCCCTATCCGGAAGGAATGGGTCCCAAAATCGCTCGGGTTCAAGCCCGCTGCCGCGATTGCCATTGTTAACACCCGCTGAAACTGAAACCTAGTCAGTGGGGTGGCGTCGGTGTGCCTCAGCAAGCTTCCCCCCCATGATGCCGCCCTCTGCGCTAAATACTCCTCCACGCATTTTACCGGGCACATGGGAGATCCTGGAATGCGCTGGACTACCACACTGTCCCTGATCGCTCCCTGATCGGTTTTGGACCTGGCTATTGTGACTACCATCGTATCACCCTTAATTTGCATGTGTTCTCGACACAGACCTCCCCCCGTATCCTGCTTATTCCTCGCTACCAGTTCGCTTACCCGCATAGCCCCATGGAATGCTAATGCAAAAGCGGCCCGGAACAGCACTGTCTCTGACTGAGATGAACATGTCGCAGGGAGTACGGACATTAACAGGGACAACCTTGCTAGCCCTCAAGGCGTTGCCATCCACGCAGTGCCTTCCTTACGAGAAAGGACGATGTGGGGTCCTGGATGCCATGAGCCTGTGCCATGAAGGCAATGGCGGCCCGGTGCCTATTGGCTGTTGCCAGTGATCGGCCTTCCTGATGTAGAGATACCAGAAATTTCAGGACATACTCCTCTTGCCCCCAATGCTCCCCCCTAGCTGAACCCAAAAATGACCAATAGGAACGGAACGCTCCTTCATATGCCTTCCTTGTCCTGGGCGCTAGACTCTCTCCCACGAGGTTTTGTAATCCGGGGCACCGAGAGACCAGAGAGCTTCGGGAAATGGTTCCGCCACCAAGTCCGCCGAGGGCAGATAACCCCGGAAGGCCTGCATGTGGAAACGAGAGAGTGCATCAGCCGCCTGGTTCAGAACCCCAGGCACGTGACTTGCCCTAAAGTGGACGTTTAGTCTCATACACAGCAGGACAATTTCTTTCAGCAATCTCAAAATCCATTTGCAGCGTGCTGCCTGATTATTGATACATTCAACCACGGTCATATTATCAGACCAGAACACCACTGTGCGATCACGAAACCCCTCTGGCCATGTTTTCAAGGCCACTAGAATGGGGAACAGCTCAAGAAACCCAATGTTACCTGTGAGCCCACTATCGTGCCACCACGCCGGCCATGTTCGTGCCGACCATTGATTACCGAAGATGGCGCCAAAACCCACACTCCCTGCCGAGTCGGTCCACAACCCTAGCTCCTCGGAGGAAGCTGGTGGCTTGTTCCACACGACGCGACCGTTGAAATCCGCCAGAAATGCCAACCATATGCGCATATCCTGGCGAACCTCTGCTGACAGTCTTGTGCGGTGGTGCCCTTCCTTGAGGCCAACCATGGCTTGTGCGATAGAACGGGAAAAGGGGCGAGCCATCGGTATCACTCTAAGGGCAAAGTTAAGCTGACCCACCGCTTGTTGCAACTGATGGAGAGTCACTTTTTTCTCGCCGATGCATATTTCGAGCGAGGCCTTAAATTTCATTACCTTCTCCTTGGGCAAACGGAAGCACCCCTCCACAGAGTCGAGCTCAATTCCCAGAAACTCGAGTGAAGTAGATGGCCCCACTGTCTTGCCTGGTGCCAATGGCACGCCAAATCGTCTCATGAGATTACAAAATTCCCTCAAAGCCTGTGCACATTCCGTGTCCCCTGCTGCCCCCAGAAACAGAAAATCATCAAGGTAATGCATAACCTGCGTATAGCCCGTGACTCTGGTGAACGCCCATTGCAAAAAACAACTGAACTTCTCAAAATACGCACAAGAGATGGAGCAACCCATTGGCATACATTTATCCATGTAGTAGCGTCCTTGAAACACAAAACCTAAGAGACGCTGATCCTGTGGGTGTACCGGGAGCAACCGGAACGCTGACTCGATATCTGATTTAGCCATCAGCGCTCCGGGCCCCAGGCAATTCAACATGGCGACGGCTTCATCAAAGGATGCATACCGCACCGAACAAACTCCTGGGTCAATCGCATCATTCACCGAAAGACCCCTAGGAGCGGACAAATTATGGATCAACCTAAACTCACGTGGGTCCTTCTTAGGGACTACTCCCAACGGTGAACAAACAAAGTTAATAACTGGCGGGTTCCCATATGGTCCCGCAACCCGACCTCGGGCCACCTCCTTTGCAATCTTTGCTTGTACTACCGCCGTATTTTGTTGAACCGATAGTTGGTTCTTACACTGTGCTTCCCCCCGAAAATCCCCCGCCGGGATGCGGAAACCATATGAGAAACCGTCTCGCAACACCCCGGCGGAGACATGATCAGGGTATTCGTTCAGCCAAGGGATCATTGCCATGATGTCAACGGGAGTAGGTAGCGGTGCCCCCCGGTCGATATTAGACCTGTTTGGCCCCTCCTCTACCCCCTGTATCATCATTCTTGGCTCTGCATGAACTTTCGGGGTGTGAAGACTGTCCGCACCCTGCACACTCATGCCTGAACTTGCATGTCCCTTGTGGCCTAGTGCACTTGCCTCTGTTAAAGTTCCAACAGACCCCTTTCCTACCCGAGTTCCCATTACTCCTTGTGTGTTGATCACTGCTGGCGCCCGCCCGAAAGGGTGCCGCCGAAAGATGGCGGGAAGGCTCCGCCCCATTCCCGCCAAACGAAGACGACTTCCTCGTGTTCGGCATAACCTGCTTCTGCCAGGAAATGGAGTCGAAACAATCCCACGTCTGGGATGAGTCGTGCTCCTTGGCCTTACGAAACTTGTTATCATAACCCATCCATTGATTGCCTTCATACGTTTCATAAAATTCCATTATACGTGTCTGGTAACAAGCCAATTCCGGCAATACTTCGGGCCTACGTTCCCCCATGATTGCAGTGAACATTCCAAACGCCGTGGCCCAATTAGCGATCGTCTCATCTACTCTGAAACCCGCCATTTTTGCACGCCATACACTCGGATGCAACAACTCCTTCTGATTTTTAACGTGCTCTATCTCATAGTGATCGGTCAACAGCGAAAACATGTTCACATATTTATCAGCCCAGATCCTTTCTTTCGTGGCCATCGGGATATGTTGGACCACCTTTTCCCTCCTTGAGGGTAACGATCCCTCCCTCGCCATTGGCAACGGCTGCTTACCCGAATCAGTAGCTGGATCTGTTGTTGCTGCTGTTCCAACGCCCGACGCCGGTTGTTCCGAGGGAACCTGAGGGGAAACAAGAGGACAAGGTGCCTTCGCAGCATCTCTCGATTGCCGCAACTGCTTCATTATTAACCTGGCCTCCTCGGCCGTGTCTCCCGGTGCTACGGCACCCTCGTTGCTCTTGCCTAACCACGCCGCCAACTGGGCGGCCAGCTCGGGAGGCATATCCCCCTCGTTAACAGGTGTAACCACAACAGGGATCGGCTGTCCCGCGTTCGGGACCGGAACTGGGGCCTCCACTGGACTGACCGGGCTTGCCGGAGGTGACTCGGGAACCGGGGCCTCCCCCCCTGTCGCCCTATTCCTGGCCCTTTTACCTCTCCCGGCAGGGACTACTCCCGGCAATGCTGGTCCGATGACTTTTTTCGGTCTGCCCGTACCATTCATTGCCGCCATCTGCTTCTTCATGTTTGCCATGTCTTTCACCAGCATGCGAAGCATTTGTTCGGTCCCAACCTTCTTTCCGACCCTCTTGCCAGGCATCGTTCACGGATATTCGACTCGAGGTCCTGGATCCAAAGGTTCGAAATCACTTAAAAGAGAAACACAAAAATTACAAGTTCTCAAAATTGGCTCCTTGTTCCGTCTAGGGCTCACGTGCAACGAGGAGGTGCAGCTTCTAAGCACAGGAACAAGAGGATGCTTCCTTGGATTGTTGCTCCTTTTATTCTTCCCCGGGAGGGCGTGTACCCTCCTCGATCCGCCTACAGGGCGTGGCCAACGGTGTAGGTGTCTAGGACAACCCCTCCTGGGCGGGAAAAGGCGCGCCCCGGCTACGCCGCTTCGGGCATACCAGCCGAGACACGCCTCCCGCCCAAAATGGTTTCCCGGGGGGCAGGGCACCCTACCATACGTTCGGGGGGACCGAATGGTCGCCCCTTTCCATTAACAGAGCAACACTGAATCCACATCTAAATTGCATTTATCCACTCTGGTAGACTGGAAGAGTTTAAAACTGCTGTCGACTTTACCATTTAAAGTAATGGCAAAGCCCAAACCTCCCATTTTAATATATGTAAGTCACCCCTAAATTCGGCCTGTCGAGCTTCAAGGCAAGGTGCTATATGTTAAAAAGTGGGACATGCACTTTTTCATGTTACAACAGTAAAAACCCTAAATTGTCGTTTTTACTGGGGAAAGGCTAGTAGTCCTATTTACAAGTAGAGTTACAGGCCAACCTCTTACCCCTGCTAATTTCTGAAAGGGACTGCTAAAGTTGGTAATGTAAGGAATTAAAAGAATCAATGCATCAAACCTGATTTCATGGTAAAATTGAATTTAATGTCACTGGTGGGCAAAGTGCAACTTTAGAAGTTGCCATTTTAGTTGCCCAAGATTTCCACTCAAAGTTGCACTCAAGTCTGCTGGACTCGTGAAAGTCATCAGAGTGTAGCTTGGTCACCCAGAACCCAAGGTATCACCCAGGAAAGGCTTTTGGCTGTATCCACGATACCTGCCCGCTGGTCGTCTATTGTTGACTGGACATCTGTCAGGACCGAGAAGACTTAGAAGGTTGTCAACCACTGTGGCGGGACTGCATTAGCGATTTTGTGGACCAAGGAGTAGCTGCAGAAAAACTGGTCGACTGCATCGCATCCCCAGCATCCTTGAGCACCTTGTATCCTTTGCATCAGGACCACCTCCATAGGAAGCTAGAGCATAGGTATACAAGTACCTGGAATTTTCCGAAGACTGCTTTTTCCTCCAAGGTAACTGCTTTTGAGGGCGTTGCCAGTCATTCTGACTGGCTCCCTGTTGGAGTTAGTCACCTAAAATAACTCAAAGCAACCGCATTGATACCCAAGTTGTTCTTGAAAAAATGTCAGTGTCAGATTTATTGAATCTGCTAATGCTTGTTCGTGGTTAAGCGAACAAGAGCATATTTACTATACCTTGTAATTGCTGTGCCTCCAGAACCCTTTGGTAGTCTGTGAGGTTTGACCCCCTGCCTGCTTTGACTGCGCAAGGATATCCTTTTGCAGATGATAGTTACACGCAACAAATTACGTTAACATAACATAAGAAGAGGGATGTACTAGATTTTAAGGACAACTGTGACTGTGTAAATAACTTCCATTTAGAATCATTATCGGAAAAATGTATTGTTTGCGAAAATCATGAAACTATGCCAATGATCTGGCCCTCAATTGACCTAGTTTGCCAGTCGTGCTCAAAGGGAGATATGAATCTTTATGAAGTTTCTACAGTATCATGAAGAAGAATGTAATACTTCACAGCATGACTTTTTATCCTTTAAAATGTAAACTTCACTTGAGTAATCAATGGTGAACCTTACTTAACAGAACGCTGCCTGTACTTGAGTCTTGAGGTGTCTTGACAGAGATCCCATCCTCGTCGCCAGTGTAAAACCAAGATGATTCTTAGGCAAAAACTCATAGGCTAGTTACTTATAAGTAAGAGCTTTATTGAAGACACCCCAGCTATTGCTGGAGCAACTACCACTCTCCTCAAAGACCAAAATCTTCTCCCTAGCCTGGAACATTCTGGAACCCAGGCGTCACAGGGTTCTAGAGGAGACCCTTGCTCAATGCGGCTGCATTGAAAGATACAACACTCACCTAGCATCAGGGAGTTCTCTAGTACAGAAGAGGCTGAACATAAAATGGTACAGCCGATAATTACAAATCAAACACACATCAGTAAATTACAGGGTACAGCACAATTATGAGATAGGTGGGACCACTGTGGATCTGTGTAATTTCACCTGGAAAGTTTGGCTTCTGCAAACAGATTGCATTTCCCGGTGAAACTCTTGAGGGAACATTAGGATTACTGGGGACTGAGTCCCTGAATTACCAATTCCCCCAGTAATTTCTATTTTCTCATTGGAAACGTGTATTACTGCTATAATCTCTGTTAATGCTCCCTGAGTTAATGGTCCCCATTTTTAGGCCAGACGGTCGAGGAAATGGACCCCACAGGAAGTGATCCAGACCACTCACTGAACTTAAATTGAAAAGGAATCTATCAACATGCATAATTTAAAGATACCAAATTCAAAGACGAATATTAAGATGGCAGATGTGTAAACTATATCTGAAAGGGACATTCTAATAGACTTATTTCCCCATACATCTGAGTTATTTATGCATATTTTCCTCTAGTACATTTTAACAGCTTTGAATTGTGGAGTAGCAAAATTTTAATGGTCCGTAATATTTCTCATCATATGTTGATAAATATGCTAATACGTTAATCTGTGTGTTAACATGTGGCAGATGTTGATATAAACAAGCTGATTTACATTATCAAGGTAAAATCAATGAATTATTTATGACATAGCAACATCCATTTAACTGACATTTTTTAACATTAAATTGATAAAGAGGAGGCCTGGGCTGTTGGTTCCAATGTACTTTCACACTTTTCCTTTCCCTTCTTTCTTTGTATAGAAATGTTTTTTAGAAGTTGAATGAATACTCGTTGTGTTTTATGTGGTGAGCAGAGAAGAGAAAGAGCCTTCAGTAGCAGGCAACCTGGTCTACTGATAAATACAATGTCGTACAGCTGTGAGAGCCTTTGTCTAGGGATGGGAAAGTAAGGAGTATACCTGCTTCCAGAAGATAGGGTCACCTGATTAGCTGCAAGCTGAAAGTCAGGACAAGCTCTACTAAACTGTTCGAAGAGACACAGAATTCAATCAAAAAACATTCTCTAGAAAAATATTCTCTCCCACTCCCTACGGGGGAGGAAGATGCTTCTAGAGCATGTTGATTGGTTTAATTCTGTGTCTCTTGGAATAGCTTAGTAGAACTTGTCCTGACTTTGCTGAGGGAAGACTTTTCCCAACTCTGCTGGTTTCCTGGCTTCTTGAGCTTCTCTTTTGAACACCTACGTCTATTTCCCATGAACCTTAATTTGGTTCAACTGACGCTGACACCTTCCGCTTAAAATTCTCTCTTTTCACTCGCAATTCATTATTTAGCTTAGGGAAGTTCCTTTATGGAACCAAATATTTTTTGTTCTGCATCTTGTACTTTGCTAAGTATATGCATCTTTTTTTATATAATATACGAAATCGGATTGAATGACTGCATTGATTTATATGCTTACTTGCTAAACTGATTTATCAATTAATTAAAGCTTGCAATTTCACTAATTTGCTAATAAACTTTCATGGTTTGGACTCCAATCTCTCTGTCATTGATGTGGAGCCAAATTGGTTTCACTTTTATTGAGTTTTGGTGCTAATGCTAGCTTCTTTCATACATCCACAAGAATAGTGGGCAACTTATTTGAAAGTTACACCAAAGACTGCAGATATAGCAATGGGAGCTTCAGATCGACTGGTAGCAGAGATTGTTTGTCGCTGAAGTGTAGGGATCTAGAAATATTCCAGAAAAGATCTAGAACTTGCCCAAATTCAGCCCTTGTCCCTGAAGTCAATGACCCATTTTGGCTTATAGGAGGTGTTACGTGGGTTCTGAAAGCGGTTGTGCTGTGAAAGGAGTGAGTATAAGCAGGGTGGTGTGTCGCAAATTGTGTTTATCAAGTTTGTGGTATATGTCCTGACATTGTGTGTCTCATGGTGTGGTGTCTATTTTAAGTCTGAGAAGGTTGTGAAGCTGATGGAAGAGCCCATGTGCTTCTTTATGTATATTGCGTGTTCACATAAAAGTATATATGCTTGTTGTTGAGAAGTTGAAGTTGTTACCAGACTTGCGTCTGTTAACTTTTGTGGTGTCTGTCCATTAGGTACCATTGGCCAGAGCTACTGCGAGGTGATGCAATCCACGTCATCAGGTGCCGCGCTGGTATTGTTTGGTTGGTGTGAGTGCTGTGCTGGTATTGGTCATCACATTCCGAGCTCTGAAAGGCTTGCAAAGAGAGTGCTGTACTGGGATTGGACAATGGTATTGCTACTTATTGTATTACTATTGGCTGAGAACTTCTGGTTGTTTAAAATCGAGATGGTTTATTTCTATTTGCTGAAAAACACAATTAAAAAAAGTGTTTCAGAACATTGAGAGATTTGATGAGGAGATGTGAGGGTCTCTGTCCTTGAGGGCAAGGTAGCTCCTCCGGAGGGTATGCCAGGTCATTGCATGGCCATCAATGTCGGACTCCACACATGCAGCTGGCTTAATCAATAGAACAAAATCACTGAGAAAGAAGAGTTCTTGCAATTTCCTAGATATGGTACCTTTAATCTAAATATAATACTGAATTTGAGACAAGTGTTATATGACATGAAGTGGCAGCCTAGACCAGCACAGCCTGATGCTTTGAATGCATGGAAGCATGCTACACATGCCAAAGAGAAGGAGAAGTATCAGAATCTAGGAAGCAGGACAGTTTGTAGTTGGGTGAATGCTAAATCTGATGCCTAGCCGCAGGTGTGGAGGAGAGATATTGTTGAAGGAGTAAGAATATATCCACTATTAATGAATGACAACATGAAGAAGAAGAAAGCACAGGAGGGGAAAGATACATGTGCTCTGTCTGAAACTAGTACTGATTGTGACTACAGCAATGAGTTTCTAGAAGACCTGCTGTCTTCCCAACTGCCTCCATATAATAGTTCAACCTCTTGCTGGAGGCCCCCAAATAATGCTAATGATGTGACCACACCCACTAACCTGCAAGCCCAAACAGGAGGCTGCCTCCGACAGCCCCAGTTGTGACAATCGCAATCGCGGCAGCCCCTGTTATGATACGTTTGGTAGTAAAGGCCCCACTTATGACAGCTATGATTATTATAATTCCCATTGTGACTGTCACGACTGAGTCAAAGTTCCTTTTTTCACTACTGGCCCAATAGCTCAGAGTTATTATTTAGTTGTATGGCCCCCAAATATGTTAGGAGATGCTATTGCCCGAGACCTGTCTGTAGTGTTTACGACAACGAGTACCCAGGGTGCTACTGGACTTTTGGCATTAGGAGCACAGTACCAATTGGAGGAAACCTCCACAAAGTGGAGGAACATAGGAGGTTGATGATAGTCTCATAACCGGAACAGTCCCAAGTTCCTTAGATGCTGTTACACTAAATGTGGAATTGAATGAACTTATTAAGGGAAATCTGGATGGCAGATATTTAGATAGGTACCACGAAGAAGTCAAGTTCCTAAGTAAAGAAGTTACTTGAAGTGATTTAAAAGCAGACATCATGCTGACAGAACTAGCTAACAAATACAATTTTGATTTGTCCAAGAGTCTGACCTTGCAGAAAAGCTTTCGAGCACACATTAACAAAGACGTACTCATTAGTGTGTGGAGTCCTGGCTGGAAAGTAATCATAATAGAATTGGTAACTAGTATATAAAAAAGCTGTAATTTGGATAAAATTGAGGACAGGTGGATTAGGAAGAAAAAGACAAACAAAAAGAAGAAAGATTCAGGGGGGACAAGGAAAAGAACAGTTTAAGATGACATGGACACTAGTGCTTTCCCCTTGAGAGAGGGGTAGGGAGGACGATATGTGCATGTGCCGTGGAGTCAAGGTGATCTTGCCACATTTACAAATCATTTCCCAACTTGAGGGGAAATCCTGTCTTGTGGTACACCCAGGTTGAGCGGCTTGTAAAGATTTCAAAGGTATTGCAGGAAGATTTTAATACTTTTTTGGACATTGTGGTACCTAGTGACTTATATGCTGAGTGTAAAGTGTTGTTACAATGGCCAAGTGCAGAGCACCCAAGGTTAGCCATGACAATTGCTCCATCTCCAAAGGTCATGCAGAAGTATGATCAAGTGATAACTTTCTTGAAGGATTAGGTCCCACAGAAAGAGACTAGTTGAAGATTATGCAAGCCACAGAGGCAGCTATGGAGTCATTGTATGCTTAATATGAACGTCCTATGCAGGTATTCAGACAGCATAGCAGTATTGAGAACATCGAAAGATGCATTTTGAGCAATTTTGTCTTTCAGTTTGTTCTTGGGTTACATTTGGGGATCAGTTGACGCATCCAGTAGAATGTAATTTGTTGGCAGAGTTAATCTTTAGGTGAGAATCTTCAATACGCGAAGTATTGTAGACTAGTAATGAATTAGAAAAAGCTTTAAAAAAATGATGTAAGCTCAGAGAAAACTTGCAGAAAAGGGATGTCAGAATCCAGCAGTATGCGACCGCATCGTACTCGCTCGGTCGGACTGCAGGGGTCCAGCTCATTTGGAAAACACTCCGGATCCGCCTCGGTTGGAGAGCTTTCCGACCCAGACCGGAATCGGCCCCTAAGTAGTACATTTTCACCCATTCAAGGAGGACTTATATCGGTGTGGATTTACTATTTATTGGGTACAATAGTCACTATACAGACCTGATTCACAAATATGTCTTACACTTTTGAGTAATTTACACTTTTGAGCAAGTTTACTACTTTTTGGATATTCCCAAAATGCAAGTGTAAATTTACTCCAAAAGTGTAATTTATATGTCTCCATGAAATTGAGGTCTTTGGAGGCTATGTTGAAAACTGAATTTTGTAGTATGTTTTGTAGCACTACAATGGTAATACAATGTACTGCAGAATGCTATTCACACATTTCAGTTTTACAGTACTACTTCCAAAAAAACCAGTAATAGGACTGATATGTGTGCGGCCATTTGCCTGCATATTTGGCGGAGGGTATAACTTATTACCACATTCCTCTTACATGTGATATCTCCTATAGGATACTCCTTAGTCTTTTGTATTGCCAGGGTCATTCGAGTATTATTTCTCAATTTATGATATAGTTCTGCCAGAAGTGCCCAGGTACAAACATTTTAATCCCCATGCTAATGCGAAGGAGATGGAGTGAGTTTGGCTTTTTTTTAGGTCCCCAGTTCGGCTTGACACTGCCCTAGCTCACAGACAAAACTTGACATGACTAATGAATCCCTTTGAGAGGAAATTCATTGATGATTTGGAATATAGGAGAGCTATAATTCACATAGAACCATGAAAGGGATGGATATATCAAGGATGTGTGGAAGGAGGAGGAAAGAAATTTAAGGAATTGAGAGTACAACCTAAACTGAACTTTGATTGGCAACACCAAGGGAAGTCATGTGTCTATAGAAGGAAAGACAGGGTTCCAAATACTCACAGTATGAGAGTGAGTCAGTGTGCTCGCAAGTTTGAGATTCTGGGTAACACAAATCAGATGCTTTCAGAAAGGATCCTGTTATTCCTGGAGTTTATTATGCATGTGGACAGCATGATTATTTCAATTTGCCTGCTGATTGGGCAGGTACTTGTTATTTAGCTCTAGTCTTTCCCAAAGTCTATCATGTAGACAGTTTAGATAACCAAGAAAAAAAAGACAGTTTGGATAACCAGGGAGTTGGGTTCCCTGGTAGAGCTACGCTTAGTAGTAGTGCATTGCAAATAGTAGGAGATATTTTTGGTGCTTTGAGTCCTTCTGTAGGTGTTTTAGACTAGAAAGCTTTCTACTTTAGTTTGTAAGCTGCCCCCAGTACTGCTGGAGCTTTGCTATCTATTGATACTGAACAGATAGACATTAGGGCTATGGATTTATAGAACTGGGTTGCTTTGGGCATTTTACTCAGGGCGAAGTCTGCTAAATGCTGAAAGTTCAGCAATGATGCACGTTTATACTGGATAAAAATAGGGAAATTAGAGGCTATGTGAAAAATATCACTTGAGTATCAACTGAATGGAACGATTTGGAAGCAGCACGTCTATGGGAAGGGATTTTTTGCTATAGGTAGTTAGCTTAACAATACTCTCAGTGGACCTCTAGGCACTATATTGAGGCCTATTTTTATTATTGGTGTGTGTGATTTGCCTGTTTGCTATGGTGATGGGATTTTAATTTTTGAGAACCAAGAAGAGCACTCAGTTATTAGGAGAGTGCCATATCCAAACTTCAGGTAACGCTGCCTAGGAACTGAGCCATGTATCGTATCTAGGCAGGCTTCAAAAGAAGGGGCGAGCTTGTGATCTACAAATCGATCTGCTAAACTGCCTCAGGTACAATTTTTTATCAATTCATCCCAACGTGAGGACCATACTACGGGGTGGGGTCGAGGCGGGTTGGTGGTCCGGCGAGTTTGGTCCCAGTAGGGGGGCCTACTTGGCTGGCTGTTCCAGGCAGCTGAATGGGGCAGGATAGGCCTTGTGCAGCTTGTGGCTCAGGGGAGGTCAGTTTCCATGAGAGCCGGCGGCGTCTCCCACTGCTGGTCCCTTGGGCAAAAGATTCACACTGCGTCACAGTTTGAGGTCACCCCTGCTGCAACAACATAGTGCCTCCACTATGCCCCCTTGGATAACTGCGTTACTCTACATTCAACACAATCATGGGGAAGGATAAGCCTGGGGGTGCTGGTGCGAATCAGGGAACCCTCGAGCAGTATGCCACGGTGGCGAGTGGGGGATCCACAAGTGGCACCATTCAAAGTAATGCGGAGCTCTTGGCTGCCATCACTGAGGCCAGGGATACGCTGGATGCGAAAATTGTCGCTGTTGGATCTGAAGTCTCCTTCCTCCTTCAAGATCTCAGGAAAGCAGTAGATCATATAACTGAAGTGGAAACACAGGTCTCGCCAGTCGATGATACAGTAACTAATCTACAACAACGTGTCAACAAACTTACAGTGATCTCGCAGGAATTGGCATCACGAGTTGAGGATGCTGAGGGCCACGCCAGATGCAACAACATTCGCTTTGCGGGTTTCCCGAAGGGCTGTGAGGGTACTTCCATGAATCATTTTCTCACCAAGTTGCTCAGAGATCTCTTGCCAGAGGAAAGGCTATCATCTTGCTTTGTGGTCGAGAGAGCCCACCGGGCACTTATGAAGAAGCCTCCCCAGGGCAAAAACCCACAGCCAGTCATTGCCAAGTTGCTTAATTATGCTGACAGGGACGTTGTATTGCAATATGCTAGGCTCATAAAGACAAACTCATCTTTGAATGCAGACCAATACTGATTTTTCCGGATTATACCCGCCTGGTGCAAAAGCAAAGTCAATCATTCATGGCGGCTAAGAGACAATTGCGAGGTCTTAACATTCAATATACACTCCTGTATCCAGCCAGGATCCCGCATATGGGATCTAATCTGTATCATTACCCTTGGGGGCGTGATAAAGGGCACCACACTGAAGCCTTTCCAGCAGCTGCAGGCGGAATTTCATTTACATAAGTCACAATTTTATAAATATCTCCAGTTCCATCATGCCCTCACTCCCATAATTCCACCCTGGACACCCTTCCAGAATTCCACCCCTTGGAGGGCCGCCTTCTCATGGGGGATTTGACAGTTCGTAAAATTAAATAGATATACCAGACCCTGATGACACGTGCCAAAACGACCCTTCATAAGACCAGAGGGGCGTGGGAGGCAGATATTCCTGACCTGTCAGACGATGACTGAGCCGAGGCTATCGCCAGCCCCCGGGGAGCTGCCGTCTCCTCTATGTACTGCCTCCTACAATTTAAATATATACACCGAGTGTACTATACCCGAATCGTCTCTGGAGGATGGGAGTCATACAATCCCCCCAATGTCTACGCTGTGGCAGAGATGAGGGAACGTTTCTGCACATGACTTGGGACTGTACTGTATTGCAGCCTTTTTGGAGTAGAGTTTCGGCCTGTCTTGGCCTTGTTATCCTGGGACTACATCTCTTGATTTAGATGGAAACAACTAATTGAGCACTTTTAGGCCTAACTGCTGGAAGTTATCTCAACAAAACTTGGCTGCCCCCTTGCTTGACCTATCTGAGGATTTGGGTGATACTAGATGTATTTAAAATCACCGGAGATGATTAAACCAGCAGTTGTAAAATGAAGTGCCAAAGGTTTTACAGTGTCCCACAGAATGAACAGTTGGCTCATTTTTATTGCTTCTTTCCGTACGTAGATAAAAGTTCAATATTATCATTTGGGAATCACACTGTAAAAGCACACCTTGTAACCATGGCAGCTGCAAGTCAATAGTGCCTGCATTAATGCTCAATTTTGTTGCAATATAAAATGAGACCGCCCTTGGCATGACCTTGGTTAGTTGAACGCGCAGCCAAAGGGTCAAATTGCTTGTAACAGATCAATGAAGTATCTTGCTCTTTCCACATTTTCTGAAACAATAGGTTTTCAAAGGTTTGTAAAAAGGATATTGCATCTGGATCTGCCAACAATCGAGCAAGGCCATGAACATTCCAAGAACAGTGTCTAATTTGCTTGTTTTTCTTATTAATATTATTCAGACTTTGGTCTGTAGATTTAGTGAGTTATCCGTTTGATCTGCCTTTTTGGTGCATTGGTCTGTCGCTGTAACATTATTAAAATGTATTGTTTGTGGTATTATTGTTGATTTTAAATGGAAATGTTTGAAACTTACTATAGGTACTGGACTGAAGGGGTCCATTTCGCTTTTCTTATTTGTACGATTGATAGGATCATCTAGGCTCAAGTTTAGGTTTTGCTTGATGTTGTTTGTTAACTTTGGTGTTGATATCTTCAGCCTCTGCTTCTTAGAGGCCTTTTGGTTTTGTTGACTTTCATCGAAATATCTGACAGGCTTATTATTTTCACTAATACTGAGATGATATTTCGGTATCATCCAATTCTTATAAGAGTGACGTTTCATTTGGTTGACTATCGTTTAGAGATATTACCAAATTGTTACTATCACTGAGACTGAGATGGGGTTTTGATCTTTCCTGTACTACACAAACTACTGCAGTTGGACAAATTTGTTGGGTGGGTGCCACTGTTTGTACTGAAGCTGTATGAGAGAAGGGCCTAATACAACACTCAGAAATTCATTAATTTTGGCCTTTACTATCATTGTGTGTACGCCCCACCTCCTTGTTTGGAACAACAATTGGAGGGACATTTAAGCGTTTGCTATCAATAGACTGTACCAGACATTTGCCCAATGCGGCACCGTGGGGGGCAAGCTGTCACGATCAGCTACTGAAGGGCACAGAGCTACTGAGGCTGATATAGATGTAGACAGATCTTCATCACAATGGGTTTTATCCGATCGTTTAAAATAATTGATTATATGGGACTGTAATGACTGAGTGACAGGACTGTTATCGCTTTGGCTCGCTGATGAGAGGCACGCGAACCAGAATCTAGTGTTGGCATTATAGCTATGTTGACCTGCAGATCTTGAGCCCCTGCCCCTCTTTATCAGCTGATGCAATACCTTGATCTTTCGTTCATAAAAAAAATTCTGCAACTGTAAGGTTCCACGTCAGTGCCAGACCTCATATTCTTTAACGACTTTGGTGACGTCAACAATGTATTGTTGAGAAAAGTTTACAATCGCCTAGATCTCATACACAACAATGATGAACCATGTAGAATAAATAAAAGTGGGTGGGGGAGTACATGAGGGGCTTGCAAACCACACCTGGACCTGGTCAGACCATCTCCGCTACCCCTCGGCTCAACTGCAGTACAAAGGCCAATAGCACTTGAGCCATGCTGACCTGATTCAAATCTTGTGTCCAAGGCGTTTATCACTGAAATTATGTAGATAATAGTGTTATGAATAGCACAACGTTCTCCTTACAACCGTCTAAACTTGATACAGCTTGTTCAATCCACCCAGCTTGTCTGGCACCTTGACCCCAACTTGAGACGTGTGAACAGTGGTTTCGATGTGAAGTGAATATCGCCAACAGTTGCCAGCCAGTGCCACCTCCTCTTGCATCACCAAGAACAGGTTAGAGGAGGAACGAGCACACTGGAAGTTGATGGACGGTGGTGGGGCACCAGGAGGGCTGTGATGCAATCTGTTGGTTGGGGTGTGTGACGGGGCCACAGGGTGGTTGATGTCAAATGTAATGGTATAGCTTAATAGGGCTTTTACTCTTGCCTCACAAGTGCTGCCTACCTGTACACACCCTACCACGTGTCACATCACAGGGGGCACAAGCGAACCAGGCAGTCAATGTAGGCAGGTCTCACTGGTTAAGAATAAAATGGTCTTGTTGATTAAAGTACCAGCAAGGCGGTAATGCAGAGGCAGAGACAAGCATATGGGCACGCCGTTGTGGTGCAAGCCGCACCGGGCTATTGCCAACTGCTTGCGCACCACCATTGAGAGGACCATAGCCTAATGCCTGCCCATACTGCTCACTATATGCCCCCAATTCAATAAAGTTCACTCTGGGTCAAGGAGGCAAAAAGCAACCTACCTATCTGCCCCCTGTTGGGCGGCACTCCAATACAACTTGAGAGAAGGAGGAGGGTGGAGGAGGGAGGAGAGGTGTGGTGATGACAGCAGAGGCGTGCAGTCCCACAAGCACAGGGCGGGCATAGTGCACAATGCACAGTACTGCTGCAGGGTGAGTTTGAGAGCTAGTCCTAGACACCCAATAAGATTTGCTTCAGAGCCACTACTTGGTCACCAATCGGGTTGGCTGTTCTCAGCTCTGCTGTTGCTACGTTGTCTTATGAAGCCTCCCGCACCACGACCACACCTTGCTGCTCTTGCTCCTCTCGCTCTGCTCACTTGCTCACCAAAACCACGCCCAACTGTTTCCGCTTCCGCAATGCAGAGCATACAAATTACGCACTGACCTAAAAAACAAGCATTTACAATGCAATAAATGGCTATTATTAATGTGTGGTTTTTAAAACATAAATACAAGGCATTGTCATAAAGACCTAAAAATAAGTAATTTAAACTCAGTGCCCCCCACCAAGGTCAGCACCAGGTGCAGCTGCACCTGTCACACCGCCCAAAAGCCGGCTCTGCATGTACTCCTGAAGGTGCTCGGAGGCCACTGTTGGGCGATTAGCAGTGGTTTACACATACATAAAAAAGCAAAAAATGTGATGGATAAACTACAAGTTGTGTTTTACTCCCACCACACATCAAGCTGAAGACCTGGCTCTTTGAATAACTCTCCCTAGGTCCTCAAGGCAAGGCTGGACAACTGCACAGCGCCTGGATACCCTCGTGGGTGGTGGAGCGCTCTACAACTACACATACCATACCCTTAAACATGAATAAAGGTGGAGGGGGAGTCAATAATATGCTTTTGACCGACTCTTCCCCTCTCTTCTAACTAACAGCTCCCACACACTACCCCCCACCCATCGCTCCCACCCTACGATGAAGCCAATCCCCCATCTCAAACTTTCCCCCTCCCCACCTCCTGTTATCATAACCACCGGAGCGCATCCTCAGACCATCAACTATCCCCCTTCCTCCAATGATACGCCCCCCACCTTCCCTCTTCCTCCAGTGCAACCCCAGGTGCGGAACCACCCGCATGAAATCCCAGGCGTCAGCAACCCGCCCCCTAAACCTCTCCTTCTCCATCTTGTACCCCCTATCAAGAAAAGGAGACTTCCCCATACTGTTCCCTCACACCCTACATCACACCCCATAACCCAATCTGACACATCTACTAACATCAAAAGCCATCACAACTCCGCCAACGCTCCCCCACGCCGAAGAGATCCCTTCCAGCTGCAACCCACACCCGTCAAGAAGAGTCGGACTGCCGACTTTCCCGCATTGAAAGCCAACTCTCCACCTTATTACAGGCCCTGAATCTTATCCTAACCAACCTCGCGTCACTCCACAACCCATGCCCCAACCCCAACTCCAGCCCCATCTCCCCCACCACTCCCCCCTTAGGCCTCCATTCCCCCAATCCCCGAATCAGTCAGTTCACCCTCTCTATTCCCAGGCCTCGAGACCATAGAGGGCTAAGAAAGCCATGTCCCTGGAGGAAGCAATCGAGCTGGCCTGCTCTTACATCACCCCTCCACCCCACAACCTGCAATCCACAATCCAGGTTATCACTGGGATCAGACCTGTTCACTCTGTCCAGAAACCTCTCAGACCCCCTACCTCCCTCATCACCATCCCTACGGAACCTAAAATAGAGACGCTCCGCACGAACTGCTTGCTCATTAACTGCAGGTCTGCCACGAAACATGCTACAGAGCTGGCAGAATCTATTCTCAGCCATGACATTGACATAGCCTTCATCACCGAGACCTGGCTCGATGACTCCTCTCCTCCGATCCTGGATAAGCTCGTACCCCAGGATTTCTAAATCATCAATAAAGATAGAGAAGGCCAAAAAGGCGGAGGCGTGGCAATTAGCCACAACAAAAACCTATTGGTGTCTGAAAACGATATCATCACCTACAATTTGTTTGAATGCCTTACCGCCAACATCAAAACCTCCGTGCACTGCCACCTCCTGTACCATCTCCCTAGCAACCCCATCACGCTCACGGAACACCTATCTGACCTAATCGTGCACTGCTCTCTCCGAGATGCCAATAACATCATTCTAGGCGACCTTAACCTCCACTGGAATGATAAGAACAGCGTTCCAGTTCAAAACCTTAATGACCTACTCCATTCCAACAACCTCATCCAGTTCTGTTCAAAGGAAACCCACAACAAAGGAGCAATCCTTGATGCCATCATCGCCAAACAAGACGCAATCACTATAGATCACATTCTTTCGGTCAACTGGTCAGACCATCACCTTATCCTATTCCACCTCCCCCAACAGATCTTGTCTCTTCCCTCCATCTCAATCTCCCCCTCATGGTCGAGAAACATAGCGCGGATCAACACAGTTGAGTTATGAGAGAAAATATCCTCCCTCCTACCCATCTCCCCGGAAGGCCGCTCAACGGAAGAACTCACATCCCATTATAATGTTACCATGTCCTTCATCCTATATGAACTTGCCCCCTTGAAATTGAAAAAACCCAGTAACATGCCCTCAGGATCCTGGTTTAACAAGGCAATTAATGAGGAAAGAAGGCAACGCAGAGCCTCAGAACATCTCTGGAGAAAGAATCCCTCCTCCAGTCGTTACGATGAACTCAGAGCAGCAAGAAAAAAGTACAAACAACATTTCAATTATGAAAAATCCAAATTTTTCTGCATCGCCCTGGTCAAGGCCAAAAACAGACCGAGAGAACTCTTTGACATCATCAAAAAACAAACGTCAATGCCAGCGCCATCCCTTGTCCAGACTTCTAAAGCCTTATGTGACAACTTCTTCAACGAAAAAATCACCATGATCGAATTCTCACTGGACACTAACCTCCATCCCCCCGACAAAGACTGCTCCCCAATAATTGAAACTTCCACGAGAAGGCGACCGACAACACCCTGGTCTTCCTTCGTCCCCATCACAGAATCTGAGATCCTCAACTTAATCTCCTCCTCCAAGCCTTCATCCTACAACCTTGACCCCATTCCCTCCCAAATGGTCAAAGAGCTGAAACTCACCCTGGCGCCACTGTGGTTCGAGATCATAAACAGCTCCCTAAAAACTGACATCATACCAGACTGCCTTAAAGTCGGTCAAGTCACTCCACTTCTGAAGAAACCTGGTTTAGACTCAACCGACCTGAATAATTTCAGACCTGTCTCTAACCTCCCCTTCCTTGCCAAAATCCTAGAAAAATGTGTTCTCCGTCAACTGAACAATCATATTGATAATATCAATTTGCTAGACCAGCACCAATCAGGCTTTAGAAAAGGCTGCAGCACCGGAATGCAATCCTCAACATCATGGACGACATCTTCAACTCCCTCGACTCAGACCACTGCTGTCTACTCATCCTCCTAGACTTGTCAGCAGCCTTTGACACTGTAGACCATAGTCTTCTCATCAAAGCCCTCAAAGAGCTTGCAGACGAAGTGGTCCTCAAATGATTCTCCTCCTTCTTCTAAAACCGCTCCCAAAGAGTTAAAATCAAATCCTTTTCCTCCGAACTCCTCCCTGTGAACAGAGGTGTCCCTCAAGGATCCATTCTCTCCCCTCAACTGTTCAACATATATATGGAACGCCTTACCGCCATTCTCAAAAAAGCAAACATCCCTTTTCATCTATATGCTGATGAAACCCAAATCTACTAGAAACCTCCTCCTTTAACGACTCAACAATACTCTCAGAAAAGTCCAAGAATGGCTTTCAACGAACCACCTCAAACTCAATCAAGGAAAAACTGAGAACCTCCTCATCTCCAACAAGAAAGAAAACCCGCAAATTGTTGATTGATTGAAAGCTATTGATGCCCTCAACGGAAACCTCACCCTGGCAACCTCGGTCAAATCACCGGGAATCACCCTGGATCACAAACTATCCATGAACAATCACATCAAGAACTCCGCCAAGCATGCTTTCCTCAATCTGAAACTCCTCAACAAAATCAAACCCCACATCCCTCCTTCCGACCTCAAACAAGCCACCCAATCCCTGGTGTTGTCCAGACTGGACTATGGGAACGCAATCCTCTCCGGCTCATCTCGCTCCCACCTAGCTCCTCTCAAAACCACCCTCAATGCAGCAGCCAGAATGGTCTCCGGAATCCATAAATTTGACCACATATCTCCCGCACTCAGAGATCTAAAATGGCTCCCAGTGGATATGCGAGCCAGCTTCAGAACGGCCTGCCTCACACACAAAGCCCTGCACACAGGGAAACTGGAATACCTGGCCTCTAAACTCAAGAAAGCCGATCAATCCTCAGGAGTTCCAACTCCCTCTTACTCATTCCCCTGAAAACACTGGAACAAAAGACTGCAGCCCGCTCTTTTGCAGGAAACGCTCCGAAAATCTGGAACGCCATCCCAGTTGACATCAGAACCACCCCCTCCTTTCCAAAATTCAAATGCCTCCTAAAAACCCTTTACCTCAACCGCGCCTTCCCAAACGCAATCATGTGACGCACTCGTCCCCTCCAGGCAGTCACCTGACATCGCGCTCTCACCTGGAAGCCATCAGACTTCGCTCAACCACTACCTACCCCTTGCCTTCTCCCCGAACTCCCAACCACTGGGTTGGCACCGCTAAGAGAAAATTACAGCACAAGTCTTGCCTCCTCGAGGCTTTGAGACTATCTCTTGACCCCTCTACCTCATTGCTTAGTCTCGGATCCCTCGACCTCTCTACCTCTTCGACACACCTTTGACACTCAGCAGAACTGTACATTTGAACTCTTCTATGTTTGCCATCCTTGACACTGTTCTGTATTTTGCCTCCTCTTCATCATGTTTTAAAGCGCTCCGATACCCTCGGGTCTGGCTAGCTCTATAGAAAACCTCTAAATAATGTGTACTGTGAGAAACCACCATGTGCTGCAAACATTAATGGGTACTCGAGCCTTCAGATCAGCAAGTTAACAGCTAAAACTGGAAGCCTATCAGAAGCAAGACTCGAGCCAAGATAGGAACAGAATGAAAACACTGACAAACGACGCCATAGGGACAACAGTCAGGGCAGCAGGCACAAAACAAATCAAGAAAAAACAGACAGTGAACTCACCGCTATCATTTTTTAAACTATTGTTTGTTTAGCTATTATTAGTCATCATCCTCAAGTTTATTTCGGTTTAAAAAAATATTTAAAACCACATACAGTACAGTTTCATAGTTCATTAAAACACAATATAAATTTGTGAAAATAGCATCATAATGAAAAAGCAGAAAATAATAGCAACTACAGTGCCTTTGCAAATGATATAGGCAAAACAATATTTCATGAGACACTTCACAAAAAAATGTGTGTAAAAAGTGCACGACACACAGCAGCTATATATGATAAAGTGCAAGTAACAATCTATAGGTAAATAAACCTCGGGCACATGAACAACATTTTAAAGTAAGACAGGCCATACCAGCAATAGTCACATGTCCATGGACGTGCAAAAAGTATAATTAAAGAATCCATACAATATCATGTTGAAGCCACGTGCAAGGGGCTGACTAGAACATACCACCCTCCAAACGCTCCAGTGTGAATGTGTCTCATAATGGCCCGGGCCTAAATTCAGATGCCTAAGGCGCACTACAAAAGCCGTCACACCATGGCATCTTTGCTGATCAGACACACACTGGCCAAATATTTGGACACCCGGATATGGATCTTCTCATCAGTGTCCCACCTCATTTTCCTCAAGGCAAGTTCCATTTCCAAACCCCAAGTAAGAACCACATTGATTGGTCTGATCTATTACATGCAGGACACAAGCTTGGCAGAAAACAAAAAGAAATGGCGTAGGGATACTTCGGCACTTTTACATGAGGGGCATAAAGTGCGAGTAAGACGCTCTAGGCACCATCTAATACAGAAACTATTAATAACGCGTGCATATGTCTTTGGCTGCGTGCGCTAGTTAAAAAGAAAAAAAGCATATGTGGGGTATGTATTGTTGCGGCAGGGTGGGGTATCACAAAAGCAGAATGGGCCTGATAGAGGGAGAGAAAAAAGTAAGAAGCGAGTGAAGAAAAACGAAAGTAAATACAGTGCGGCAACGAAAGCAGAGTGCGTGCATATGTTTTGTCCTTCACAACGGAAGCAGAGCGCATTCATATATTTTGTCCTGCGTGGGCACAGACACGGAAGGAGAGAGGGAGCAACCGAGCAGAGCTGTACGCGTGCATATCTCCTGTCACCCTTACGTGCACATCTGCTGTGTTTTCAGCTAAGCTGTTAGACGTACGCTTGCACGTGTCCTGTCTTTAACACGTTTGCACATTTCCTGTCCCCCTTCGCCCACCAAACCAACAATAATAGGTCTAACCTAGGCGAGCAGCGCATGCGCTGCGTCACTAGGTGAGACCTTAATATGAACACTTAAGCAGCAGGCATTTCTAGATCATTGGAATTGCCAAGCTCAAATTCTCAGAAAGACAGCCAGTAAATGTATAATTTAGTAATGACGCATGAACTCGCCCATGTCATAATAAAAACACTTAGCAATAACAAGACAACAAAATCTAACTAATCGGTCCATTACAGTCCCATTGTTTCTGTTTTAGTATGAATTAAGAATTGAGTTCTCATTCTCCCACAAACAAAAAGTAGCCTAATCGTGTTATTACACGCTTGAATTTCTTTCACATTTCAAAATATAACATTCTTCTCACAACTTTGCATTTCAATTTGTAGTTTTTCCTTTTGAGTTTTTCACACTAGTTTCCAAAACTGGTTAAATATTACTCTTTTTAGTCTTTCACTTCTCTTTGCATTCCAGTTTCATTAGACGTTGTGGGGGAACATTTAAAAAGTATAGAGCTGAAACAGGAAATTGTAAAAGTTGTACATACCAGTAGTCTACCAACCGAGGAAGTGGTAAATGTCCACAGATTGAAGCTACGGTGACAATGTGTCCATGATTATTCTTTAGCATGGCTGGCAGAAATGCTTTTGTGGTCTGCACATAAAAATAGAAGAATAACACATACTTATAATACAGATGTGTAAATTATTGATTGATAGGTGGAACAAGCAAGAGCAGATGCACTCCTCGCGCAGCAGTGCTACAGCCATTTTACTGTCCACTCACCTAGGTGTTCTGCTCCTAATCGACAACAGGCCAGCTGAAACGTCAACTGGCAACATATTTTTTAAAAAAACGGCAAAAACATCTCGGACTGTGGGCAAATGGGGCAACAACCAAATTTCCCCAGGCCCTGCTCAAGGGTGGGACGACAGTGCATGGGCTTTTACTGCTCATTTCACCAGATGGACATCACCTGGTGCCATTGATGTTAATTGTTTCAAAGCGCTGTAGACTCCCAATCTGACCTATGATCATTTAGGATCATAAATGTAAATGTATTGGGTCTTTACAACTACTTACATGCTGTGGCCATTGAGGAATCTATTCTGACTGTATCTATTCAATCTCAGATCAAACCACCTTTAATTTAATGACAGCTAATGCGGGGGCCATTAATGCTTAGTAATGCATAAGGCCATTAGGACCTATCAGAGATCATTGATTCTCATTAAGTCTGTGGTCCTTTGACGCTGAAGGACTGGTTTTGGGACCATTATAAAAGCAACAAAAGTCAATGGTAAACAAGCATTTACAATGCAATAGGTTTCGCAGCATTAAAGTTTGATGGATAAGAAGCAAGCAAATGAAATAGACAAGAACGCCACTGAATGCTAATCAATGAGCGGACCTAAAGCCCAATCTAAATTTTGGTATTGTCCACAATATGTCCTGACAACAGACCGCTACAAGCTGGATCTTAACACACATACATACCTCTGTTACAAACCAAATTTAAACGTGTTTGTGTAACAAGATGGTGTACTAACCAACCAGCTGGACCAGTAATGCAAATTGCTAATTTACTAAGGAAGGATAGCAAGACGGGCATATAAAGACATGGATTTAAGATTAATTGCTGACTTAGCGGAGGTTAAAGGAGTAAAAAAAACGAAATCATTATTATTAGATATCAGTTCATGAACCTGATATTTTCGATCAGCTCAGGTAAGCTGCGAGGAGTAGCATTAAGTGTCACAATGAGATCCAAAAGGAAGTCGAAGCAAGAGTTTTGTTTAGCCTCTCTACCTTACTGAGCTTCTTCTACTCTCTTCCTTACTGAGCCACTGCTGCTCTCTGCCGTACCGAAATTCGGCTACTGTCTACATTAGCGAGTCTCTGCTACTCTCTACCTTACTGATCCTCTGCTACTCTATACCATACCAAGCCTCTGCTACTCTCCACCTTTCTGAGCCTCTGCTGCTCCCTACCTTACTGAGCCTCTGCTACTCTCTAATTTAGCAAGCCTCTGCTAATCTCGACCTTAGTGACCCTCTGTTACTCTCTATCTTACTGAGTCTCTGCTACTCTCTACCTTACCGAGCCTCTTCCAAATAAACAGTGGTGTCATGGAATTTGAAAAGCCTACAGTTGTTTAGAACGTGGTGAAATGTAACTGTCATAGGTACAAAACTCACCACATGCAAAATGGCACTGATTACATGTGTTCTGTTTGTGTACTAATAAGCTGAACATGGATCAAAAATACACCAGTCACACTGTGCACGAAACTACAATTCCCAGAATGCCAAGAGCATTTGGCCACAAAAAAAACAGAGGTAGCTGATTTATTCACTCTTGACAAGGGATCAAACATTAACTAAAACCATTGAGTTGTGAAATATCCCCATGCATGGTCACGTTCATTCACTGGTAGGCGAGCTAGTACGACTAAACGTTACAGCACAATATTTCTTATAGCAGGTATGAAGGGAATTCTGCTGTTCAGACCAGGCGTTGCGGCAGCTACACAGTTTATAAAATGAAGGTGCGGAGCCCCTGCACCAAATGATCTTGGGAAGCAAGGGGAGGGTCTGTCTTAGAGAGGAGCGTGATCTCACGTTGTATTTTTAGCAGTCTTTTGCTTTTATTCTTCGCCGCTTCTCCCGCCCTGTCTTCT
Source organism: Lissotriton vulgaris (assembly GCF_964263255.1). Lineage (NCBI taxonomy): Eukaryota > Metazoa > Chordata > Amphibia > Caudata > Salamandridae > Lissotriton > Lissotriton vulgaris. The sequence goes on from NC_141689.1 coordinate 1,423,279,957, forward strand.
CCCTATCTGGCCGGTGCTTGCAGGAGGCTGCTGTAGCCCGAGGGGACTCTCCTCACGCATACCTCTGTTGACACAGTTCCTGCGCAGTGCGCGAGCTGAAACGCCACATGCTTAGGGACTGCTGGGCTCACGCTGAACCTCGGGAGACCCCAGGACTGCCGCTTCTCACCTTCATTCTTCAATGGAAAACCGCTGAAAACTATGGGTTCCCCCGAAAAGCAGGTACAGCTATCCCCAAAAATACCTTCATAAATAGTTTCCTTCTTTGTTATCTTTAAAACTCGTCTTGCGAAGGGGTTTCCTGGTGCAGAGAATTTTTTTTAGCAAGTCCTTTCCACTGTGGTTTCCTACAAGACAAAATCCTAACAAGTCAGGTCCCGGGCCGCGCTGTGATTGGCTGACGTCACGGGGGTGTCCCGGCCGGCAGCCAATCACAGCGCGGCCCGGGAATGACGTCACGGGGGTGTCCCGGGCCGGCAGCCAATCGCAGCGCGGCCCGGGACAAAGGGGCGGGGCTTAAAAAAAGCACCAGAAACGCCCCCGAATCGCGTTTTCAAGAGAAAGCGCGATTGACAGCCTCTGTCTCCCAATGGCTAGCCTCCATTTATGGAGCTAACCAATGAGAGGCAGAGGCGGGGCCGACGTCCCTACTGAAAACAAAAGTTTTCAAACTGGGAGGGGCTGTGCCCCTCGCCAGGTTCGAAACCTAAAAACGAGCACACCATGTCAGTTTTTTAAAGGGGGCCTCGAAACGGGTCTCAATCGGTCTCTGTTTTGTGCCCTTGCACAGGTGGCCCGTTTTTTCCCGGACTGCAGTGACTCCAATCACACTGCTTAGTTCTCACTACTGGAGAAGATACGGCATGACGTCATGCCGGGTGAGCGTTGTAGGGGAAGGCAAATCATTTAAAGAGAGTCATTTTCTCTCTTGATTTCCAATATCCTTTTAAAACTCAGGAGCAGCAGCATTGTTGTGATGTCGGGCTTGGAAGCTTTTTTATTATTATATACAAACCATAGTTGCTGATAATTTAGATAATTTATCTTATGCAACCAATGACAAAGCTAATAGCCCAGACTTGTTGTAGGTATGATGGTATTTGTTGTATCATATATCTGGGTGCAATGACAGAAACAGTAATACAAGTCTGGCGGCACACCATTTTAAGCACAGATTTTTAGCGTAGGTGTTTGTAAGCCACGCCCTTAAGTACAATGGCCACGCCCCTTTGAAAGACTCCCCCCCCCACCCCCAGTTTTTTCATACCACGTAAAGCCCTGAACACATGACATTGTATATAGTAAAACAGAATAATAAACATTTTAAAATAGCACGTGCGGAAGTCACAGTCGGTGCTTAAAATTAAGAAGTGTTAATGCACAGATGCTCAGAGTACCTATTATCTACTCAAACATGTGGATGCTTCCACAGTAAAAGTACCGAATCCCTACTTCGAAAGTTGGCACTCTCCCTTTCAAATTATATACGTGCAGGTAGGTACTTAATAAAACATCACACAACACATGTAAAAAAATTAAAGAAAAAAGCTCTTCGGTTTATTTAGTGTTCTTGTGCACTCGTGCCTTCAGCGATTTCAAAAGCTGAAGGACTTTTCGGGGAAGTGTGTCTCACTGCTTTTCAATCAGTCGTGGTAGTCTCCTCAACTCAGCCACCTGTTTACCCACTATCGCCGAGCAGCGCCTTGCTACTGAGAAGTGCTGGCACTCCCCCTGTCGAATGAACGAAGTGTGGGAGTTCAGTACCCGACAGGACCTGCCCATGTAAAGCACTGACGGTAACTTTAACTTTACACAGAGCAAGAGATCCGTAACCTGCGCAGCATGGTGAAAAATGACTAAAACGAGAACCAGGATACGGGGGTTACTGTATCCCGGACACCCGGGCTAGATCACTCGGGATACTGCATTTTATCCCAGCCGTCATGCGACCTTTCTGTAGCAAACTATTTTCCAAGCAGTCAATGAGGAGCGCCCTTCTAAAGTCTAAACCACACCTGTGCGACTCGATAGCACCTCTTCAGATCACACCTGTGTCTGGTGAGAACTCTCTGTGGGATCACGCCTGAGGTATGCCGAGAGCGCCTCTGGAGACGCACGCGCGCCATTACGCCTCATTACGTCCGGCGCACTGCAGGTTTAAGGGAACCGCGCGCCCAACCAAGGAACAGCGCAGACAGTAAAATGCAAATTAAAACAAAGTTGACTTGAAAGGTGGGTACAGGGTACGGTTCTATGCTGGAATCTGCCCGAGGGCGGGGCGCAGGTGATTCTGTCGATGTCACTTTAAGTCCCTTCCCTCCAGTCATTCGCAGCTCTCTGGACTCCCCAAATCAACCCCTGTGCACAAAGCGTCCCCTGACTCTCCCTACTCACACAGCCCCTCTCTACAATGACCTCTCCGAGGTGAACAACGGCTCCTGACTCTCACTCTTCACATAATACTACTCCCCACAGACAGAGTGACAGGCTCCCCGGTAAGTGCCTGAGCAGAAACCTCAGACTTTTAGCGCTATCTCCCTCTGCCCCCCGCATCTCCCAGGCTCCCTTCCTACCATGTTCCCAGTGGCAGGCTGCTGGCGGCTGTGGTTCTACTCTGGGTCTCTCGGCCATCCGTGGTCGGCGAGGTCCTGCTTGAGAGGAGGGTGAGTGAATACTCCTTACAGATCCCTCGGCTGCACCTGCCTCAGGTGCGCTGCTTTAAGCGTGGCCGGCCGGTGTGTCTGAGGCTACAGGTGTCTTCTGATGACGCTGCACATTCCTTTCCAGACACCTCTGAGACAGGACGAATGAAACCCTAACCCGAGGAATGTAGCTGCTGGTTCACCCGCAGGCTGGCTACGGGATACACCAATCCCATATCTCGCCCAGTCATCAATGGGGCGAAAGGCGACAGAGAGTCCATTCATTCATTAAGGGAGTGACGCCAGAGAGACCCCATTGATCCACGGAGGGCAAGGAACTAAAGGCAGACCATTCATTCATGGAGGGACGGAGGCTTCAGGTAGCCCATTCACCCATGGAGGGACGCAGGCTTCAGGCAGCCCATTCACCCATGGAGGGACGGAGGCTTCAGACAGCCCATTCATCATGGAGAGACAGATGCTTCAGGCAGTCCATTCACCAATGGAGGGACGGAGGCTTCAGGACAGGCAGTCCATTCACCCATGGGATTTTGTCGAGCACGTATGGCACCGAGATACTGAAAGAGTACCACAATGTAAGGCGCAAAAAGCAAGGACATGTATAAACACTGAGTTGTTGCTAAGAATGTAGGACAGGTCCCGGGCCGCGCTGTGATTGGCTGACGTCACGGGGGTGTCCCGGCCGGCAGCCAATCACAGCGCGGCCCGGGAATGACGTCACGGGGGTGTCCCGGGCCGGCAGCCAATCGCAGCGCGGCCCGGGGCAAAGGGGCGGGGCTTAAAAAAAGCACCAGAAACGCCCCCGAATCGCGTTTTCGAGAGAAAGCGCGATTGACAGCCTCTGCCTCCCAATGGCTATCCTCCATTTATGGAGCTAGCCAATGAGAGGCAGAGGCGGGGCCGACATCCATACTGAAGACAATAGTTTTCAAACTGGGAGGGGCACGTGCCCCTCGCCAGGTTCGAAACCTAAAAACGTAGGTTAAGGTTAACAGCTGATATGTAGCGCCTACAACATTAAACCTCAAAAAACAGTACATACAATAGTAAGTATTAAGTCAACTTTAACTCCCACTCTCACCATCGTGTTTCAAAGGTGACAAACTAATGAGAATATGAAACTGATTGTCTATGGAAAATGTATTTTTGGTAACCTCTAGGCAGCTCTTGTTTAATGATAAATATATTTGCTCTGGGTTTTTTTTGTAAACAGATTTTATTAAGTATTTCTCCACTTGCATATTACAACAGTACAGTAATCCAGTTCGTTTCCTTGGGTATTAACATTTCCACAGTGTTCTCATTTGGTGCAGGTGATGCTAAATCTTTATGGCCCAATGAGGTTAAACTATAACATTCATTAACGTCCCACTCCCCTTCCCCCAAGTCATCTTGGCAGTGAATCTCGTGTAGGGTACTGATGCCAAGTGCATTATAGGTTTCCTATTTGTGTGTGCAGGGCAAGGTGATGTGATTTTTACTGAAGTAGTCACTAGTGTCTCGATTATTTGGCGATTGTGAGTGTGTTATTTATAATTCACGTGTTTATGTCTGGGGTGTCCGCCTTATGTGGTTTCTCTTTCAGCTTCCGACGTATCTAGGTCTGGATACTCGAGGTTGTGTACTAAGGTCTCCCAGGTCCTAGCTATCTCTTTACCCCCTAGTCCCCTATTAGCCTCTCGCATTAATATGCGTCCCTCACATCCTGCCCATTTCAGGAGTTCTTTGCTCCAGGTGGCCAACTTGGGTCCCCCCTTCAATTTTCAGTTCCCGGTTCTTTCTCGTTTTGCAAGAATATACGAAAAGTCTTGGAATTTGCTGGTGACTTTGGTCTTTGCCGGATGGGGAAACCAGCCCAATAGATAACAAGCCGTCAAGCATGGCAATTCACTATCTATAACCTCGCTCACCGTCTGTACAACGCCTTCCCAGAATTCATGGAATGGGGGGCAGTTCCAGAACATATGTAGGATGTGAGCCTGGAGTGTGCGGCATCGCGGGCAAGCCGCGTCCTCTACTTGGAAATATCTGCTGATGCGTTCGGGGTTCAGGTATACTCTATGCAGGACATAATAGTTTATCACCTTGAATCGCGCATTTCTGGATACCCTTGGTGTCCCAGCAAGTGTATTATCCCATTCCTTGGCCGGAATTGGTATAGCCAGATCCCTCTCCCACTGGAGTCGCAGCTTCTCTAATGAGCGTTGGCCATCTGTGCTCTATACAGGCAAGACACTGCTTTGATGGTGCCTGCTGATAAGGCCATATAGTAGCAAGTCTGCTGTGATGGAGGTTCTGTGTTTCCCGTCCACCAATGCTTGTGAATGGCTACCGTCAATGCTCTGTGCAGCAAAAAATGTCCTTGAGGTAACCCAAACTCCGCCCTGAACGTTTCAAACAGTAGCATCTCCGAGTCCCTATAAATGTCACCTACTTTTGTCGCCCAGCTTCCAACAGGCCTCTAAAGCCCGCCAGTTCCCCCTGTGTGGGAGGGCATTTAACATATCTAGAGAAATGTCTGTTAAGTATGGGATCCGCACTCCTATTCTCTCCAGTCCTCGGCTCCAGCATTTGGATAGTACTTTAAGCTCTTGAGGGTCTCCTGTTGTCGGTCTGTTCACTCTGAGTAACACCCGCAGTAAGTCAATCAGCGAAGTCCTAGCTTGTCCAGGAGCATCTGCGTGTCACCGCTCTGTTGCTATATTGCGCACTTTCCACTGCAGCTGATCTGCTATGTAGTAGGTTTCAAAGTTCAGAGTTGCCAGACCGCCTTCGGTCACGGGTCTCTGCATTAGCGCAAGTGCAACTCTTCGACGGCCAGTGCCCCATATAAAGGTCCGAATCAGGGAATCGAGATCTCTAAAGAATGCTCCCGGGATCCACAGAGGGAGTGTGTTAAAATAAAATAATATAGTGGACTGGGTAGAGCCACCATTTTAAGGAGTGCTATCCTACCGACTACTGAAAGCGGAAAGGTCCGCCATTGCCGCCAAAAGTCCATAGCTGTGCGCAAGCCTCGGTATGCTCTTTCTATGTTGCCTACATAGAGGTCTGAGCAATTATGGTAAATGTGGACTCCCAGATATGATAAGCACATGGGTTCCCACTACAGTCACGCCTGGACCGTCGGGGGTTGGCCCATTCGTGTCACTGGGAATAGCCGGGATTTTGGCCAGTTCACTTTAAGTCCAGATATGGAGCCAATTCTTTCCAGGAGGTCGTGGGCTCCCGTCAAATGTTTGTCTCCTCCCTTTAAAAACAGTAACAGGTCATCAGCATATAATGCTATATGATGATATTCCTGTTTGAGTTTCAGACCCTCGTATGAGCGCCCCGTTCTGGCTGCAATGGCAAGGGCTCTTCAGCTAGGGCAAATAAAAGGGGGGGAAGTAGGCATCCCCGCCTAGTGCCGCATCCCACTGCCCAACTCCACTACAATGTCTTTTCCTTGCGTACTCTGGCCAAAATGTATTAGCTCTGTTATAGCTCAATTTTGAGTTTTGTTTCAATGTTATTGACTCATCATAGCAGTGTTTATGAACATACAGTATTCTTCTGCCTTTTTGTGTCTGTTTATTTGTGTCTGTGGCAATCTTATGATTCTTATCCTTCTACGATTTTCTTTTTTTTTTTGGTACACTAGTATTTTGGCTCACACTATTTTCGGTTGTGATTTGTAAGTTATAAATGCACCTCTAATTTTCAAGTATAGAAAGAGAAAGTGCCTTTACTATAACATTACTGTTTGTTTGTGGAACTACTTTTTACTATATTTGCTGAGAACATTATTATTAATATTTTTTGGCATGCTAAAAGACAGAAAATTCTGTTAGGATGAAAAAAATTCTATTGAGTCTTTCCAAGAAAGGAGAGACATAAAATGGATGTACTTTATGAATGTAAATGAGAATTGCATCCCCAATAATGAGGATAGTTGTGGTGGATACTGACAAATCTTGTCTCTCCAACGCTCTTACTTATTTTTTTGGTTACACTTTACACTTTTCTTATAAAAGGTGCAATTCTCTTTATATTGGTTGCCTGGCACAGCTGGTCAATTTTAACGGACAATTACATTGTATTGCGAACTTTTTCAAATATTTTCTATGTAGTCCTGACAAATAAAGTTGTTGCCCACCATACACAATGGATTTAAAGCACTAATGCCACGTTTTCCAAACACCTTCTAAACTGCTCTACACAACTTCTTTTGAAAATTAGAAATGCTCATCTTTAGAAAAACATATCAAGCCATTCATAGGCATCTGTATTAGTAGGTAAAGTTGCACAAATACTAAGTTTTATGATATAATAGTAAATTGAAGAGTTTATTTGGCAAAGTTTGAAAAAGGAAATGTATTTTGTCTAAAATGAAGATAAGGTACCAACTCCCCACTGAAATATATGATGTATGAGCAGTGCTGGAATGGCGTGAGAACCGTCTGGATTCTGGGTCCATCAGGCATTGACCAGGAACCGGGTTCTGGGCCGGTCCCAGCAATTTCTGCCACCTCTGTCCTGGACCAGCACAGTGACGTAGGATGTCAAGGAAGTAGACAGTGGGCTCTCCCAATCACTGTATGGATATTCCTGGGAGCAGCTGCCTGCAGGGGGTTCTTTTTCTTTCTGCCCTGTACAGTAGGCTCCAATGTTGACATAGTAAATGTCTTTTCAGTCTGACTTAGTGGTCCGTGGGCTGGACCACTCCAATGTTTATATAATTAATTTATTTTGTTCAAGTAGTTTTTGGGCTGGGTTATTTCCTGCCTGGGATGGATAGTTCACAGACGAGTCATTTTAATAGGTCATCCCTGGGCATGGCGCAGGTGACAAACGTCACACCTCATCCCCAAATGTAGAAGTCCATAATGGGTAAAATAAAGCATCCTATCAGTTTGGCTGCCAATGGATACATTGATATTTTAACCAGAGGGTGTGTGTGATTTGTTTTTATTTTTGGTCACTTGCATTTATACTTGAATGTGGGACCTTTGACAAAGTCTGGTGTGTGCATGTGAACTTGATTGTCACATATCAGTCAAAGATGCACTGAAGATTTCAGGTTAAGAAATGTAGTGTAGATGCATGTATGTAGCACTTCTTACCTAAGATGAGGCGTTAAACCGACCAATATACTACAAAATAGTGTTTTGTTTCAGGGCTTTTTCTTTTGTAGATTAGGCAATTGACCCAGAAGCACATTATACAATAATGCTTTTAGTTGAGTTAGACTTACACAATGCATCATTTGGGGCCACGTTTATCAACACTTTGCACTGGATTTACATCACAAAAATGACAAGTCTTGTTCAAAGTGTTGCTTTTGTGATTTTTTATTTTTTTTGCACTGGAAAGTAGCCTCAAAGTTACACAAAGTAGCACTTTGCACTACACTGTGCTACTTTGCACCAAGGGGGCCTACCATGAGTGTTTGCGTTAAGCCACCCATGGATTTTGATGCAATCCCTACCTACTAACATTGGTAGACAAAGATTTGTACCAAAAATGTATGCCTCCTCAAAAGATTTCTATTCTCCATTGTTTTTTTCTAACTTTGCATGTGCGCTGTACTGTGCACATAAAAAGTTATAAAAGTTGTAAACTATGTAAAGGCACATTATTTTGAAACAAAAGAATAACCTCCCAGTACAAAACCTATGTGTGACATCAGACACACACTGTTGCACTATTGTGCTATGGTGAGTGCCATGGTGCAAGGCAACCTAAAGTGAGACAGTGCAGGGAGAAATGAAAACAGACCCATCTTTCTTAGTAGACAGGTCACTGCTGTTCTGCTTTCTCCCTTGCACATAACTGTGGTAGCTGTGCTGCATTGCATGAATTCTTTGTACATTTGCCCCTGTGTTTTTTCACATTGGTGGCAATGTGGAACTATGTGAGGTTTGCAAAATGTGGCCCACATGAAACAAATACAATATGCCGGTACAATTTCAATATTGCACTTATACATGCCAATTTCTTTTGGAGCACAGTTTATAATGATAATATGCATATGTACTTGCTGACCTTAGATATGCGACTGACTGTCAATTACTGCACCCCTTCTGACTCTGCCCTCTCTGATTCCACTCTTTACTGCCCCCTAAACCTCCCCCTTCATCCCGCATCTGCATGCTCCAAATTTGAGGGTTCCCTGAGTCATTTTGTTAAATCCCAGTATTTGACATGGGTATCCAGTGTTGCTGCGAGTGGTTCATAAAATATGCTGGCAACATTGATGCGATGCTGCCACCGACAGGTGATGGCACTGTGCAGCACATACGTTGAGATATGGACAGCACGGTGATGAATTTAGAGTGGACGCTCTCATCTGTGTTATCAGTGCGGATTGATTGTGCTCGGTGTTGGACTAGATTGTCAGGCAGTCTGGCACTGTCAGATAGGCCAGCTTGAAAGGTAGAGTGTGTGGACTGTCTTTTGTGGCCTCATGGGCCATGAAGAAAAACAGCCATCACACTGGCCCTTTCAAGCTGGGCCATCTGGCAGCTCCTAATCATCTGGCAGTGTCCGGCTGACAGACTGCCCGACTGGCCTGTCCAACACTGAGCATGCCTGGTCAGTGCTTAATTTGAGCCGATGGTTTCCGGTGCTCAGCACCTGTATTTAATTTAGAACACCAGCACTATAACAGTCTGCCACATGGTGGTGTTGTGTGTGTAATATAGAGGTGAGCAGAACAACAGCTTTTTATTAATTCAATATACATTAAAAATGATTAATTCCTGACACCCGAGCCATTCTTATAGCTTTGAGGGTCTGGAATAGTCTGAATAATCACACTTATAGGAGTGTTATGGTTGGTAGTTGCATATGTATTGTCACTGGCAATGAAATGGGTGGTTTAAGCTGCAGTGGTCTACTGGCGGGGGCCCTGGCACATATTTTACTGCAAATTAAGCACTGTCCAGGTGCTCAGTGACTGTGAAGCATATGGAGAGATGTGTAGAGATGTGTAGACCAAACTCTGAGATTATGACAGTACTAAGGGAACAGGACAGGTGAGCAGCAAATGGCAGTAGTGATAGGCAGGCCAGATGAGTAGTGAGCATAAACCTTTGCGACAGCACTATTGAAATGTGGCATGCACTCTGTGAATGCTTTGCGGTGCGGACAGCACTACTGGAACAGAGAAGGCCTGCACGCACACACACCATGAGATGGCTTTGACAGATCTGATGGAGCAGGGAAAGGCTGCATTTCAGTTGTATGGTAAGCAAACAATAGGCCCTAGTTCAAGCCGGGTAAATAGCCCCTGATCCCTGGTCAGTAGTAAAATGCTGTCTTAATTTGGGTGCAGTGGGCCCCTCACACCTTTAGGCCCTGATGACACTGCACCTGCTGCACCATTGATCACTATGCCCCTGGTGCAATGACTTGTGCTAATTTGTGTATGTAACACGCTCTTAGCTGTGTAATTGTTTCAAATGTAAGCTCATGGTTTCGTAATGTGCTTAACTATGGTTACCAACAACTGCCATGTTTTCTACTAATGTTTACTCTGCTTACTGGTTGTACCCCTCCCCAAGGTAAGAGATGCTGAGCTTTGCCACCCCACGCAAGATGTTATCAAATCAGTTTGTATTTATCAATAAAGGACTAGCTTAGTTGTGTTTTTAGGGAGACTCAGTACGTACGTATGACGGCAAACCACTTGGTTTGGTTGTTAAGCCCTCACCCACCAACCTAGTTGGTGGCATGCTTCATCATCGGGCCCACCACAGTGACACCGAATGTGTCCCGGGTGTGCTTTGACTCCAGATTACTGAGGAGCTGGTATACTTCTCTGAGTGTGCTGTGAGGGGGGTGTGTAAGAAAGTGATTTAAAAGCTATGCAGTGGGTCCCAGTTCCCGAGGGTATATGGATAACTTTAATATCTGGGCCCCTGTTAGCGAATAAAAAGGCAGTCGGACGTAGTGGAGTGAGTTATGGGCTCCCACGTCCTATGTGGTCTACATGTTTCAGCCAGGCCTTTTATTTACATCTGGCTTTCCTCAGGACCAATGAGTGTGTGTGGGTGAAAAAACTATAAATTATATTAAGTGATATGTGTTGTTAAAAAGTGTTGCACACGCTAAGGTGCTATACGTGTATGGAGGGGGATTCCCTCCGCTTTACTGTACACATAACATAAAGACACAAACAGACGTACAGGGTAGAGTCAATGAGTATGGTATACTTAATAACACAACATAGTACCGGCTGTTAAGGTGTGTGAACAACTGCCATGTTTTCTACTAATGTTTACTCTGCTTACTGGTTGTACCCCTCCCCAAGGTAAGAGATGATGAGCTTTGCCACCCCACGCAAGATGTTATCAAATCAGTTTGCTCAGCTGAAACGTTGTACGATGTTATTACTTTCATAGGCCATTCAGTGTTTTCTATCAAGGTCTCACCCAGGCTTCAATCTCAGTTGGAGTTTAGGGGCTGAGTTATATGTTGACATTAGGGGGGCTACATTGCAATTGTGAAGGAGTATCCTTACTGCCAACATATTGGTCCGCCTGCCTCATTTAGATGTGAGCAGACCATAGGTTTGGCTACGGTGGTGACTACTCCGTCATTGCCATAGGCAAACCTCTCAGATTGTCCAATGGAGTAAGAGCCATCAGAGACATGGCTAAATGTCAACCCACCCAATCAGGATGGGTGGACATATAGACATTTTTGTACTGTCAGTCACTCCCAGGCAAACCCTGGTGGTGAGAGACAGTAAAATGATAATAATGGCCCCCCATCACAATGGGAGATGACTCGTATTGCGAGTGGAGAATCACATTTTTTATTTTCAAAAAGAAAATATTGTTTCAGGATTTTCTTCTTGAAAATGCAAAAAAGAAAACAGGTTGGTGCATTTGCGGTGACAGCGGTTCCGGCGAATGCATTATAAATGACTGCCTGCTTGGCGGTCATTGATAGATTTGGCAGGCAGTCCCTTTGCCATGGGGATTGGGTAATTTACTCTGCCCCCTGGCTGAACGATGGGCCATCCGCCAAATAATAAATAAGGACCTTAGTTATGTGTACGATACAAGAAACTTCTGTGACAGTGTGGACGCGAGAGCAGAGAGCAAACAGAACCGTGGAGGTGCGGAGCAAACGGACCGTGAGAACCGAGCATCGAGCAGAACCGTGAGCCGTGAGCTGAGCCGAGTCGTGAGCTGCAAGCTGAGGGCCCCCCCCGAAAGGTGCCGATTACCGGGCGATTACCGGGCGGCCGCCAGCGCATCCTAGCACGATCCCAGCACCGCCCCTTGTGTAGACTCTAGCAGCGGCGGTGCGGGGGGGGGTTCACGGGCTACTCACGGGCACCGCTCGGCAGCCGCAGCTACTTCACGACCCTAGGCGGCGTCTTGGCGGAGTCAGTGCAGGCTGGTGCAGGTCGGAGCAGGTCGGAGCGCAGGCCGGAACAGGAGTGGGGGCAGAATACCACGGAGGCAGGTGAGTGTTTGGTGCAGTAGGAGGCACTGTAGGAGGGAGGTGGCAGATTGAGTAGCCGCTACCTACAGCCGCTGCAACGCTTTGGCCTCTGCCTTGTCTTACTTCTGTCTTGCCTCTGCCCCAGCCCCATACAACTTCAGCTACAGCAACAGCCTTGGCCCTTAGCCCTTAGCCCAAAACAAAATACCTTAACCCCTGAACGATTCAGCAACCTGTAATTTGCTAACCTGTTAAAGCAGTGCCACAGCATCCAAAGAATCATCAAAAAATCTGTTGGAAGGTTCAGGCAAGAGCTGTCACACCTGGCTGGACTTCTTTCCCGGTACAGGAGGCGGAGGCAGAGGTAGAGGTGGGACAGGCAGGAATAGCATTCTATTTGCTGAGGAGCAACGAGGAGCAACGAGGAGTAGCGAGTAGCGAGAGCGACTGCCATTAGTAATTAAGCGCCGGTGGCGCCCCGCAACCAGCCTAGACCGCTGGCAAGGAAGCAAAAACAACATCAAACCCTGCCCTGCCCCCGTATAAAACTCACCCAGATCATTCAAAACCACGAGCTAAAGAGGGCACTAGTCAGAGGTGCTTCCACCTGCAGGGAAATCATGAGATCAGGGAAAGTGCTGCAGGAGATAATCGAAGAGACAAAAACAAATGAGAAAGATAAAGATCAAGGGCCATTTGAGAACCAAAAAAAAAAGAAGAAGGCCTCACAACGAAGAGAGAGACTAGTGTCTGCACCCGAAATGTCGATAACTAGTCCGAAAAAAATCATTGGGATTCAAAAAAATTCTTTTTAAAGGACCCAATGGCTGCCATTTATGCCCAAACGCAGGAACAAGCCCACCTGCCAAGTCCAATCACACCTGCATTAAGAGTTAACCACATGGCTGCTAGGCGTTTTCCCGTCCTGCGCTGAAGAACCAAAATTACCATTATTGGTGACGAGCTGGCCTTGTCATCCGCGCAGGGCAGGTAAGCGCCATGACGAGCTCAGCTCGTCATTAGCTTTGAAGGGGTTAATAACAGTGAACACCTGCAAGCATATACACAAATTATTCCCCACACAAACCACACCCGCCACTGGTGAAAGGTCAATAACCTTATCACACAAAGAACAAAAATTATCGCAAAATGTTCTTCAAGAATTTCACACACTCTCAGAGATAGAAGTAATGGCCACTATGAGTAAAACCAAATCAGGGTTCCCAGCAGATCCAGTGTCGGCCCAGATCCTGACCAAAATAGCTCCGGCCACTATTACTGAAATAACTGCAACCTTGAGTCTCTCACTAGCCCAACCATTTTTCCAACAATATGGAAAGAGGCTATAATCAGACCAATTATAAAAAAGAATAACGCCGACCCTAAACAACCCCTAAACTGCCGCCCTATTTCCCTTTTACCCCTCTTTGGGAAAATCATGGCATCACAAATAAACAAACAGTTAACCAAACACTTGGAAGATTACAAGCTACTGGATACTTCTCAGTCAAGTTTCAGATCTTTCCATAGCACTGAGACAGCCTTACTTGAAGTAGTAGACAACATTCGTCTGACCATGGACGCTAGACAATCTGCCTGGTTCTACTCGATCTGTCGGTAGCCTTCAACACCATCTCACACAGTATTCTGTTAGAGCGTCTGGTGGAGATCGGTGTCGAGGGCTCCGCCTTATGGTGGATCCAAAGCTACCTAACTAGCAGGAAATCAAGGGTTAAAACAGGACCTTTCATCTCAGCCAGTGTAGACAACGATAAGGGTGTCCCTCAGGGGTCAATACTAAGCACCACTCGTTTTAACATTTATCTGTCCCCATTGGCTAAGGTGATCAGAGCTTACGGTTTTGATACAGTGTCTTACGCCGATGACACTCCGTTCCGAATCACCTTAGGCCCTAACCCCTCGAATACGAAGCTCAGATTCCAACAGTGCATGCTCTCCATAAAAAACTGGATGTCAAACAACTACTTAATGCTAAACGCAGGGAAGACAGAATGATGCTATTCGGAAATGCGAATAAATATTGGACAGACGAATGGTGGCCACCAGCACTAGGCCTCTGTCCTGCCCCGAAAAATTCAGTAAGGAATTTGGGAGTCACCATTGATGACAAATTATCGATGTCCTCCCATGTAAACAAAGTAGTGCACGCTAGTGTAGGAATAATGCGTAGCCTTAGAAAGGTTTTGAAATGGATTCCCCAGTCGTCCCGCAAACCCCTAGTGCAGGGCTTAATTATAAGCCGACTGGACTATGGAAATGCATTACTAGTGGATATCAAGGAAAGTTCCCTGCTCAAACTTCAGATCCTCCAAAATACAGCAGCCAGATTGGTCTTAGACCTCCCACCTCGTACTCCATCTGCCCCATGCTTAAAGAAGCTGCACTGGCTCCCCATAAGGAAACGCATCAAATTCAAAATCTCCTGCTTAGTTCACAAATCCATAAATGGCCAGGGACCAAAATACCTGGAAAAAAACTTAAGAAGTACTGTCCATCCAGAACCCTCCGATCCTCAGACAAACACCTGCTAATAGTGCCAAAAGTACGACCGGTCAAAAATGGGGACAGATGTTTTTCAAAGATGGGCCCTGCAACATGGAACACCTTACCATTATCTATCAGAGCCGATACAAACCATAAAACATTCCGTAAGAACCTGAAAACATGGCTCTTTGAAACCTTGAGCAATCTTTCTATCATATCTCTCTCCTTAATTTCTGCAAGCGCTATGAGACCTATTGGTGATTTACGCGCTATACAAATTCAAAATACAAATACAAATACAAGCAAAGAGTAAGAAGGAGGAAAAGGATGCACAAAAAATTAATATTGAGAATAACTACCTGACCAAACCAACAGAACAGTTTCAAATCTCTCAAACTTTTGCCAAGTCAAACTGTCAAACAGAAGATTGCAAATCAGTTTTGGTAGTAGCTCAGATACATGAATACAGTTCCCCAGCACTTGAAAACGTCAAAAAAAACAGATAAAAGGAATAAGGAGAAGGATAAAAGTCCTACAAGAAAGGAAAATAAAACCGGGGTCGAGCATATTACCGCACAAGTCGATGCGTGGTCAACCTCCTTTTCCTTACCCAATGAGACAAGTTTGGACTGATTAATGGAATCCAACATACAAACAGAAACGCATACCCGATCCCAAACACAAGAAGATCCCAACAATAAACAAATTCTGCAAGGAAGACGCAGATTATCACTAGAGCAGGAAAAGGGACTGGGCGGAGAAGAAAGGTTGGAATCTACACCACTAAGTCCAGACAATAATCCTGGTAAACTGGATAAGATGTATGAAGAAGATAAAGGATGGCCAAAAAAGCGAAACCTGACATCCCCAATAACTATTTCCTCCGTGAGTAGTATAGAACAAGTGTCTGAGGTTTTGGAAATACCGTCTGGAGAGGTTTATAAGGCCCCATGGAGTGAAGCACTATTAAACACCTTGGATCAGGCAATAAGGGCCCTGAATTTTCAATCGGACCAAATGGAGGTACAAATCGATCTAATAAACCTCATCGCTGGACATATTACAGGCATAAATACCAAGTTGAACTATATGACAGCCCTTATACCCAGGAGGGTAGACATGGTACAACACACAGACACCTCACAGCCAAGCTGTGTATGTGGTAAATTGGTGGATAAATTGTCAAACCTACCCGACATCCTAAAAGATATTTTAGGGGCAGTACAGTCATCAATAGGGATCAACAAAAACATGAGCCCCAGTGGGGTCAAGGAGGCTGAAGAGGAAAACGGGAGTCTAAATGAATTCAAAGAACTAATTATAAACTACGACCCGGAACAAAAGGCAAAAAAGACAAACAAGGAATGTTTAGACCAGAGAGTTCCCAAATTGATGATACACAAAGCACAAATGATGTTTTAAAAAATACAAAGCTAACAAAAAGACAAAAAAAACGCGCAAGAAAGGGTAGGGTCCAGCTCAAGGAGTCACTCCCGACAAATGATCATACTTATCCTATCTTTAACCAAACAACATCAAAGAAAGAGAAACGATCAATGGAAAAAAAATCATTAAACCTTTCAAATAAGGCTCTAGATCACTCAAATCAGTCAAGAGTGGAGAACGGATGCAACTTGCAGAATGAATCATTGATCCCCCCAATTCTTACAAAGTCAGATCATACACAAGGAAGAAAAAGTCTAAACTCACAAAAACGCAAAACCATACAGCAACCAGGTAAAGACCGGACCCAAGTTAAAGGTGATAAAAAGCCATCTTTCCAAGAGGACTTTGGAGAACGGGCAGTAATGATACAGCGGGCAGATGAAATCACAATACCTAATGATAGAGGAGCAAGGCGAGGTATGGGGACCCAAAATTCGCCTAAGAATGAGGAAAAACCAACTATTGAAGGAGACAAAATCACCCCATGGCAAATCGCAAAAGAAAACAAAGAAGCCCGAAGTGCAAGAATGCCTATAAAAATAAAAATAAATGAAAACGGGAGATCATGTAAGCTGCCACAAAAAGAACAGCACTTACGGCCACATGCATCATCCCGGGTGTTTGCGAATTCTTAATAGCGATTCGCAATTTAGAATTCGCAAAACGGGATGCATGAATATTTTCGGTAAATTAATGGGATTCGGTAAAAATCGCAATTTTTACCGAATCGCATAAATTACCGAAATACAATTTGCGAATTCGCTATTCCCATTGGCCTTTTGGCCCATAGGAAGCAATGGGAAGGCATTAGCAAATTGCGATTTTCACTTTGAAAATCGCAATTTGTTAATGCATTTCATGGGTGCAGGGGGGGTCCAAAGGACCCCCCATGCACCCCTGAAATGTATTTTTCGCATCATGTTTCACACACACATGTCCTAAGGACATGTGTGTCCGTAACATGAATGTTGAAAAAAATGCATTTTCAGCGTTTTAAACACTTTTTGCAAATTTACCGAGTGGTTCAACCACTCGGTAAATTTGACCCCCTAATTGCGATTTCGCAATTTTAAAAGTAATCATGCATTGCTTTTAAGAAATCGCAAATTTGCGATTTCTTAAAAGCAATCGCAATTTTAGAAATCGCAAAAATGTTGCGATTTCTAAAATTGCTTCATGCATCCCAAAAAGCACTTTTGGAATCGCAAACGGCTGATTTTAAGGAATCGCACCGTTTGCGACTCCAAAAATGCTTGATGCATGTGGGGGACAGAGTCTACACAAGTATCAAAGTATACAAAGAGTGATGAACTTGAAGATGCCAAAATAGAAGGGAAAAAGTTGAATACAGTTAAGCCTATTGCCCTCATTTCTCAACCAAGCAGAACGACCAACACAAACTGAGAAATAACAAAAAACAATCAAGGGCAAAAAGTAAAAGAAGAAAACCTAGCAGCCCAAATACAAGGAGAAATCCCTGAAAAACTGTCATTTGTACCACAATACCATACAACTGGCGGGCAAGATTTCTTGAATCGAGGAAACATAATGCGGCTTTTCAAAGAAATTCCAGAATTAGAAGAAATATCATCAGAAGACCTTCTATCTGTAGAGTTTAAAACCAACGCAAACAACCCAGACGTAGAGGAGTCCTTGATTACCTGGTCCTCAAAGGCCGTAGTAGACAGGATATATGCCATGAGCCTGACCTTTGAAGCATGGGGCATTGGGCTGAGACGTCATAAACGGAAAAAATATCCATTCCCCCTTTTAAAAACCATCAAAAATCAAAAGCAGGAAATGGAAGTTGGTAATAACCAGAAGTCATGTCTAAAGAGTGCGTGTTCTGTAACTCCGCAAAAAATATCACAAGGAGTAAAGAGACAAGTAACCTCAGAGGAACAATAAAGTAGGCTGGAAAAGAGCATTGACTGGTCTTGGGTTCCTAAGGCCTTAAGCAATAAGTGTTCCTAACCAGCATAAAAGGCCAAACGAGAACAAAAAATCCCAGCAGCAGATAACACTTTGTAATGAAAAGGAACCGGGGAAAATTCAAAAAGTTAGGGATGAATCCAGCGCGTTGAACTCACATATGATCAGCATCTTTCTTGGAATGTCCATGGCTTCAAATAATATGGGGCAAGACCACGAAACAGCGAAATTCCTGGAACAACATGAATTAATATTACTCCAAGAAACTTGGAATCTGAGCCCAGTATCAATCCCCGGTTACATAGAGTTTCATATATTAGCTGAAAAATCTCAAACTTTGGGCACCCGAGAGGAGGTCTAACAACATACATTACACAACAGTATGGATGGCAAGTGGAAGAAATAGATACTGGGGTAAGTTGGCTGCAAGCAACAAAACTCACAAGGAAAATCGACTCAAATTTACATAATCATAACTTATTAGTGCTTGACGTCTATGTACACCCGGACAAAAAACTGAAGAAGGAAAGACTTACAACATTAATGACCCTGATCCGAGTGCTACAAAAGTCACATGAATTGTATTCCTTGATCATCTCTGGAGATTTCAAATAATATGGGGCAAGACCACGAAACAGTAAAATTCCTGGAACAACATGAATTAATATTACTCCAAGAAACTTGGAATCTGAGCCCAGTATCAATCCCCGGTTACATAGAGTTTCATATATTAGCTGAAAAATCTCAAACTTTGGACACCCGAGAGGAGGTCTAACAACATACATTACACAACAGTATGGATGGCAAGTGGAAGAAATAGATAATGGGGTAAGTTGGCTGCAAGCAACAAAACTCACAAGGAAAATCGACTCAAATTTACATAATCATAACTTATTAGTGCTTAACGTCTATGTACACCCGGACAAAAAACTGAAGAAGGAAAGACTTACAACATTAATGACCCTGATCCGAGTGCTACAAAAGTCACATGAATTGTATTCCTTGATCATCTCTGGAGATTTTAACAGCAATTTAGCAAAGGATAATTATATAATCCAAGAACTCGGAGAGTTGGGTCTGTCAATTTTGAATGGAAATGCAAACAGGGATAGACCTACAGCAATAACTTTTTCAAGTGGCAAAAGGCAATCAACAATAGACTTTACAATAATCAGCAGCAACCTGGTGCCGAAAGTAACCAAATTTACGGTCAGGCAACGCACAGAAAGTGATAATTTTCCATTAGTTACTAAAATCAAAATTTTTGCTAACAAAACTCAAAAAATAAACACCGTAATTCAATTTACCGAAAAATGTAACCTACCGAAACTGAAATGGGGTGGAAAAGACATAAAATCAATAATGGATAAATTTTAAAAACACTTGCTTGCAATGACAATCAAAGATAAAGAAAATCCCATAAAATAATGAAAGAATCGATACCGGGAAGAAGCCTTGGTTCAACCTCACCCTTCGGGAGGAAAAAAGGAAAATCTCACGTGAAGTCCGAAAGCAAGTCATAATGATGAAAAATGGAAAGAAACCAGATGAGGAGAAATTAAAGGCCCTACGAAAAAATTATAAGATGCTGCTGGGTAAAGCAAAAAAATCATACCAAGAAGGAATCTGGACAAACCTACTAATTGCCGGTAAAAACAAAAATGGCTGGTCATTTTGGGGCATTATCAATAAACTGACAAAGGGCAACCAACTAAGACAAGAGGCAGGAATTGAAGAAAGCAATTGGATCCAGCATGTCAAAAACGGATTGGTGACGTTACAACGCAGGCTATTACAACGCCTGCTGTTACAACGCGGTTTTTACATCGCATACCACTACAACGCATAGTGCTTTTAAGCGCTGGATAGTGATTTATTTAATTTACTATTCCAACTCCAGTCCCCGTGGATAGTAGGGAAGGTGTTGGATAGTAAATTAAATATATTCCCTATCCTAGAGCGCCCCCCAGCGCAATGCGTTGTAATGGTTTGCGTTGTAATGGTTGCGTTGTAATGGTAGTGCGTTGTAATAAATGCGTTGTAAGTGATGTTTCCCGTCAAAAACATGTTTATTGACAGGGTGCAGGAAGAAAAGCGGCATAGTAAAAAAGAGTGTGAAATATGTGCCAAAAACATGGAACATGCAAAAACGAATTTCAAAACAAAAGAAATTCTGCTGGAAGATATCTGTATGCCACAACAGGGCAACGAGAACCCGCCCAAAGAAAACATTGGTAACGATAATGCTACACCATCAAAAATATCAGAAGACACAGTACCAGTCCCAGACACCCGGGTAACTTTGAACAGCTGAAAGGAATAATAAAACGTCTAAAAACAGAGGGTGCGGCAGGTCCAAATGGGCTTCCAAATGCTCTTTTCAAATACTCCCCCGAGTTCTGGGCAGAATATTTAACACCACTTTTTAACTTGATTTATAGTCAAAACAAAATGCCCAAGTCCTGGAAAGGGAATATTATACATCCGATTTTTCAGCAGGGTGACCATAACGAGCCGGGAAACTACAGGCAGATATCGCTGATTGATGTGGAAGTCAAATTATATGGATCATACTTGTTGCTGCACCTCCAAGATTGGATGGAGGAAACAAACATAATTCCCATGTTCCAAACGGGTTTCAGGCCAAGGACAGGCACATTAACAAATTTGACAACGTTGGCACTCCTAAAGGAAAAAGCAGAAACAAAGAAGACCAGATTGTTTGCGTGTTTCATAGACCTGCGAGCAGCTTTCGACAGGGTGAATCGAAATCAATTTTTTTTTTTTAAATCTGTTTTATTGAAACACTTGACGTACAGTTACATTTCTTATTGCGCATAATTCAAAGGGGAAACAACAATTGGAGTAGCTCGTACAGTATCAGAGCGAATGTTGGCGACGGTTGAAAATCCAATAAATGCACATGTAAATAAAAGAACTTCATCTGTTGTCATATGGGCAGACACTGCATGCACCAGACCGTTCATTCCATTGTGTTATCACAGTGTAACTCGCAGTGCCCTTCCTACCAGGATGTCTGACCTTACCCGTCCAGGCGGGCAGCCTAATGACCAGCCGCACCCCCGGCGTCCGCAACCTTCTGGTCAGTGATGAAGCGTGATGTTCCTCAACAGTGTGAATAACCATCCAGGCCCGGTTCCGGGCAACAGGTATGTGTGCTGTGGACGGCTAGAATGTTCAGTATTTCGTCGCCGTGGGGTAGAAGGTTGCGGCAGTGACTTGCATGTGTGCTGCACTCCCGTGTTTAGTCGCCGTGTGTTAAAAGTAAAAGGTGTGAGTGGGGAAGGCAGATCTGGCGTGGTCAACTGGGGGGCGACCTCTGCCGTGGGTGTCGCTGTTCCAATCTGGGGAAAAACAGGAAAGAAAGTGAGGGTACAATGAACCCTAACTCGGGGAGGGGGTGCTGCAGTGTGGGCCCTGTCTCGATAGTTCCGGGTGGAGTGGTCTCGCAGGGTGCCGGTCTCAAGTGTTCACGGGGGGGTGGTACGAGTGGTGCGTGATAACTCTAAGTCTTGGGGTGGGGGTGCATTGGTGGAGTCGACTGTGTGTGTGGCCCCTGCCGACAGGTGGAGGGGGGGGGAGGGCGGAATGGGCGGAGAAGCGGGGGGGGGGAAGGGGGGCGAGCGATGGGTCTCAGGGGTGGTATGTCATGTTTGTCTGCGCGCGGCTCTCTTTTCTCCCCTTTCTCACTACGCTGCCTGTTGCCCGGGCGCGTCCCCCCCTTCCATTGGGGAGGAGCCATCCCCTTACATCACCCCTTTATCGTGGCAGACCCTGGTGAATGTTCGCAGGAAGCCCTCCCATATCTGGGCTATCGGTATGGCCCTCCGCCCCGCTGTCTCTTCCCTACGTAGTACCGTGCCCTCTGCGGTCGCCCAGTAGATGAGGGAGGCACTCCAGTGTTTCGTCAGGGGTGGTTCCGCGGCTTTCCAGTGGCGGGTTATGAGTCTTTTGGCGGTTATCAGCCCCAGATCCCATAACCTCACGTGCGCCTTGTTATGTTTCGTCCTGGTGAGGAGGCCCAGCACACAGGTGTCCCAGTCGTGGCGAACGCTTAGCGCCGTCCCTTTCGTCAACAGCGTGTTGACATCGTGCCAGTACGTCCGTAGCTTGGGACATGCCCACAGCATATGTAGGAGATCCGCGTTCAGTAGCGCGCATCGTGGGCATTTGGAGGTATCCAGTCCAAAGTAGCGATTAATCTTGTCCGGGGACAGGTATGCCCTGTGTGTGATGTAGAACTGTATGATTCTGAATCTCGAGTTGCAGGGAATGTGTTGTGGTCCCTCAAGAATCCTTTCCCACTCCTTATCCGACCAGTCCTCCCCCCTGTCAGTAGTCCACCTGTCCCTGAGCGACTGTAGGGAGCTCGTTGTGTGGGACCTCAGCGCCTGCGTTAGCCAGTGTACGACGTGTGACCCTGCCCCCATAACGTGTAGGTATTGTATTAGGAGGTGTGTCTCGGGTTCCGCAGACATATCGCCCCAGTGTTCCGTTAGGACCCGTATCATGGATGCATGCATCAGGAATTGTCCCGCTGGCAGTCCAGGATTCTCCACTAGCCCCTCGAACTGTACCAGGGTCCCGTCGTCATATAGATCCGCCATTGTTTCAAGTCCCACCTGCACCCAGTCGTGCAGGCGCGCTGCAGTCACTACTCCCCCTGGCCTGGGCAGCCCCTCCAGTGGTAATGCTGGGGCGTAGGGTGTAGTCTCCTTGGTCAATTTTAGTGCACGCTTGTAGCATCACAGTGCCACTGCTACGTGCAGCTGCGTCTCGTGTGTCGCGCCTCTAAGGGGGTGGAACAGTGCGAGAGCCTCCGCATGGGTCACGGCTGGGACTGTTGAGGCCGTGTCGTTCAGGTTTCTGCCCGCGAGCCAGGCCACCACCCACTGAAGCTGCGCGGCGAGGTAGTAATGCTCGTGGTTCGGGACCGCTAGTCCCCCCGAGGCTGTCGGGGCATACAATTTCTTCAGGGCCACCCTCGGTCTCCCCGCATTCCATATAAGCGTTCGTGCTAGGGCCTCCAGGTCTTTGAAGACCCGAGCTGGGACATACACCGGTAAGTTTGAGTAGTAGTACAGAAGTCTAGGTAAGACTATCATTTTGGACAGGGTGATTCTGGCCGGGACGTTAAGCGGGAGCGTGCCCCAGAACCGGATCTGTGCCCGCAAGGAATTTATGGCGCGAATCAGGTTGCCATCCAGTATATCCGCCGCGTTCCTGTAAATGTGAATGCCCAGGTACTTAAAGGTGCCGGCATACCATGTCAGTGTCGTGTCCCCTAGCTGTACTGCGCACTCCTGCATATCTGGGTGAAAGGGGAAAACCCCAGACTTACCCCAGTTGACCCTCAGTCCCGAGTGTGTCGTGAATTCGCGGAGGGCATCGGTGAGCCCTGGGGGTATCCGCGTCAGGTCTCTGACGTAGAGGAGTAGATCGTCGGCGTACAGGGAAACCGCGTGTACCCCGTCTATCAATGGGATGCCCCACTCGACGCCCTGGATCCTCAGTATCTCTGCCAGTGGCTCCATGGCCAACGAGAAGAGTAGAGGCGATAACGGGCAGCCTTGTCGCGTGCCCCGCCTCACCGGTATGGCATCCGATATCAGGCCCCCTATCCGGACCTGAACGGTAGGTGTTTGGTATAGGAGTCCCACCATGTCCAGATAAGCGTCACCCAGACCAAACTTTTGCATAACCGTTCTGAGATACGGCCACTCTACCGAATCAAATGCCTTTTCCAAATCTAATACTATGCAACCCGATTGTGGCCAGGGTCTCTCGCGTACTCCTGCACCCTGAACAACCGGCGGATGTTGAGCGATGTGCTGCGTGTGGGTACAAACCCGTTCTGGTCAGGGTGGACCAGGGTGGGTGTATATTGGGCCAGTCTCCTCGCTAGAGTAGAGGCTAGTATTTTATAGTCTGTGTTTAGGAGGGCGAGTGGCCTATACGAGCCCATAAGCGCCCCCTCTTTACCCGGTTTCAAGAGGGAGACCAGTGTGGCTTCGCTCAGAGAAGGGGGCAGGGAGGAGTCTTCCAGAGCCGTCTCATACAGTTTAACAAGTTCAGGGATCAGGAGGTCCTGGTATGCTTTATAGAACTCCGCTGGGAGTCCGTCGGGGCCAGGGGATTTTCCATTGGAAAGTGCCGCTATGGCCTCCCGGAGCTCCTCAGGGGCAATGGGTGCCGCGAGGACGGTTCGTTGGGCGTCGGTGAGTGCCGGTAGCGGCACCTGGCGGAGATATTCCTCCGTGTCCGGGGCGGGTGTGGGTAGGCAAGAGCGATACAGTGTTTCGTAATGTGCGGTGAATGCTCCGTGAATCTCTGACTGCGTGTGTAGGGGCATCCCATTCGCATCTAGCACTTTTGTGACTGGTTTCGTTCGGTCTTCTCTAGCGATGAGCCACGACAGCAACTTACCGGGTTTGTCCCCCCTATCGTGTGTGCGCGCCGCATGAGCCGCAAAATTCAGACATCGGAGCCTCTCTAATAGCCTTTCGTGGGTCGCCTGTGCATGTTGAAGCCCAGCGATGTTCCCTCCCGCCGAGTCCCGCTCATGTCGACTCAGTTCCTCCTCCACCCTCTGTAAGTCCTTCTCCACCTGACGTTTGAGATTCCCCTGTGTGCCTAAACACTGTCCCCTAATGACCACTTTGAACGCCTCCCATTCCATTTGTAGAGAGGTGGCAGAGCCTGCATTATCCTCAAAGTAATGCACTATATGTGCAAACAGTGAATCCCGGAAGGGCGCGTCTAGGAGGAGGTCCGGCTGCAGTCTCCAATTGGGGACAGGGGGGCGAGTGCTCGCCCATGAGACAGTTAACATGTGTGGGTTGTGGTCCGAGTGTGTCCTACCCATGTAATGCGCTGCCGTCACCAGCGGGAGTAGATCATCTGTGATCATGAATCTGTCCAATCGGGTGTGTAGGGTGTGGGCTCCTGAGTAGTACGAATATATCTTGGCCGTTGGATTCCGGTGGCGCCACACATCATGCAAGTTCCAGTGTGAGGCCCAGGCTATAAGAGCTTTCATGGCACCCACTACTGGTGCATTGGGTAGTGGTGGGAATGAGCGGTCCAGTGTGGTATCCAATACACTATTGTAATCCCCCCCCAATATCCAGGGGATCCCATGCCAGTGTGCTAGGGTTGTGGACACCGTTTCGAGGAAGCCCTGTTGTTCTGTGTTGGGGGCATAGAGCGACGCCACCACTAGCGGCCGCCCGTCCAGGCGTCCCTTCACTGCCACTAACCTCCCCTCTTTATCTATGTGTGAGTCCTCAACCTCAAACGGGAGCCCTGGTCTCACCCATATCAGTGCCCCCCTAGCGTAAGAGGAGAACCCAGTCGCATAGATCTGACCTCGCCACCGCCTGCGCAGGGTGTGTACCTCAGGGGCTGTTAAGTGTGTCTCCTGAAGGAGTGCTATCTGCACCTTGTGTCTCTTCAAGTACGAATAAATCATGTACCTGCGTGCGGGTGTGTGTATTCCGCGTACATTCCAGGTACACATTACGACTTCAGCCATCAGTATACTACAAGTCAATCACACCCGTTCTCCCCCCCGTACCAAGCACCTCCTCAAGGGGCCCTCCATCATCCAGTTTCAGAGCATCCCCACCCTTATCCGGACAGCACCCGGAGAAGTCTAGCAAGCACCCCTGTAGGTCATGCATGCAGCGTTTCACAATAGGGAAAAGGAGGGGAAACATTAACTGGGTAAAATACCATCGGGTCGGTTGCCAAACGTGCAGCCGTCCAAACATTCTACAAAAAGTACGAACAGTCCATTCTGGGGGGTCGCTGCCCATCACGCAGTCCAAGTGCCCAGTGAGTGTCTGCTGAGCGTGAGGGCGTGAGTGCCCTCCCAGGGGGGTGAGAAATATAGGTCTGAGTGGCCGTCAGGCCGGCCCATCGCCTGGCTAGCAGCGTGTCCAGAAAGTCATGGGGCCACTACCCTGGTCAAGTTTGGAGCTGATAACCATCGCCCACCCATAGGGACCCCGCAATGTAGTGGCCCATGTGGTGCGGGTGCCACGGGGCGACTGCTCCGCAATAGGCTATGGCAATTGTGACATTGACTTAACTTACTGCGTGTTCAGTGTCCGTCTCCACCGGGCTGTGCTGTGTCTATGCTTCTATCGCTGAAGGCCCCGTGGTGCGGCACTTCTTTAGCCATACAGGTCCGATGTTTGCGGGGTGATGTCTGGCAGCCCATTTGAGAGCTGCGAGTCCGGGAGACCATAGATCGCTTCATCGTCGCTCGGCGATACTCTGGGGCTGTTGGCGGCCGGGGAACGTTGTGACGGGGAGCCGCTGAGCTCCGAGACCATCCGCAGGGCATCCCGTTGTTCTCTGCGTATTTCCTCTTCCGGTGGGCTCGCGCTGTGCTGGGTGCTGCTGGCCACAGGGGAGGGTGACCTGGCGCCGCTTCTCCTCTTGGACCTCCTGCGTCTTCTCGGCCTGTCCGGGTGTCCTGATCTCTCCGTGTTCTTATCCGTCCCATTGTCCAGCCAGGCTTCCACGTCTTCCGAGGAGTCAAAGAAGTGTGTTTTTTCATTCGCTATCACCCTGAGTTTTGCTGGGAAGAGGAGGGAGTATGTAAGTCCCAGTTGGCGTAGCCTCCGCTTCACCATTAGGAATGATTGTCTCTGGCGCTGCACCTGGATCGTGTAGTCTGGGAAAAACATTATGTTCGCGTTTTCGACTTGTATGGTGCCCAGTTTCCGAGTTTCTCGCAGAACAGTGTCTCGGTCCCTGTAGTTCAGGATACGGATCAGAAAAGGGCGCGGGTTAGAGCCGGTGTGGAGTGGCCTGGTCGGGACTCTGTGCGCCCGTTCCACCACGAAATATGGCGAGAGGGTGCCTTCTGGCAGCAGGGTGCGTAGCCAGTCCTCTACGTGGGTGGTCGGATCTTTGCCTTCCCATTTTTCGGGCAAACCCACTATGCGGACGTTGTTGCGTCTCGCCCGCCCTTCCGCATCCTCTGCCCTGTCCTCCAGGAACTCCACCCTGTTGAGGAGGTCTTTAATCTGCTTGTCCGACTGGGCGACCCGAGGTTCCATGCCCGTCACTGTGGTTTCCAGGGTTTTGGTGCGCTCAGCTAGCTTCTTGTGGTCCTCCTTCAGGTGCGTGAGGTCTATGGCGACTCCGTCTATTTTCGCCTCCAGGGACGTCCGGGTGGACTGGATGGAGTGTTCCAGGCGTTCCATAGCTGCCAGCACCGAGTCCAGCCTGGCCGTCACCGGATCCGCGTCCGTCTGCTTCTGCGTCTTGTCCATTTTGCCCTTCTGGGACGTGCTCCCCGCTCCTGTGCGTTTTCCGGCACCTCCAGACATGGGCGGGAGCTGGTTCTCGGAGGACCCTGGTGTGGCGGTGGTCAGTGGTCATGTTGATTGTCAGAGCCACTGGCTGGGGCTTCGGCAGTGTTCCCAGGGCGGGATGTGCTGGATATGCCCACCTTGGAGCCTCTCGTGTGGTCGAGCTGCGTATATCGCAGCGTGGTCCGGTGGCGGCTGCTGGTCCGCTCGGTCCGGTTACTGGCCCAGTCAATGGGTTACGTTGTTCCGCTCCCGCAGTGGGATGTATTTTAGGCTTCACGCCGTCCCCCTGTTGCGTTGGGCGTCCAGCTATGCCGTGGTATTAAGGGTACCGGAGTCCGGTAGCGTTCAGCTGTGGCGCGTGCAGCACGCAGCAGGCAGTGTCTCCCTACGGCTCTCACCACACTTGGCGGTCCCTATAGTTCTGTGCACGTGGTCAGTAGCGGGGCCCTCTGGCTGTCCGTGGCAATGGCGGGTGACGTGGTCAGTCGGATCCCGAGCCCTTCAGACGGTCAGTGGCTCTCTCTGGCGCTACCCCACTGCCACCTTGCGTTGTGGGCTGCGGATGTGGCCTTCGGGGCTCCCTGGTGAGTGTCTCTCAGCTGCCTGGTTGTCGGACCCGGCTTGTGGCGCCGCACGGGTCCGGGTCAGTTGGCTCCGCTGTGTTGGGAGTGGTGAGCCTACGCTCAGGCGGGTGCTTCTCCTGGCACGCCTCGCGCCGTAGCACTCACCGTGCAGGGCCGCTGCCGGCGGCGCCGGGGGTCCGATCTCCGACCCGGGGGGGCACTCGGGTCCTCTGAGTGCCGCACCGTTGGAGCCTGGTGGGTGGTCAGTCCTTCGGGTGTCCGGATTTCTCCCGGGCCCGCTCTCTCCAGCGCTGGTCCGCTCCACTGGTGTATGCCGATGGGGGGATGGGCACCTCCTCGTGTCCAAGTCGACCGCGGCGGCCCGGATGGCGGTGCCGGTCCCTCTGTATTGCGCCACTTCTCTGTCCTCCGGACGTGGCCAGTCGGGTCGCCTCCGTCCCCTGTGGTCTGCCGAGGGCCGATCTCCGTTAGTGTGACCCGGTGCCGCCGCCTCAGTTCGCGTCTCACAGGTGTCCCGTCCGTGCGGCCCTCGTTTCCGGTTGTAGCACCGGGCTTGCCTGCCGGGTCTCGCCGAGCCCGTGATCTCCCCCTCGGCTGTGGCGGCCGCGCTGGTACCGGTGCGGTCCCGGGGCTCGTTGGACCTTAAGATTCGGTCCGGTGCTGTGTCAGCGCCCCGTGGCCACTCGCTGCAAGTTTGGGCCGGCCAGGCTGTGATTTCCTCGGATAAATTAACCCCTGAGTGCGGGATCACGCCGGAGCTCTGCTAGGGTGCAGCCAGTCTCGCTGCGCGCGTAGCCACACCCCCAGGGTGAATCGAAATCAATTATGGGAAACATTAAGATCATGGGGGCTACCGAAGAACCTGTTGGAGGCAATAATAGGCTTGTACAGTGACACCTGGGCAAGAGTCAAACTGGGAGACGGTTGCAGCATCACTGCCGAAATCAGCATGCAACAGGGCTTAAAACAAGGCTGCGTCATGGCCCTTAGCTTATTTAATCTTTACATGGCAGACATTCTCAAACATATGCAGGTAGGGGAAGGACATCCACCGAATCTGGCAAACACTCCGATTCCTTTTTTACAATATGCTGACAATATTGTCGTGCCAAGCCAAACCCCAATAGGGCTTCAAAGAATGATTAATAACCTTGTTACTTACCTGGAGCACGAAAGTTTGGAATTGAATAAAAAGAAGACTAAGGTGGTCCGCTTAGTAGACCCCAAAAATCGACCTTTAGATGGTATGGAAATGGAACCCAAATAAAGGAGGAAGCGTCTTACAAATATTTAGGTCTAAAATTGGGGCGAGGACCGACCTCCAAAGAACACAAAATAGACCTAAAGGCGAAAACACATTCCTTGATCTATGCACACAGGTTACTATAAAAAAATTGAGTTGTCCAAACTAACCCCATCTTTTAAAGGGGATGAAATCACAGATCTTACCCACCTGTCATACGCACTGGTCACCTGGTGTGGCAAAGAGGCGGGGCTGTTAAACAATCTACAAACAAAGGTATACAAAGCGGTTTTAAACCTCCCAAAATCAGCCTCGCCAGCACAGGTTCGTCTAGAATTTGGCCTGCAGAACCAGAAGTTTCGGGGCATGAGTAGTTTTGTGAAACTTTGCCACAAAATACTTCTGTCAGAAGAAGGTTCACTGGACAGCCTGTGTTGGAAAGAAATTAAAAATCAGCTGAAACAAACCACTCTAAGCAGTTGGGGAGACTTCTTGATCAAATCCTTGAGGGGGTTAGGAATTCAAT
This sequence comes from Lissotriton vulgaris, assembly GCF_964263255.1. Lineage (NCBI taxonomy): Eukaryota > Metazoa > Chordata > Amphibia > Caudata > Salamandridae > Lissotriton > Lissotriton vulgaris. The sequence continues at coordinate 1,423,309,647 of NC_141689.1, forward strand.
CGTCATGGGATTCTATCTCAGACAGAACCAGCTTTGACAAAATAACAAATAATCCCCCAGATTCATCAAGAACACATTTTGCGATTCCTTAATAGTGAAAAATACCGATTCGTTATTAAGGAATAGCAAAATGCTATTCATCAAAAAATAGCGATTGCTAATAATTCCTTAATTGTGACTTGCAAATTGCGAGTCGCAATTAAGGAATATCTCCCCATTCATTCCTATGGGCCTAGAGGCCCATAGGAATGAATGGGAAGACCATCTCAATATGCTAATCGCAATTAGCGATTCGCAAATTGAGATTGCGATTTCAAGGGTGCAGGGGTGTCCAAAGGACACCCTGTTGCACCCCTGAAATTGATGTGTGCACATATGTTGCACACACATGCCCTTAGGGCATGTGTGTGCGCCACATGAAACTTTGAAAATTGCACTTTAGTGCATTTTTCAAAGTTTTTGCTATTTACCACGTAGTTAGACTTCGCGGTAAATAGCGGCCCCAGATTGCGAATTCGCAATTTTAAAATGGTTCATGAATTGCATTTAAGGAATCTCAAATTGAGATTCCTTAAATGCAATTAATCGCATTTCTAGAATTGTGATTTTTGCATTTGGGATGATAAATCCCAAATGCAAAAATAGCGCTCGCAAACTGCCAGATTCTCAGAATCTGGCCCTTTGCGAGCCGATTTTAGTTTGATGAATCTGGCTGTAAGCTGCTAAATGGAAATCCTTTCTGGAAGACAAATCAATAACCTCCAAACGTCGACATGGGTGGACAGTGATTAATTCATGCTCCTTGATAAAGTCCCAGCCTTACTTAGAAATTCACTTTAACATGACACTAAAGCAGAGATATATGGAACATCGTCTGGGCTTACATCTTTCGAAGGATCTGCAACCATCCTGGAAAGGCAGTTACACGGACCTTCATTGTCCCCTATGTGGTTACCAAAATGAAACGCTACCCCACCTGCTATGCGTTTGCCCAGCTCTTATATGCCTAAGGAGATGGCTTTTAAACGACATTTTTAATAAGTTGAACATTCGTACATGCAGGCAAGCCATAATTCGATGGCTGGAGGGATCGTCTCTAATGCTGGCTTGTAGGGGGGTCAAATACATGAGAAAAGTACAATCTCGCCTACGACAAGTGGAACTTGGGGAAATAAGTAAAGTTGAAAATGGCAAACCCAACGCTTGATAGATAAATTTCAGCAACGGTGAAAACATGTCATTAAAGAGCAGGAAAAATTGACTGATTTGAGACGACCAGCTAAAAAAGAAAAAAAACAAAAAACCTTTACGGAGTCGCCAAACTCAACATTGTATAAAATAAGCCTTCCAAATTAACTCTATGATTTTAAGCACACGAAAATGGGTAAAAGTTACGAGATGAAATGCCTTACGCCAAACATATTACAAAGTGTGTGAAAATGTTAAGGAATATTTTTCGACTGTATTTTGTAATGATTTTAAATATTTGGAAACAATAAATCTTTTTGACTTTTTGTGTGCATCCTGCTTGGGCTCACTTGACTTGTCTCCATGGCAGGTGCCAGGGAGATCTTCTCGTCTGTTCCCACAGTGACCTACAGGCTTTAATTTAGCAATTAATACTTTAACTCATCGAAAACCTGACATCCAGAGTTTTGTTCCATAATTGCATCAGCTTGCAGGAAAGGTATTCAGTGCACGCCCTGAAGACAAAAACAGCATTGGTGCAGTTCTGCAGTGCATGTGCTTCTAACGGCACTGATGATTGGGGCAGTGTGAAATTGATGACACTACTAAAGGGGAAGGCCAACGATGTAGAGCACATGCTGACCTTTGACATCACTGGTAAAGCGCGTCAGATGTCCAGTACAAAGGAGTAGCCCATGGAGTAGCATGGAGTAGCATGGAGTAGCAATGGACAGGCCCATTTAAAGAGCGCTGCTTTAGAAAAAAATGACCAAGGGCGGCTGGTGTTAATGGGCATTGAGTGCCTCACCCTACTACCTAAAGGGGAGAGGCAAGACGAGGAGAAAAAGCGCTCGGTAATGAGTGGGCCGAATCTATGTCTTTTTCTAAAGGGAGACCGGAGATAGATTTGGAAATGTCCTGCTGTTTATGTGCCAGACGCGCAAAGCATTCTTCGACCTGCAGGCACAAGCTATACATTTTTAGTCGTGTTACACTTTAATAAAGAAACACGACTTTTACGTTTAATATAGTTAGTTACTATTCGTTTCGTTTTTGTTTGATATCCTCCCCTTTTTTCTTAACCCCATGACACAGGTGACTACCGTGGAAATATTCGCTTTTTGGGACTTTGGATTAATACATACTCATACCTTTAAAAATCACGGATTCGCAAATTTAAAGGTAATACATTTGCGTAAATAGCGTCAAGTTTATATCGCTCGTTTTATTTTAATTTAATATATTTTCTCTGTCCATGCCGTCTGTTTGTGCGGTATGGTCCCCCCTTTTTTATTGGAACTAATGCATCTTAAATATTGCTAGATTTGTTGTTTGGGTTTTTATGCCCTTTTAATAAATATGTGCTAAGAAAGAACATGTACAAGAAATGCTTATTTGCATTTTCTTGTAATTTCAGATTTCTGACCTAATAGAAAGAATGGTTTTCTAATAAGCACTGTCTACGGACATATTGCACTAGGCGGAGGACGAGTTTTTGAAAAATATATAGGACTCGTAATATGGAGTTTATCGTGGGGATCTGGATATAAAGGATTTTCCCCTTCTTTTGTTGGATAATACCGAGCTTGGGACAGCTTTCTTGGTATGTAATGCTGCATTTTTAACACTCTTAATGATACGCTTTTATACTTTCCGATTTCTATATATTTGGCACAATTGCATATATCTGTTTATGTTGTTTGAGATAGACACATTTTGGATATGCTAAATTCTTGGTGTTTGAGCCATGACATATACTTTGTTCCCCGCCTCTATCGAGCTCAGATTTTGAGTCGACTTTGTGGCAAATCATGATGAATCACATGACTGTATCTGGTATCCCTACTATATACGATCATATTGAGTATTTTTCGAGCTTGGTTTTGCTATTTTGAGGAAACTAAATGATCTTTTGAGATGATAATGACGCTATAACGCTTTCCTGTGGCATCACTAAATTGTTATTTTCACGTGTCGCAAATAAGTCTTGGAAATTAAGAAAATTCTTTTCCTAAATGCTTAAACATGTATTATAATGATGAACATTTTAGATTAATAGTGACAACATCACTGTGGATATATCTTACACTGCACTTAAATGTTTTTATTGCAAAAAACTCTTTTGTAAATAAGATAGGAAATCATTGTATGTTTATATGTTGTTGTATTTGTGTTGAAACATTTGGATGTTTATATTTATGTGCTGTCATGTACACCACCAATATTGTCTTTTATATGTTTTTTAACTTTCAGCCCTGAAGTTCTGTTTCAGAACAAAACGCGGTGGCTGGCTTTTGTCTAAAATGGAATATTAAACAAGCATTGAAACATATATCAAGACTCAGCGTGTATATATGAGAATATTAGGAGAGTTATCAATCTCTCTCATTTGATTGAACTGATTTACCAAGCGGTGCTTTTCCAAACCGGACACAAAAAATTGACATTCACCCTATGTTTGGGGTGGTGCCCTTAGGACAGAGGGCACTTGGAAATAGCACGCTTAGCGTTTGTAATACTTTGGTTTGTGAAAACATATGGTTGGTGCCCCTTCTCTCTTTAACAGGTCCACTGTCCAAAGTGTTAATTTATAAACAAGCTATAGCAGAGCATGATATCAAAAGGAGTGGGGAAGTCCATTGCCTTGGATAAGGTTGCTTTTGAGGCACACATCCAGCGGCCCTGGGAGGAGTTAACAAGACTCCATTTATTTCAATGGAAGGGGGTGGGACAGGCCAAAGGAGACAATGAGGTAGTGGGTGTCATCACAAGAGGGAGGCGGGCTGTAGGGTGGATGCCATACTTCAGATTCATTTGCAGTACACATTAGCAATGCATTGTTTCACTTTTAAAAACGTTAAGAAACTCTTTAATACCTGTGAGTAACCTCGGGTTCCTCACTCTACCTTTCTTAGGTGCTATCATTTTCTTCATACTAGCTTCCTTCCACCAGCTTTCCATGATTCCCTGCAGAGTGAATTCATTGCTTGCTGCTTAGCACTGGGCAGCCATGTTTTCAAAACAGTGCCTGTGATCTTTATCTTGAAGTTTTGCTTAGAGAGAGCACCTAATTGCATGAATTGTATGAGCTGTATGTCTTAGAAATAAACTAAATACACTGTCAGCTCACTGTGTTTGTGCGTTTTCTGCAGAATCTGCAAAACTTTGGGGCAAGAGTAGCGTAATGCAACTTTCAACATCGCAGCTTATATTGGGAAAATAACCCTGTGTCAACGTGGAATTCACAACAAGGCAGTAGCATGCAATAGTCTGCCGAAACCGAGGACAATGTCTGCGATACAACCACCTCGGTGGAGACAAAAACACACATCACCAAAAAACCTTCGATGGGCCAAAGCGCGATAAGGAAATCAGCAATAAACAGCGCCAGGCCTACAACACACACCTGGCAGGCAGAAAAAATCACCATAAAAGTAAAAGAAAACACCCATAAACACAAACTGACCACCACCCAAGCACTATGGAGGTAGCCGGAGCTGGTGCAGTGGACGAGCGCAACCCCACAAGCACTCCGGGCGCTAGCCCAGGACCTCAGGGACAGGGGAGGGCAAGGACAAGAAGAAGAGGAAGACAAAGTTCAGTCCGCAGGCAAACAGGATCATAGTCACGGAGGTGATGGAACACCATCAACAACTGTTTGTCACCTCCAACGTGTCATTGGGCACCAAAAATGGAATATGGCGGGACATCGTGGACAAGGTGAATGCCGTCGGAGAGCACAAGAGGACAATGGATGAGGTCAAGAGGCGATGGAATGACATCAAGCGGAGGACCAAGGAGAAACTCTCCGCAAACCAGAAGGCAGCAACTCAGACTGGAGGTGGGGGCCCAGTGTCACAGCTCGAGCTGGATGACATGGAGGAATTGGTGTCGACAGTCATCAGTGTGGAGACTGTGGCCGGAGTCGGGGGAACAGACACTGCTCGACAAGACACAACACAACCGCAACAGGGTGAGTGACCACCAGGTACTGAGGGGATGGGTGGAGATGGCCACAGCGGCACACATGCACAATCAAGCAGAGCAAAGTACACACACAATATCTCTGGGTCCTCGCCCAGATCCACAGACTGTCACAATGTACAATGCCATGCTGTCTGAATGTGAACATGTACCATGCGGCTACATACATGTGGTCATATTGTACTACACCATCTCCCCTTTACATCGCAGGGGCACCATCAACATCTCCTGCAGAGCAGTCCCAGCCACTCTTTACAGATGATGAGGAAGACAACACCAGCATCGACACCCAAACCATCCAAGACATCATTGACCTAATCCCCCACTCACCTCCATGATCAGGGCAGCCGAGCTACATCGAGGAGACCCCACCCACTACCCAAAGCACCCAGCAGGAGGCACCCACAGCCCCGGCACTCTCCCAAGACCCCCAGGAACAACACATGGCCGTTCAATGCCGTGTGCTGGAGTGCAAGACCGCAGAGCAGGGGCGGTTGTTCATAATCAACGTCGGAATTGTCACATCACCCCCTTAAGAGGAATCTGCACTGGCTGTCTGTGGAAGAGCATTCCATCTGTAAATGCAGGGTGTTTTATTTCTAAATCACTTCAGACTGGCAGTCCTGCTTTTATCTCTGCACGCATACAAAAAAATAATGCCATGAACAATCTGAAGTCTTTGCCTGCTAACCATCTTGTTCTACCCACCTTAAAAAGGAAGAAGCTTGGTGGCTCCAGGTTTGCATTACTTGCTCCCCGCATCTGGAATGCGCTGCCGCCTGAAATCAGGCTCACCTCCTGTTATACTGCATTTAGGAAAAGCCTAAAGATGTGCCTTTTTATGCTAGCCTATGAGTAATGACCTGTCACATGCTATGTTTCAGTTACTGCAGCGCCATGAAACCGATTGGTGAACATGCATTCTAGAAATAGTTGTAACAGAGCATAACTGAAAGTTGTAATAAAACAAACAAATAATCTGATGCAAGTTAGAGTGCTTTGTGACCTCTTCAAGGGTATGAAGGGCTATATAAATTCAACATTGCAGTGAGACACATATATCTCCTGGTAGTGTTATATATTCTAACCCATGGAAGCTTTCATATTAATACATTAGATTTTATAAACTATAATTATTAAGAGTGAGAGTTTTTAAACATGAACTAAGTACCATTCCTGCACCCGACCCCAGCCCAGATGAAAATGGCACAAGTGCTTAACTTACGATGGGGTATATTATCAAGGAACGGCGTTAAAATTATTGCCGCTTTAGGGGCAGGAAACTGTTGGGACTTTTACTTATTTTGCTAGTGCTGAGGGCGGCCATCCGGATATAGTTCTGTAAAAGTGGAAATATCCAGTGGCTGCATGTCCTTCAGCCAAGGACAGCAGTGCCTTGTGTTGAAGATGCATCGCCAAAGGGCATTAGGCTACTGCTACGCTTGGGCAGGATGTGTATCATGTGGCATGGGCACAGACAGTACTGTGCAGTAAGAAGGAAAGTATTGTGCCACCTGCCCTATAGTCTCCCTCCCCATGCCACCTGCCCAAGTGGCTGATAGCATCTGAGCATGTGAGCTATGTGCTGCCTAGAGACTGGAGTCGGTGCAGTGTCCTGGTGGTCTCTCTGGCTGAATTGACCCTACCAATGGACTCAGTCCATTTTCAGCTAAGACTGTGTACCAAGCTGCCAAGCAGCAATAAGCTGCTATATTGGCTATTTTACAGTAAATGCTGTGCGTCCTTGGGCCCATCACAGCCTAGGATTAATGGGCCAAATACTACAATGACAGGCTATATGAAACACCCAGCCAATTTTGTAACAATCGAAAGAAGAGATCAACGTGTATGTGGGCCTTCTTCTTTCTTCCCTAATTTATGCAATCAGACAAAATTACAGGAGCGTGCCAACCTCAGAGTGCTAGTCTCTTGATCCAATGAGACGTGGAGGTCTGATGAAGGAGAGAAAGCAGAACCGTGGGGAAAGATGTGAAAGAGAGCAGGGGAAAAAGGAGTGAGGACAATCACCCAAATACAGCGGGAGAGAGAAGGCAGATCAGGCATAAAAGAGAGAGGGAGAGAGATGGGGCATTAGGGGAATGAAAGAAGGAAGGAAAAGGAAGGAAACAAAACATCTGAGAAGGGGTAGAGAGAAAAGCGAGCGGTGAAGAGGTAAAATGGAGACAGAGCTGATAATGACTGCAGTACATAAGAAAAGAGCTGTGGTAGAGGAAAGAGGGAGCAGGGCATGGATAGAAGGGTCGAAGAGTGGACAGAATAAAGATGAGGGACAAACAATAGTGTGAGAGAGGTAACAGACCAGAGAAACACACAGGAAAGAGCGAAGGGTAACATAAAAGTAAGGCTGGACAGTGGAGCAAGGATAGAGCCCAGTTGCATGGGTTGCATAGAGTTCCTTTAGGCCTCATCGCCTCCATGAATTAATTAACAACGGTCACTGTCCAGGCGCACTTCTATTACAAATCTTTGTGTGTATTGAGGCTCACAGTGTCTGGAATAAATTAAACAAAACATCAAGAGTGCACTACATGGGAATAAGGGTCCTCTTTTACTGGGGTGTGTGCTTATTGTGAGGGAAGCTTGCTTGCCTTCTTCTGGCCTCTGTCTCTTTTAAGTTACCAAAAAGCCAAAACAGACAATAGAACTGTAGAAAATAACTGCTGGCAGAAAGTACCCTACACAAATACAAGTGTTCTACTGAGATCATAATTGTTCTTAAGGCAGTGCATACTTGTCTGCAGGCGGTTATGTCTAGGTGAAATTACTCCACACTGTGCTACTGCTCTATGTGTTACCCTGAAATGTAACGTTTTCCATGGCTGACAGTGTGCTGTAAAGTCACCATTTGAATCTGTTTTGTTTCAGAATGTTCTTTTGGGGGGAGTATCCCCACACACCCCTGTTTCAGTTTGGCTCGCTCTCAGTGCTCACTCACACTTTTTCATTAGGGCTGCACTTTCCGGCTCACCACATTTAAAATCCGCCAGCCGCCCCTCAGATGGCAACTGTTTTGGACCAGGAAAGCTGTGAAGCATATGCTCTGAGAATTGTGAATACAGGTTCCATCAGTGCAGTGGTGTCTGAGTGACTTATGGAGTAGCATAGCAGTAATGCCATGGGCCTTGTTAGAAGCAAAGAAAATGGCACCTTTGACAGTTTTTGGGGTAGAAAAATACAGCATTGTCAGGGCTCAATGGGCTCCTCGGGGCTCTGTGCTCCTGTACCCACTGCACCTGCTGCACCAATAGCAGCTTTGCTCCTGGACTTATGTAATGTTTTTAAAAATACATTAGCTGCATTAGAGGGAACAATTTTGTGACCTTCCTTGCCAGCAGAAGAATGTCTCCAAAGTACTCCTGTAAATCCAAGGGTGTAATATAAATATATATAGTGCCTTACACATCCTCTGCATTTAGCCAATCACAGATTGGCTGACTAAATCTGCATAAAATGGGATCAGTGTAACATACTAGCACTGGTATGTGCTACTTCATGATTCACACTAAGAATTGGAAGGGACAATAGTAAGCCTACTTAAGCGTATTAATGTAAATGTAAATGTATAGGAATTTATATAGCGCACTACTTACCCGGAGGGTCCCAAGGCGCTTCGACCGCTGCGAAACCCTTCCTGGCTTCCCTGAAAGATGGTCCCTTAATGGGTATCTCCAGGGTGAGACCAGGCATTCCCGGCGGTCTGGTGGGGCCGTTAGTGAAGATGAGGCAAGCTAATGCCCAGAGTTGCCGAGTGTGATCGCTGATCAGAGTGGGCACCGAGGCGAGAGAATTATCGAGTCCGCTGACCCTGGTCCAGAAACCTGCCGCGCCGGGAATCGAACCCTGGTCCCGGGCCATCCTCTGCTCTCGGGTCTGCCGCCTCTAACCAGTGAGCCACACTACTTCACTACTACTAACTACTTCACTACTACTTAATGCATGCTCGCCTCATATCCCACTATTGTTATGACAATGCAATCGCTTGCCTCAAGCACCACCAAAGTGTCAGTAAACCAACACTAAAAAACAATTGTAAAATAACACCTATAGGAAAATATCAGCCACTAGTTCTAATGTTACCTGGAGCCGAAAGTTCACGCCAGAGTTGCACAAATGCCATCTTGCTATGTACCTCTTAGCCTGATGCAGCCTGAACCAGACTTTGAATTACAGTACAACAGTGGAACTGACAAAAAGGGCCTTGCAAGGTTTTTAAACCCTCTAACTACAGCGCCGCTGAGAGAGAGAGAGAGAGAGAGAGAGAGAGAGAGAGAGAGAGATGAAGAAAGAGAGAAACATAAAGAGAGAGAGGAAGAGGAAGGAGAGGAAGGGAAAGAGAGGGAGCGAGAGAGACAGAGATATACAGAGAGAGAGAGAGGGAGGAAGGGAGAGAGAGTGAGTGAAAGAGAGGGAGGGAGAGAGTGAGAGAGAAAGAGGGAGGGAGAGAAAGAGAGAGAGGGAGAGCGAGTAAGTGAAAGAGAGGGAGGGAGGGAGGGAGAGAGAGAAAGAGGGAGGGAGAGAGAGGGAGAGTGAGGGAGAGAGAAAGAGAGACTAACTCTGAGACTGACTCTTTGGGGTGAAACGGTTTCAGAGGGGCACACAATTTAGTTGTGGGCTTGGCTTAGACATAATCATGCCCACTGGTATATTGAACACTTGCGCTAGAAGTACCAGCCCTCCCTGCCAGGCACGGGGTTTCGGTGCTCTTGTGACATTGCCCAAGCAGGAAGGGCGAGGTGCCAGCAAAAGTATGGTTCCGTGGGGCACACATTTGAAGATACCTGGGCTGTCAGGCTCGGCTGCCAGAATGGAGTGCAGCAAGTCCAGATGTAGCTTATCCTCACGGGGAGGGGCATAAATACGGGGGTTACTATTTCACAGAATGATAATGGCAATTTAAGATCACTAATTCAAATCAGCATCCCCTTAGAAAGAGACGCACACCCACGTTTACATACAGGATGTGAGTATTGCTTGACAGCGGTATGTGAACATGGCTGCATCAAACCTGCCTCCCTTATCTAAAAGTGCCTCTTGATCACATGTTATTGTTATATTTAGTATTCCTGTTATTATTATTACCGTGAACTTCTCTGTATTTCATACCTCTTTATTTCTCTTACCATAATTTTTTTATTGCTGTTCCCCTTCCATCCCCCTTTTTTCCCTTTCTTCCCTCTTTCTTTCTCTCTTCCTTCCCCATAAAATGAAAAGTTATAAAAGCATTTTTTCTTTGTATAGCGTTTTCCCCTTTTGGGGCCTTTCTTGTTTATTGGCACATTATTCTCCACAATTATTTTAATTCCTATTGCTCTTTATTTGTGCTATTGTATTGATGTTTTACATTGTTTTCTTCAACTCAATAAAGCTTTTCAAACTTAAAAAAAAACCTGCCTCCCTAAAAAATAATATTACAGCGTGAAAAGAGTAGGATGGCTTCGGGGGAGTGGCATCTGGAGAAAGGGCTGGGCTTTGAGCTGATCCCTGTCTTGCCCACATTCAAGATTCCATATAACCAGGGCCACTGTAATTACATGATTCTGCAGCTGCAGAGTTTTCCGCGTAGTTATGGATTTGCCACTTAATGCATCATTCTGTGCACAACTTCTAGATCTTATAAAAAAAATGTTTCTAGCTCAAACGACCTTTTGCCACATACGACAGATCACATTTCTTTGGATGCCTGCTGCATTTAGGTGTTAAATTGACGTTAATAAAATCTGAAACATATGCCCAAACAGTGTTAACAGTACATAAAGGACAAAATTGTGATGTAACACTTCCACAAAATGTGCCACTTTTGCAATTATATCTTCCATTGGTATCTTCCGTCCACCCCTCCCCTTCGGCCCCAGTTGGTATCCCTCACCCTGAAGCTGACAATGGAATGTTGGTGCTCTCTTCAGTGAGGAGAGTGGATGGTCAATAAACAAGTCCTGAGTTATACTCTGTGTCCTGTCATCTACTTTGGAATTCTTACACTGGCGACGGAACTGCGCAGGGGGCAGTATTTGGCCATTTCCCCTTTGAGTACTCTCTCCACACGAGGAAAAGGAATATTCAGGAGGAATTTTGAAAGAAATGAGCAGAAGAAAAGAGGTATTGTGAGTGAAGGGAATCTCCTGGGAGCGGAAAGCGTCGTGGGGAGGAAACCGAGGAAAAGACTGGAAGCTAGATTAATTCTACGAGTGGAATTTGGAGAATTGTGAAGATGTTTGTGAGCGGGTGTAGCTCAACAACGCGAGTCGTGTATTAAATTAAGGAATGGAGAACGTGGAAATAAGATAAGCGGCTGTGTCTTCTGAGGGTCAAAGAGGGTGTACGATATTTGAACTTTATAGTTTCAACTTTGCGTACTTCAGCAGTTACTCAGCATTCCAATTGGTTCAAGTTCAAGTTCAAGTTCAGGAATTTGTATAGCGCACTACTCACCCAGAGGGTCTCAAGGCGTTTGAGGGAGGGTGGGTGCATTACTTATCGAATAGCCAGGTTTTTAGCTGCTTTCTGAAGGAGAGGTGGTTCTGTGTAAGGCGGAGGTGAGTGGGGAGAGAATTCCAGGTCTTGGCCGCTAAGTAGGAGAAGGATCTTCCTCCCATGGTGGATCTATGGATGCGCGGAATTGCGGCGAGGGCTTAGTTGGATGATCGTAGTTGGCGGTGGGTGTGTAGAAGTATAGTCATGTGTTGAGGCATTCGGGTCCTAGGTCATAGAGGGCCTTGTGTGCGTGTGTGAGGAGATGGAACGTTATTCTCTTGTTGACGGGGAGCCAGTGGAGGTCTTTCAGGTGATCGGATAAGTGAGCTTGACGGGGGATGTCCAGTATGAGTCTGGCTGAGGCGTTTTGGATGCGTTGGAGTTTTTTCTGTAGTTTGGCTGTGGTTCCGGCGTAAAGGTTATTTCCATAATCCAGTCGGCTAGTGACCAGTGCATGGGTGACTGTCTTTCTTGTTTCAGTGGGGATCCAACGGAAGATTTTTTTGAGCATGCGTAGGATGTTGAAGCATGAAGATGAGACGGCGTTGACTTGTCTGGTCATCGAGAGGGAGGAATCTAGGATGAAGCCCAGGTTACGTGCGTGATTAGTAGGTATGGGTGCTGTACCCAGGGCCGGTGGCCACCAAGAGTCGTCCCAGGCAGAGGGGGATGATCCTAAGATGAGGACTTCCGTTTTGTCCGAGTTTAGTTTTAAACGGCTGTTCTTCATCCATTCGGCTACTTTTTTCATTCCTTCGTGTAGATTGGTTTTGGCGGTGTTTGGGTCTTTGGTGAGGGAGAGGATCAGCTGGGTGTCGTCTTCGTAGGAGATGATGTTGAGGTTGTGTTGTCTTGCGATGGATGCTAGGGGACTCATGTAAACGTTGAAGAGGGTGGGACTGAGTGATGATCCTTGTGGTACGCCGTAGATGACTTCGGTGGCCTCTGATTTGAATGGAGGGCGGCGGACACTCTGGGTTCTACCTGTGAGGAACAAGATGATCCAGTCCAAAGCTTTTCCTTGTATTCCGACGTTGCTGAGGCGTTGTATGAGGGTGCTATGACAGACTGTTTCGAAGGCGGCGGAGAGGTCAAGTAGAATGAGGGCAACTGTTTCTCCGTTGTCCAGTAGCGTTCGGATGTCATCTGTAGCAGCGATGAGGGCGGTTTCGGTGCTGTGTTTGGCTCGGAAGCCGGACTGTGAGGGGTCGAGGAAATTGTTGGATTCAAGGAAGGCGGCGAGCTGACTGTTGACGGTTTTCTCAATGACTTTGGCAGGGAATGGGAGGAGTGAGATGGGACGGTAGTCCTTAAGTTCAGAGGGGTCTGCTGTGGGTTTCTTTAGAAGGGCGCTGAGTTCGGCATGTTTCCATATTTCCAGGAAGGTAGCGGAGTTGAAGGAACAGTGGATGACATCGAGGAGATGGGGTGCGATGATGGAGTTTGCTTTGTTGAAGATGTGGTGGGGACATGGGTCGGTTGGCGAACCTGAGTGGATGGAGTTCATCAGGCGGATGGTGTCTTCAGTAGTGATAGGGTTCCAGGCGCAAAGGTTGTGAGAGTGCTGTTTTGGTTCGGAGGTGGGTGGAGTGGACTGTTCTTCGGACTGGTTTTCAAAGCTGTTATGTATGTCGGCGATTTTGTTGTGGAAGAAAGAGGATAAAGAGTCGCAGAGGTCTTGGAAGGGAGTGATGTCGTTGGTGCTGGCGGTGGGGTTGGTAAATTCTTTGACGATGTTGAATAGTTCCTTGCTGTTGTGGGCGTTGTTGTCGAGTCGATCCTTGAATGCTGATTTCTTGATGGATCGGATCAATTAGTGGTGTTTGCGGGTGGCGTCTTTGAAGGTGGTCAGGTTGTCAGTGGTTGGGTTTTTTCTCCAGGTTTTCTCGAGGGTACGACATAACTTCTTGGATTTCTTAAGGTCATTGTTGAACCAGGGAGCCTTTTTGCTACCTTGTTTGATCTGGTGGTTTTTCAAGGGTGCTAATTTGTCAGCGCTGTGGATGATCCATTGTGTGAGTTTGGTGGCAGCTTGGTTTGGGTCCGATGATATGGCAGGAGGGTTTTGGTTAAGCGATGTGAAGAGTTGGTTGGGGTGATTTTGTTCCAGTTTCTTTGAGGAATAGGTTGTGGGGGATTGTGGGTCGTGGTCTTTTTGTAGCTGAAGTGAACGCAGCTGTGGTCCGTCCAATGGAGAGCTGTGGTGTGATCGAAGGAGATGTGTTTGCTGGAGGTGAAGATAGGGTCGAGCGTGTGTCCGGCTAAGTGGGTGGGGGTGTCAACAAGTTGTTTGAGTCCGAGATTGGCCAGGTTGTCCAGAAGGGTGGTGGTGTTGCTGTCGTTTTTCTTTTCCAGGTGGAAGTTGAGGCCTCCCAGTAGAATGTAGTTCTCGGAGGTGAGGGCATGTGGACTGATGAAGTCAGTGATGTCTTCGTTGAATTGTGTGCGGTTTCCTGGTGGTCTGTAGATGAGGGTGCCTCTAAGTGTGGTCCTGGGGTCGGTGTGGATCTGGAAGTGAAGGTGTTCAGCGGTCGCGAGGTTAACGTCGGAGCTGGTCGTGATTTGGATGGTGTTCTTATGGATGATGGCGATGCCTCCTCCTGTTTGGTTGGTGCGGTCCTTTCGGATGATCTTGTAAGCGTCCGGGATGACTATTGCGATGTCGGGCGCTGATGAGGCGTTCATCCAGGTTTCTGTAAGGAAGGCGACGTCCGGCGATGCAGTGTCGAGTAGGTCCCAGAGTTCAGTGGCCTGTCTGTGGACCGAGCGGGTGTTCAGTAGGATGCACTTCAGGTGGTTAGAGTCGGAGCTGTATTTGGAGGAAGGGGATTTGGTGTGGGTCCTGATTCAGGCGAACTTGCAGGAGTGGCAGGCGAATGGTCCATGGGTGTGTCCTGGGGCAGCTTGGCAGCATTGTGGTGTGCGTCCGGGGTTGAGTGCAGAGAGGGTAGCGGCGTCATACGTTATGCGGGTGGAGTGGGTATTGCGGGGGCCAGGGGGTCTGGCGCTGGGCGCGGTCCAGGCGCGGACGGGCGTAGACGGGCTTACCTTTGGCGCACCTTCGGCGCGCATAGGGCGCGACCGCTGCGCGTGAATGCTGCGCGCAATTGCAACTGTCATATGTGGATAGTGGAGGGGGCGGAGCGAGGGAGGAGCAGCTGGGAGGCGGGGGCGGGGTGGAGAGGACGGGCTCCGAGGCACAACAACAACCAAATGGCCGCAAAAGTGAAACCGGAACAGGATGGGGCACAATGTGAGGATACGCTGTGGGAAACAAGCGATATTAATAAACAAATGAAGGTCTAATTTACACAATCGAGCGATACAGACTAGGACAGCACAAAATGCATAACACAGTAATTGGACCAATGTTAACGAGGCACAGCGCTCAATTGTAAGGCAGGCAGCAGTTAATCAGGCGCAGAGCACAGAGCGCAGCTCAACGATACCACAGGCAGCAGGCAGCAGGCAGCAGTTGTGCACAGCGTGAGTAGAGGATCACTGCTCAGCTAAATCACAGGACAGCAGGGAGCGTGGGGAGCGACCGCCACCGAGAGCGTCGGGATGGTCACAGCACTTCTGGGAACGGGGCAAGCCTAATCAGTTCGTGGGAGGGAGGAGCAGCTGGGAGGCAGGGGCGGGGTGGAGAGGACCGGCTCTGAGGCACAACAACAACCAAATGACCGCAAAAGTGAAACGGGAACAGGATTGGGCACAATGAGGGGATACGCTGTGGGAAACGAGCGATATTAATAAACAAATGAAGGTCTAATTTACACAATCGAGCGATACAGACTAGGACAGCACACAATGCATAACACAGTAATTGGACCAATGTTAACGAGGCACAGCGCTCAATCGTAAGGCAGGCAGCAGTTAATCAGGCGCAGAGCACAGAGCGCAGCTCAACGATACCACAGGCAGCAGGCAGCAGTTGTGCACGGCGTGAGTAGAGGGTCACTGCTTAGCTATATCACAGGTCAGCAGGGAGCGTGGGGAGAGTGACCGACACTGAGAGCATCGGGATGGTCACAGCGCTTCTGGGGACGGGGCAAGCCTAATCAGTTCGTGGGAGGGAGGAGCAGCTGGGAGGCGGGGGCGGAGTGGAGAGGACGGGCTCCGAGGCACAACAACAACCAAATGGCCGCAAAAGTGAAACCGGAACAGGATGGGGCACAATGTGGGGATACGCTGTAAACGAGTGATATTAATGAACAAATGAAGGTCTAATTTACACAATCGAGCGATACAGACTAGAACAGCACAAAATGCATAACACAGTAATTGGACCAATGTTAACGAGGCACAGCGCTCAATCGTAAGGCAGGCAGCAGTTAATCAGGCGCAGAGCACAGAGCGCAGCTCAACGATACCACAGGCAGCAGGCAGCAGTTGTGCACGGCCTGAGTAGAGGATCACTGCTCAGCTATATCACAGGTCAGCAGGGAGCGCGGGGAGCGACCGCCACCGAGAGCGTCGGGAAAAGAAGAGTATTCGGACCCTAATTTGAGCAAGTCGCAGAGCATTGTGTCATTTCGACAGTGGCTTTGACGTTGTAACTCCAGGTCAATGGTATCGGAAGTCGGCGGTATATTAGAATTCCCTTGCCACATACCTGACATCTCTGCCGGAGGGAGCCCTGCCTCAGAGTGGGGGGTGTGAGGCGTTTGGGGTATTCAGTTGAAGTCCTGGCTCGTCAGGGGAAATAGTTGTGCGACAGCTTCTGACAGTCAAGCCAGTGGGAGATCGTCTAGTGAGAGCAAGCCACCGTCGTCGTCTCCTCATCATTTCCCTCAGAGGTTCAGTCAAGTTACTGGGATTAAGGCCAGACAAGCAGGCGTCGCAGTAGCATGTGGAAGGCCAATTCCTGTCAGCAGCCATTGCCGTTTTACTGCAGCTGCGTTTCAGTCAGGACGTTCTATCACGTCAGCTGACGAAGACCGGATTCATTCGACGTTTCACGGCGCACCAACCACTGAGGGCCATGCGATCTTCAAAACCTGGAAGTCAATTGTATCAGAGCCAAAACAAGGTGAATTTTGCCCGATCTTGTGTGTTTGCAACGTCGGGAAATTTGCAGTCAGGAAGTCATTCAGTCACCTTCAGGAATAACTGTGAAATTCTATCCTGTATAAGTACTTCGACTAGCTGTACACACGGTGGTGAGTGTACGGGTCTGAAGTCTGACCTTGTGGAAAACAGGTACTTTAATGAGTAATCCTCCTTTCACCCTGGAACTATAACCTTAACAAGGGACCTGTATTAGGGTTATTTGGTATTTTGGAAATCGTTATGGATTCTAAATCTGTGTGATGTTGTGAAGCACTCAGTACCCATACGTATTTTTAATTTTGATAAAGGTGTATATTTTACTGTTGCAGAAAGGTCATAACCAAGCTTGCCTTTGGAAGCCTATAGTGTTTTCAGTCCATCCTTCAGTTGCCTTATTTATCCAGGTGAATTATGGCGGCCGCTAGCATGAGTCAACCCCGCCCTTTTTGAATGATATAGGAGAACCGGAAATTAGTTGGAAGGAGTGGGTGAAGTTGTTCGGTATCCTACCTAATAGCGATAGGGGGTGAAAGATACAAGGCTGAAAGGAAAAAACACATTTTACTGCATAATTTGGGCATACAGGGGCGCAAAGTGTATGAGTCATTGCCAGTGCAAGAACAGGAGGGGGAGGGGGAAGGAGAAGTAGATGTTTATGAGCAAACCATGGGCAAATTAGAAAATCATTTTGGTGACAGGGTAATTGTAGTGTTAGAACGCCACAAGTTCTTTAAGAGAAGCCAAGGAAAACAAGAGTCAGTGCAGAATTACATTGCATCTCTGTGGGGTCTTACTCCACTATGTGAGTTTGGTAATCTTACTGAGTCCCTATTAAGAGACCAGCTGGTTAGCTGCACCAATAACCCACGCATTCAAGAAAAATTGCTGGCAAAAGACCCAGGGTTAAGGGAAGCTATTGAAATAGCTAAATCGGTTGAGCATACCGCAAGATGCATTTTATTTATGGCATTTATAGAGCGCTCTGAAACCCTGCGGGCATCCTGGCGCTTAGTTATGTGGCTACAGCTTTATGGGGGGCAGGAGCGTGGATAGGAGAATAAGTTTATTTATGGCGAAGAGTTTTGGGAGAGTTTTTTGGAAAAAGCCAGGTTTTTACTTTTTTCCGAAAGGTCAGAAGGTCATTGATTTTTCTGATGTCGATGGGGAGGTTGTTCCAGAGGTGGGCTGCAGCAATGCTGAAAGCTCGTCCCCCGCAGGTTGCTTTCTTGATCCTAGGGACACTAATGAAGTGTAGGGATGAGGATCGGAGGGACCGGGTGGGCTCGTACCACTTGAATTTGTTCTGGAGTGGTCGTGGGCCTAGCCCATGAACTGCCCTGAAGACGATACATAGGGATTTAAAGCAGATCCTTTGGTGTATAGGCAGCCAATGTAGGTCGGCCAGGGCAAGGGTGGTAGAGGATCTTCGCTCACGGGAAAGTGCCAGTTTGGCTGCAGCTGCCTGAACACTCTGAAGTCTGGATATGAGATAGGCAGGGGATTCCAGCAGGAGAGCGTTGCAGTAATCCAGGCGACTGAGGATAGTGCACCTGACTATGTCGGTTCTGGTCTGTGGGGGCAGAAGAGGTAGCAGCCTGCGGAGTCCTCTCAGTAGGGCGAAACAGCAGCTGACCTGCTTGTTGACGTTTGTCTCAAGGCTTAGTTTGTTGTTGATAGTGACTCCGAGATTTTTGACTGAGCTCACTGGGGTAGGAGAATCCCCTATTGACTGAGGCCAAAAGTCTGGTGGAAGATTTTTGGGGATTTTACCTACCGTGCAGTGCAGTATTTCAGTTTTCTCACTGTTACATTTTAGTGAGTTCTGGTTGAGCCAAAGAGACATTTCCAGCATACAAGTGTGGAAGGTTTCCATGGAGCTTGCTTGGGTACCGTCAAGCGAGATTATCAGCTGGGTATCATCTGCGTAGTTTGTCACACTGATGCCATGGTTTTTAATGATCCGCATCAGGGGTTGCATGTATATATTAAAAAGTATGGGACCGATAGCAGACCCTTGCGGGACCCCGTGCGGGACTTTGATGAATTCTGATTGGTAGGGGGGGATTGCCACTGCCTGCCATCTGTCTGTCAGGTAGGAGCGGAACCAGTCAAGCGCGACCCCTCCGACTCCGATGTTCCTCAGTCTTTCAATCAGAATGTCGTGGTTCACCGTATCGAATGCGGCGGACAGGTCTAGCAGAATCAGAGTTGCTGATTCTCCCCTGTCCGCCCTCATTCGCAGGTCATCCATGACTGTCAGCAGGGCTGACTCCGTTCCATGTACTGGTCTGAAGCCAAACTGCTCCTCTTCCAGGATGTTGTTGGTTTCTAGGAAGAGGGCTAGGGATCTGCTGACCCATCTCTCTATGATCTTTATTGGGTATGGTAAGAGGGATATGGGTCGGTAGTTTTTCTGGCAGTTGGGGTCCAGATCTGGTTTTTTTAAGAGCGGGGTGACAATCGCCAGTTTCCAGTCTTTGGGCACGGAGCCTGTACGCAGAGATTGATTGCATAGTTGGTGCAGAGCTGGTAGAACATCGTCCTCAAATTTCTTTGCTATTCTGTGGGGAAGAGGGTCTAGAGGAGAGCCTGAGGAGGTATTGAGGGCAGTTGTTAGAAATTCCTGTTCCGAGGGGATCAAGAAGTTTTCCATGATAGCATTTGAGAGGGGGTGGGTGTCGTTCGATAGAGAACTGTTGTCTGGCATTGAGGAGGTGGGATAGCTCTTCATGCCATCTACGATTTTACTGATTTTGTCCTGAAAGAACACTGCAAGTCCATCGCAGAGTTCTTGTGAGGGCTTGATTTGGCTGTTAGCACAGGCGGAGTGAGAGAGTTCTTTGATAATCCTGAAGGTATCCCGGGTCTTATTGGAGCTTTTGAGGATGATCTCGGCAAAGTAGTTGGATTTGGCTATGGTTATTTCTTTCTTGTATTGTAGGATGGTGATCCTCCAACGCGCTTTCTGTATACCAGGGGGCGGAGGGTTTTCCCCTTTTTGTGATTGTTTTCAGTGGGATGATGGCATCAAGTTTTTTTGTGGTTTCGTGGCAAAAGGAGAGATAGTTTGTGGTGACATCATTCTCTATTTTGAACGAGGCCCCGATCTGGTGTAAATCGAGCTTTCCCTCCTCTTTCCTCTTTAACAGGTTCTTCCAGTCGCGACCTAGGAAGGTTTTAACATGCGGTCTCTTGGATCCTGTGTGGGACGGGGTATGGGATTTGAACCTGAGGAGATAGTGGTCTGACCAGCCTACTGGGAGAGTAGAGTCTAAGGTCAGTGAGTCTTCTGCCGCAAAAATTAGATCAAGCGTGTTTTCTAGTATATGTGTAGGAGTGTTTATCCACTGTTTCAGCCCTAGATTGTGGCAGGATTGAGTGATGTTGTGCAGGGCCGTACGTAGTTGGTCATTGTCCCATATGTTAAAATCGCCCAGTATCAGCAGCCTGTTGTGGGAGATAGACATATTATTTATGACCGAGATAAATTTCTGCTGTTGGGAGGCATTGAAGTGCCCCGGAGGTCTGTAACATACCAGGGCCGTGAGGCAATGTTCGGAATCATGTTTTATAGAAATCCCGAGGATTTCAACAGAGGGAACGGTGTCAACTTCCAGGGTAGTGATGTTTAGTTGTTCCCTGAAAATGACCCCCAGGCCTCCTCCTCGACCTGAGTGTCTAGGTTTCTGAATGATCTTGAAACCGTCAGGGCATGCTAGGCCTAGCTCTGACTCTATCCCTTCAGCCATCCATGTCTCTGTTAGGAACAGGATGTCGAGGTTGTTAGTCTCGATCAGAAGCTGTATTTCAGTGGCGTGTTTTGGGAGTGATCGGACATTTAGCAGTCCGTTGATTAATTCCCCTATAATGCTGGGCTCGGTTCCACCTTGGGTAGATGGGGAACGGGTCTTGATGTTGTCAGGGCTAGGATAAGGCATCAGGATAGATTTAGGGGGGAGGGGGTTGATGTATGGAAGCCGGACTAGACAGTGAGGGCAAGTTCTATCGTCCTGTTGTACTGCATAAGGAGCTAAGCGAGGGCACTCAGTTTTTCCTGCCTGTGCGTTCAGTAGCATGAGTGTGCTCCTGCTGTATCTGAGCGCATCCTGGGCTTGTGTGCAACGGGTAGGGGGGGGGGCCCTGAGCCCGGTCTCGGCGTGGACGAGCGCAGACGAGCTTGCCTTATGCGCGCCTTCGGCGCGCATTCGTTGCGCCCGCTGCGCTCGTCCGCTGCGCTTCCGGTGGAGGCACATGCTTTGTAGCAGAGGGAGGGGGGGTCAAAGGGGGCGTGGCTTCGGTAGTGGGCGTGTCCTGGCGACAGGCCAATCCAGTCGCTACAGCTGTGAATCCTTTGCCTACGTCAGCATGCAGTCTGCTGCGTGGGGAAAGGGTGGTGCAGGTACGGCGCTTTAAAATTACAAGTAAATCTGTGCAGTTTTAAAAAGATTTGTCTGTCCCTGCTCCCGGCTGTGCCTCAAGAGCTGTGAGCTAACAAACGCAGCGCTCGTGATCAGCGCGCGTTTTGTGTCAAAGGGGGCGTGGCTTCGGTAGTGGGCGTGTCCTGGCGACAGG
This sequence comes from Lissotriton vulgaris, assembly GCF_964263255.1. NCBI lineage: Eukaryota > Metazoa > Chordata > Amphibia > Caudata > Salamandridae > Lissotriton > Lissotriton vulgaris. The sequence continues at coordinate 1,423,330,935 of NC_141689.1, forward strand.
CCAATCCAGTCGCTACAGCTGTGAATCCTTTGCCTACATCAGCATGCAGTCTGCTGCGTGGGGAAAGGGTGGTGCAGGTACGGCGCTTTAAAATTACAAGTAAATCTGTGCAGTTTTAAAAAGATTTGTCTGTCCCTGCTCCCGGCTGTGCCTCAAGAGCTGTGAGCTAACAAACGCAGCGCTCGTGATCAGCGCGCGTTTTGTGTCAACGGGGGCGTGGCTTCGGTAGTGGGCGTGTCCTGGCGACAGGCCAATCCAGTCGCTACAGCTGTGAATCCTTTGCCTACGTCAGCATGCAGTCTGCTGCGTGGGGAAAGGGTGGTGCAGGTACGGCGCTTTAAAATTACAAGTAAATCTGTGCAGTTTTAAAAAGATTTGTCTGTCCCTGCTCCCGGCTGTGCCTCAAGAGCTGTGAGCTAACAAACGCAGTGCTCGTGATCAGCGCGCGTTTTGTGTCAAAGGGGGCGTGGCTTCGGTAGTGGGCGTGTCCTGGCGACAGGCCAATCCAGTCGCTACAGCTGTGAATCCTTTGCCTACGTCAGCATGCAGTCTGCTGCGTGGGGAAAGGGTGGTGGAGGTACGGCGCTTTAAAATTACAAGTAAATCTGTGCAGTTTTAAAAAGATTTGTCTGTCCCTGCTCCCGGCTGTGCCTCAAGAGCTGTGAGCTAACAAACGCAGCGCTCGTGATCAGCGCGAGTTTTGTGTCAAAGATGGCGTGGCTTCGGTAGTGGGCGTGTCCTGGCGACAGGCCAATCCAGTCGCTACAGCTGTGAATCCTTTGCCTACATCAGCATGCAGTCTGCTGCGTGGGGAAAGGGTGGTGCAGGTACGGCGCTTTAAAATTACAAGTAAATCTGTGCAGTTTATAAAGATTTGTCTGTCCCTGCTCCCGGCTGTGCCTCAAGAGCTGTGAGCTAACAAACGCAGCGCTCGTGATCAGCGCGCGTTTTGTGTCAAAGGGGGCGTGGCTTCGGTAGTGGGCGTGTCCTGGCGACAGGCCAATCAAGTCACTACAACTGTGAATCCTTTGCCTACGTCAGCATGCAGTCTGCTGCGTGGGGAAAGGGTGGTGCAGGTACGGCGCTTTAAAATTACAAGTAAATCTGTGCAGTTTTAAAAAGATTTGTCTGTCCCTGCTCCCGGCTGTGCCTCAAGAGCTGTGAGCTAACAAAACGCCTGCATTAAGGAAATGAAACCCAGCAGCGAGGTTGTACCTTCTATTAATGATGAGGAGGACAAGAATGAAGTGTACAAGGTGAAAGTAAAAGAGAACAGCAGCATTAGAGTAGATAACAGAGAGAAGGGGCCTAAATGCTACAGGTGTGGCAGCAACACCCATTTTGCGACTTTTTACCAATGCCCTGCCAGGTATGTCACCTGTAAAAAATGTAATAGGAGAGGGCATTTCACGAGAGTATGTAGAGATGGAGAACCGCACACCAGAGAACAGGAGAGGAACATGGAGTGGGGCGCAAGTAAGGAAGTAAAATGCATAGAGCATAGAGGTGGAAAAATAATTTTGCATTGTTCATTGATAACAGATGTGTAGAAATGTATGCTGATTCATGCTCACCGTTCACCCTACTGAAAAAAAAGTGATTTTGTGTCCATGGGTAATAGCAATGTAAATGAGTTAAAAATGCCTGACATTTCTCCTACAGGATACAACAAAGGAACCATACCTCTGTTAGGTATGAAAAATGTGCTGATATGTTTTAAGGACAGGAAAACTTATGGGACGGTGTATGTAGTGGAATCAGGGTCCAATCTACTCGGGTGGGTCCACCAGAAAGAGCTGGGTATCATCTTAGACCCAAATAGTGTTGAACAGGTTATGCTCACAGACAGGTCCCAAAAGAGTGAAAACATTTGTGAAGAGTTCAATCAGCTATTTAAGGAGGAGCTAGGATGTCTGCACAAGTTCCAACATAGGATCAGGTTGAAATACAACGCTAGACCAGTTGTACACAAGTTACGTCCTGTGCCACATAAGTTGCAATATCCCCTTGAGGAAAAGTTGTGTAAGCTATGGAAGTTAGACATAATCCAACCTATAAACTGCTCAGAATGGTTGGCCCCGATTGTTATCGCGGCCAAGTCCAATGGGGAAGGGATTTGTCTCTGTGTAGATTTGCGCAGTCTCAACGACAATATTTGGGTAGAAAGACATCCATTGCCCATAATTAATGAAATGCTGAGCACCATGGGTCCTGCAAAGTATTTTAGTGTGATAGATCTATCCATGGCATATCACCAAATTGAGCTCCATCCAGAATCGAGACCACTCACAGCGTTCATCACCCCATTTGGGGAATTCATGTTTAAAAGGATTCCTTTTGGGCTGGCGCCCGCAGCAGCTATTTTTCAAAAAGCCATGCAGAATATTTTGGAGGGTGTCGAACGTACCATGTGTTTCCAAGATGACATACTTGTCTATGATCATACCAGGATGAACATGACAATGTACTAAGACAAGTCTTCAGAAGACTTACGGGTGCTGGGCTAACTGTAAAAAGGGAAAAATGCAGAATAAAAGTAAAAGAAGTAGAATACTTGGGTCATTCGATATCAGAAGATGGTTTCAGGCCTAAGAGCAGTTTGATCCAGGCGGTAACTGAGGCTCCCCTACAGGTGTGGCAGCAACAACCATTTTGCGACTTTTGCGGCGGTGCGCTTGCAGCGAAGAGAGGTGGTGAAACCGGCCGCATTGGGCGAGACCGAATTCGTATGGCATGGCGTTGGAGGGATGCGGATCCGACACTTGAGGCGGAGCGTCGAGGAGCTCAGGGCACGAGAGCGCAAATCGCCGGATTGGATTATTTTGCATTTGGGAGGCAACGACATGGTCGACAGGGGGGGCATGGCTGTCAAGGAAGCCCTACTAGCAGAGTTTGCCTGGCTGGGGCATGAGTTCCCATCGACAAAAATAGTCTGGTCTGGCATGATATCACGCAGGGCATGGGGCCCAGGAGTGCGTCCTAGATCTTTGAACGTCTCGGTGAGGCGATTGAACGGCGAGCTAGCAAGGTTGTGCTCAGCGAAGGGCCGCTTGCGCTAACTCCAGCACCGGATGATTTCCAGAGAAGCAATGTAGCACCAGGATGGGGTGCATTTGTCGGACTATGGAACTGATACTTTTATCCAAGAACTTTGGTAATTTATTCTGAACGCAGGTGGGGAGGGTGTCAGACCTGTGGGACTTGGCCACCCTTGTGGCGGAGAAGAGACCTGCGATCAGTAAATGGCGGCTAAACAAGATGGATGGGAGCCCGCTTGCCGGGCTCCATAGGCCAGCTCTGAGGGGGGATATGGCAAGCTCTCCACTGGGAGGAAGTGACCACCGGCTGGGGAGGCTAGGGCGACAGATTTCGAGCCTCCTGGGCGACCCGGGGCAGCCTGGTGGTCGAGAGGTGAGCCCCCGGTAATGGCGGACAAGGATAGAAGGGCGGGACCCACCTCTCTAAGGGGCAGGTGCACGGCACTTGGCGTAGGATACCCAGTTGCGAGATGCGAACCAGATGGTGTTCCTCCCTTAGGGTTGGGAAGGTGATGGAGCTGATATGCTCATAAATGTAGTTATGTTATAACTTGTGATTTTAGATATGCATGTTATTGCTTGTCATGTTTATACAATGTGGTGAATAAACATGGCCTTTTTAACCCCACCCGAATCTCTGGTGATTTCAAATGTGGGGATCCTGCATGTCTAGGGTAGTTGGGCGGCGGGGGCATATCTGGAGGGTCCGGGTCCTATGACAAGCGCGGAGAATCCCGACGCGCGCACTTAGGACCCGGCCTCTCCGGACCCGCCCGCTCCTGGTCTCTGGTGGTTGGTCGGGCGGACGGCCCAATCAGCGTCCGGCCGACCCATTTCCGCTTCGGCGATATCGCGTGACCCGAGGGTCAGGGGGTGGAGACTCTGGGCCTATTTAGGGTCAACTCCCTGTGACTGGGGTCTCTGTTCCCACTATCACTCCTGGATACCTGACTGCTCACGCCGGCACCTGGCCATTCTCGTGATCCGTGCCGGCTTCCCGAAACTCCCACCCACCTGTCCCTTAGATTAATGGTTTGGGGGGCGTTCTGCGGAGAAGAGACCTGCGATCAGTAAATGGTGGCTAAACAAGATGGATGGGAGCCCGCTTGCCGGGCTCCATAGGCCAGCTCTGAGGGGGGATATGGCAAGCTCTCCACTGGGCGGAAGTGACCACCGGCTGGGGAGGCTAGGGCGACAGATTTTGAGCCTCCCGGGCGACCCGGGGCAGCCTGGTGGTCGAGAGGTGGGCCCCCGGTAATGGCGGACAAGGATAGAAGGGCGGGACCCACCTCTCTAAGGGGCAGGTGCACGGCACTTGGCGTAGGATACCCAGTTGCGAGATGCGAACCAGATGGTGTTCCTCCCTTAGGGTTGGGAAGGTGATAGAGCTGATATGCTCATAAATGTAGTTATGTTATAACTTGTGATTTTAGATATGCATGTTATTGCTTGTCATGTTTATACAATGTGGTGAATAAACATGGCCACATGACCCCACCCGAATCTCTGGTGATTTCAAATGTGGGGATCCTGCATGTCTAGGGTAGTTGGGCGGCGGGGGCATATCTGGAGGGTCCGGGTCCTATGAGTTAAAAATGCCTGACATTTCTCCTACAGGATACAACAAAGGAACCATACCTCTATTAGGCATGAAAAATGTGCTGATATGTTTTAAGGACAGGAAAACTTATGGGACGGTGTATGTAGTGGAATCAGGGTCCAATCTACTCGGGTGGGTCCACCAGAAAGAGCTGGGTATCATCTTAGACCCAAATAGTGTTGAACAGGTTATGCTCACAGACAGGTCCCAAAAGAGTGAAAACATTTGTGAAGATTTCAATCAGCTATTTAAGGAGGAGCTAGGATGTCTGCACAAGTTCCAACATAGGATCAGGTTGAAATACAACGCTAGACCAGTTGTACACAAGTTACGTCCTGTGCCACATAAGTTGCAAGATCCCCTTGAGGAAGAGTTGTGTAAGCTATGCAAGTTAGACATAATCCAACCCATAAACTGCTCAGAATGGTTGGCCCCGATTGTTATCGCGGCCAAGTCCAATGGGGAAGGGATTCGTCTCTGTGTAGATTTGCGCAGTCTCAACGACAATATTTGGGTAGAAAGACATCCATTGCCCATAATTAATGAAATGATGAGCACCATGGGTCCTGCAAAGTATTTTAGTGTGATAGATCTATCCATGGCATATCACCAAATTGAGCTCCATCCAGAATCGAGACCACTCACAGCGTTCATCACCCCATTTGGGGCATTCATGTTTAAAAGGATTCCTTTTGGGCTGGCGCCCGCAGCAGCTATTTTTCAAAAAGCCATGCAGAATATTTTGGAGGGTGTCGAACGTATTATGTGTTTCCAAGATGACATACTTGTCTATGATCATACCAGGATGAACATGACAATGTACTAAGACAAGTCTTCAGAAGACTTACGGGTGCGGGGCTAACTGTAAAAAGGGAAAAATGCAGAATAAAAGTAAAAGAAGTAGAATACTTGGGTCATTCGATATCAGAAGATGGTTTCAGACCTAAGAGCAGTTTGATCCAGGCGGTAACTGAGGCTCCCCATCCCAAGAATAAAGAAGAACTCAAGTCTTTCCTTGGGCTTATGGAGTATATGTCCAAGTATGTTGACAACTTTGCTGCCAAGTGCGAACCGATGAGAGAACTCTTGAAGAAAAACAAGGATTACATGTGGAATGAAGAACAAGAAGCAGTGGCGAACTCCTTAAAGAATGATTTAATAAACTCACCGGCTTTAGGTACCTTTGACCCATCCAAGAGAACAATACTGGCTACTGATGCTTCAAACAATGGCCTGGGTGCAACCTTGATACAGAAGGACGGGAAGGATGAGAAGATCATCGCCTTTACATCCAGGAGTCTCACAAACCCTGAGCGGAACTATTCTGTAATCGAGAGGGAAGCCTTGGCCTGTTTTTGGGCTGTAAGACATTTCAAATTTTTCCTGTGGGGCCTAAGATTCACCATCCGGACTGATCATAAACCCCTCACCTTTATATTTTCAGTGAAGGGTCTAGAAAATTGCACACCTCGTATCAGCAGGTGGATCCTGGGACTGGAACATTACAACTTCAACGTAGAATATGTACCGGGCAAGGAAAATAAAATTGCGGATTTCCTGTCGAGGTCGCCATTACCAGAAGTGGAAGCCACAGAAGAAGCTCTCGACAGTCCCATTTTAAAAATGGAGTTACCTGCCAGCACAGAAAGAGAATGGGAAGACAATATGAAGAAAGACAAGGAGTTAAGTACCCTAAGAGAATACATGAAAAATGGATGGCCAAATAAGAGAAATGAACATGAAGCTAGCATTGTGGATTATTGGGAAGTCAGGAACGAACTACGTGTCATTGGAGGAAGAGTCTATTGCAATAACAGGGTGGTACCACCAAAAGGCCTCAGGAAGAAGGTCATTGACTTGGCACATGAAGGCCATTTGGGACGCAGCACTACCAAAGTCAGGGTAAGATCAAGTTTCTGTTTCCCCAGGATGGATGCCATGACTGAACAACTCATAAAAGAGTGTGGGGCGTGTGCCAGAAGTGACAAATCCAAGGCAGTGCACAAGGCGCCTTTATCCCCAGTTAAAGTGCCTACCATGACCCCACCATAAACACAAACTACTTGATCTCCTGATAGCCATTGCTTTCCATAACATTACATCACATTGGAAACAGGCCAAAGATGTTTCTTTCTCTGCATGGTGGAATGCGGTTTGTTTCAATCACCGTCTAGACACCAATTTTGTCTCCCCTATTTCCCTAGCAATTAAACGCGACCTTCTATGGCTTCCCCTCACCGAGTATTTATCTAGAATTGCCAGGCCTTCTCCCAATTCTACACCACGTACTGTTGAAGTTCAAAAACCACCGTGAAATGTTTTATCTTAGTATATGTAAATTTATTAATGCATCCTAATTTCCTTTTCTGTTTTTTTTTGTTGTTACTTCTGCGATGTATGATTCCCATGTTTTTTCCCCAATCCTCAATATTTCTACAATTTTAACTTCCATTGTTTTTACTTCACATTATTTCTTTGATCAATATTATTCTGATGTAAGAGAGATTTTTTCTTTCTATAACTTCTGATTGTTTTTTCATGAACTGTCTTTTCTTCTTTATGCCTTAATAAACTTCAAACTTAAAAAAAAAAAAAGTGCCTACCAAACCGTGGAGCAAGTTGGCCATGGACATCATCGGACCTATGCAGGAATTAGGAGAAAAGAAGAGATTCATGCTGGTCCTGATTGATTACACATCACATTGGATCAAGCAGATGTTTGTACACAGTGTTACCACTAAGTCGGTGATTGAGTTCTTGAAAGGTGTGTTTTGTGAAGAAGGTATACCTTCGACCTTAGTGACCGACAACGGGGTGCAGTTCACCTCAGAAGAAATGCGAGAATTCCTCAAGGAAATGGACATAAAGCATGAGACCACAGTTTTGTATTGCCCGAAGGCCAATGGCTTAGTGGAACGTGCAAACAGTTAGCTGCCACCAATGGACATGACATAGAAGGTTCACTCAGGAAGTGTCTGTGGGCATACCACACCTCACCTATTAAGGTCACTGGCATTTCACCTTTTGTGTCATTGCATGGTAGAGAACTGTGTACTAAATTGAATCCCAGTTGGTTAAGCGGTGGTGAGGCTAGAGAAGTAGATCAGGAGGAAGCTGTAGAAAAGATCAAGCAACACCAAGACAACTACAAGCAGTGGTATGACAAAAACATGGGGTGAAGAGTTGCAAGTGGGAGGTAGGTGACATGGTACAAGCTAGAAAGAACAAAAAAGTGGGGGCTACTCAAAGTAAATACTACTCACCTTGTAAAATTTTCAAAATGCTTAAGAATGTGGTTCAACTTGAAAATGGTCAATGGTGGAGTTTTGACAACATTGTAAGGGCACATTTGTAATGTACTGTTTCTGGTTAGCCTCCTTCCACAGCTGTTTTTTCAGTTTTTAAAAACACCAGGATTCTGTTTTCTTCCCTTCCTACTGTCACCCTATATGGAAGGGAGATATGTTGCAATTATATCTTCCATTGGTATCTTCCGTCCACCCCTCCACTTCGGCCCCAGTTGGTACCCCCACCCTGAAGCTGACAATGGAATGTTGGTGCTCTCTTCAGTGAGGAGAGTGGATGGTCAATAAACAAGTCCTGAGTTATACTCGGTGTCCTGTCATCTACTTTGGAATTCCTACAGCCACGTTACCCTGATAAGTTTGTCTTTTCTTATGCATAATTTTGTTAAGCGTGAGGCATCGTTTATACCTCACCTGCTTCATAATTTCATTGGTTCTGCACATCACCTTACTAGCCCAGGCTGAGCTGAACAGGGAATCCCGGCAAGTACAAACATCCCTGTAGTGTTTTCATAGGCGAGGGGTCCCAATACACAAATTTTAGAATGACATATGTCTAACTCACCCACAAATGAACCATAATTGTCTAACTCACCCAGAAATGAGCCATAATTGTCTAACTCACCCAGAAATGAGCCATAATTGTCTAACTCACCCAGAAATGAACCATATTTGTCTAACTCACCTAGAAATGAGCCATAACTTGAATGAACTCACCCAGAAATTATCCATAATTGTCTAACTCATGCAGAAATGAATCATAATTGTCTAACTCACCCAGAATTGAGCCATAATTGTCCAACTCATGCAGAAATGAATCATAATTGTCTAACTCACCCAGAATTGAGTCAATATTGTCTAACTCATCCAGGAATGAACCATAAGTGTCTAACTCACCCAGAAATGAGCCATAATGTTGACATCAAATGTTCTTTGTATCAGGTCATCCTTAATATTCAGAAGCTCAGTACAGACAACTACCCCAGCATTATTAACCAAGATACTGACATCACCAACTTCATTCTTCACCTGCAAGAAAGTAAAATATTAAATATTAACAGCTAATAATTCAAATCTACTATAGTTTAAAATATGTGGATGTACAAGCGAGTACATGTTGTGACATAGGATGTTTTTAAATTGTCTGAATTAATTTTGACAAATGAGGAAACATTGTTGCCTTCATGTACATTATGTCTCTGCCGAGAAAAGAAATACGACACAAATGCAGTTAGTAATATACCAGTGATTTCAGTGATGATCTGGAGAAGTGTACCAATAACGTGCTAACCAGACCGCATAATGCACAGACACTGATCAAATGCATCGTACTGTTGCACACAATGCGCCTGATTCACAAAATACGCCAGGTATGTTCATATGACTTACCCCTGTAAAGTTGCAAATATACATGACATACTTAGGCACCATTCCAAAAGGGTGAAACTAGTTATATGTGAAGAGGTGTCATCTACGACCGTAGAATGTCTATAAATGTGCATAGCTGTTACAGCCATGTTATCTCTTAGATCTGTAGATGTCAACAAGTGATGCTGTCGGGGAATTTTCCATTACATATAATGGGGTTGCCCTGTATCGCTCAGAACCTGGGTATACAGTCATAAACTACAAAGAGTTCTGTCGGATAACACAATTCTTACACACAAATTGTGAAAAATGTTGACCATTCAACATTAGGGCCATAGGGACACAAAATGATCCCTTTATAGAAGAATATCAGCGTTTTTTGAGAGATGAATCAAACAAACATGGAGAATAAAAACCCACAATCACATCACAAAAGGCAGTTTCAAATTGAATATATTTATTGTCATATAGCTAACATTTCTCCTACATGATCCATTTCATTCAATGTTTTATTTTTTAGGTCTCAACCTAAAGCATTGCTTGTTTGTCGAGATTCTAGTAAGCCGTCCGAAAAGTCTGCCAAAACGACGGATTAGCCACAGTTCATGTGATGTATGCACGTGCACAAACTTGCCACGTGACACACCACCATTTGTCAGTGCCTTGCATCAGACTTCAAAGGCTGCCACTCCCCGCCTGCCGCATCAGACTTGAAAGGAATGCGCTCCCCCCCCCCTCCCCCACAGCAATGCCAAGAGCTTGTTCCCATTTGGCACTCCACAGTTTTAAAACTGAATCCATGGCTTTCTATCTGTGAAATGTGGCATTTTGCTGCAGAGCAAAACATCTCTCCAAGTCCTCTTGTTAACACCTATTTGAATTTAAATGCTTCCTACTGATTGGCAGACCCGCCCCATTCTCCTCGTGTACTATGGAGATGAATAATAAGACTCCAAAGCTTGTGAGCCTTCATTTTCTCCTGTATGAAGTCAGAATTCCACAAAAAAATCCTGTGAATCGCTCATAAAACAGTTCTTTGCTACTAACTCTGTTGTCTCCATGAAAAACTTGTGATTCTAGCTGGTTTTCACAGCGCCAGAAGAAAATTCGCAATGCTACTTTAATCACTCAAAATAACAGATAAAAAATAAGCTTTCCCTCCAATTAAGAGACAGCCCCAGCTGTTGGAATTGCCGAGGGAGATCTAGCACATATGTTTTTTCATTGCCCCCTCCCTAAGGAACTACTGGGGGAAAATATTTAACTGCTTAGAACATGTTATTAAAATTAAACCTCCAAGAGAATTCGTTTATGTCATCCTGGGGGCCTTGGACCCAGCTGTGACCAATGATAATGACCGTCAACTGCTAGACTTACTTCTCACCTCACCTCACCAGCGTGGAAGGGTATTCTCAGATGTGAGACCCTTGCTCATTGCACCATCAGGATTCAAGCAAACCGGGCCGAAGACGGCTGTAATGCCAGAAACCGGTCCCCGGGAGCTTGTTTCCTTCCCAGTGTAAGAATTGGCTTTTGTAGTTTGGTTTGCCCTGTTCCCATCATGCACTGGGACAGGAACAGACTAATTTGCATACAGCCAGGTTCTGAAACTGGGATGGTGCAGTGAGCTAAAAAACGGTGTTGGATCTAGCCCTGATCTCTTGACTGGGTGAGAGCTTTCTGCTTAATTCAGAGACTCTGTCCCTCACCACCCCTTGTTGTAAATAATTTTGTCCACCCTAAGCGTGGAAGGGTATTCTCAGATGTGAGACCCTTGCTCATTGCACCATCAGGATTCAAGCAAACCGGGCCGAAGACGGCTGTAATGCCAGAAACCGGTCCCCGGGAGCTTGTTTCCTTCCCAGTGTAAGAATTGGCTTTTGTAGTTTGGTTTGCCCTGTTCCCATCATGCACTGGGACAGGAACAGACTAAATTGCATACAGCCAGGTTCTGAAACTGGGATGGTGCAGTGAGCTAAAAAACGGTGTTGGATCTAGCCCTGATCTCTTGACTGGGTGAGAGCTTTCTGCTTAATTCAGAGACTCTGTCCCTCACCACCCCTTGTTGTAAATAATTTTGTCCACCCTAAGCGTGGAAGGGTATTCTCAGATGTGAGACCCTTGCTCATTGCACCATCAGGATTCAAGCAAACCGGGCCGAAGACGGCTGTAATGCCAGAAACCGGTCCCCGGGAGCTTGTTTCCTTCCCAGTGTAAGAATTGGCTTTTGTAGTTTGGTTTGCCCTGTTCCCATCATGCACTGGGACAGGAACAGACTAATTTGCATACAGCCAGGTTCTGAAACTGGGATGGTGCAGTGAGCTAAAAAAACGGTGTTGGATCTAGCCCTGATCTCTTGACTGGGTGAGAGCTTTCTGCTTAATTCAGAGACTCTGTCCCTCACCACCCCTTGTTGTAAATAATTTTGTCCACCCTAAGCGTGGAAGGGTATTCTCAGATGTGAGACCCTTGCTCATTGCACCATCAGGATTCAAGCAAACCGGGCCGATGACGGCTGTAATGCCAGAAACCGGTCCCCGGGAGCTTGTTTCCTTCCCAGTGTAAGAATTGGCTTTTGTAGTTTGGTTTGCCCTGTTCCCATCATGCACTGGGACAGGAACAGACTAATTTGCATACAGCCAGGTTCTGAAACTGGGATGGTGCAGTGAGCTAAAAAACGGTGTTGGATCTAGCCCTGATCTCTTGACTGGGTGAGAGCTTTCTGCTTAATTCAGAGACTCTGTCCCTCACCACCCCTTGTTGTAAATAATTTTGTCCACCCTAAGCGTGGAAGGGTATTCTCAGATGTGAGACCCTTGCTCATTGCACCATCAGGATTCAAGCAAACCGGGCCGAAGACGGCTGTAATGCCAGAAACCGGTCCCCGGGAGCTTGTTTCCTTCCCAGTGTAAGAATTGGCTTTTGTAGTTTGGTTTGCCCTGTTCCCATCATGCACTGGGACAGGAACAGACTAATTTGCATACAGCCAGGTTCTGAAACTGGGATGGTGCAGTGAGCTAAAAAACGGTGTTGGATCTAGCCCTGATCTCTTGACTGGGTGAGAGCTTTCTGCTTAATTCAGAGACTCTGTCCCTCACCACCCCTTGTTGTAAATAATTTTGTCCACCCTAAGCGTGGAAGGGTATTCTCAGATGTGAGACCCTTGCTCATTGCACCATCAGGATTCAAGCAAACCGGGCCGAAGACGGCTGTAATGCCAGAAACCGGTCCCCGGGAGCTTGTTTCCTTCCCAGTGTAAGAATTGGCTTTTGTAGTTTGGTTTGCCCTGTTCCCATCATGCACTGGGACAGGAACAGACTAATTTGCATACAGCCAGGTTCTGAAACTGGGATGGTGCAGTGAGCTAAAAAACGGTGTTGGATCTAGCCCTGATCTCTTGACTGGGTGAGAGCTTTCTGCTTAATTCAGAGACTCTGTCCCTCACCACCCCTTGTTGTAAATAATTTTGTCCACCCTAAGCGTGGAAGGGTATTCTCAGATGTGAGACCCTTGCTCATTGCACCATCAGGATTCAAGCAAACCGGGCCGAAGACGGCTGTAATGCCAGAAACCGGTCCCCGGGAGCTTGTTTCCTTCCCAGTGTAAGAATTGGCTTTTGTAGTTTGGTTTGCCCTGTTCCCATCATGCACTGGGACAGGAACAGACTAATTTGCATACAGCCAGGTTCTGAAACTGGGATGGTGCAGTGAGCTAAAAAACGGTGTTGGATCTAGCCCTGATCTCTTGACTGGGTGAGAGCTTTCTGCTTAATTCAGAGACTCTGTCCCTCTCCACCCCTTGTTGTAAATTATTACTTCTCACCTTGGCATGTAAGTTGATATTATGTAAGTGGAAGAAAGCCTCCAAAGTCTCCATTAAGACATGGCAAGAGTGGGTATCTTGTATTAGAAGTACAGATAAGAGCGCCATCCACTCTTCACCCTGGCGTACTTCCAATAAGAAATTGTGGAAATCCCTTGATGCCTCTTCCTTCTCCTTTGATCCCCCGTAGGCGTACTTGTTGTTGCTAATGGTTGCTGATTATCGAACTGATGTATGTAAATGTACTGTAACACTAATTGAGAAAAAACCGCTACCTTTGATGTGTGATATGTATTACATCTGTATTGGGCACATGACATTCGGCACTCTGTACTTGCATTTTATATCTGCATTTTTCTTCTATGTTTTTTCTATTTTACTTCATTTTATTTATTTATTTACTACTACAATCATGGCGGTACATCTCTTATAATTTGACACATGTATTCATCTATGTAAAGTGATATTTTATCTAGTATCAGTTATTCATTCTAGTGTCAGCCGCAGCACAATATATCTCATGTATCCTGTTTTTTTTTCAATAAAAATGATTTGGAAAAAAAAAAAAAAAGCTTTCACCCGCAAAGCCGTAAGACTTTGAAAATGTTAGCATGCATCTATCGGATTGTCTCAAGGAAAATGTAAGCGGGGCCTACATGCAGGGTGCACTGTTCCCAGAGAATATAATTCTCAAAAAATTCGTTCAATTCAAGTATCTTAAATAATATGTGATCAGTTAGATACTCATTGAATTCACTTTTTTATTATTTGTTTTCAAAAAGGATACCGTTATATTCATGTAGTTTGATGAAATAACAAAAAAAGTTTTTTGTGCATATATATCACTATACATTGCATTTCCTATCTATATACATCGTGTGAAAATATTCCTATAGAAGTAACTATGCGTTCAATGCAATTGATTTCATATTTCGATAACAAAACTCGCGAAGAAGCGTTGCCCTCTTTTTGGTATCTATCGGATTGTCCCCAGTTCTCTCAGCAGGGCATTGTAAACCTTTCTTTGCAAGCCCTTCTTTGCCCTGGAATGATCAGCTAATGTGTATTTCTCTGTAAATATCTTGGTTATGTTGCGTGTTACCTCTGTTTCTTTACTATTGCATCATGCTTTGCTGATCGTGAACCACTGTCATGTTATTTATCTAAGGCACATTAATGAATACAAAAATCAACAAACATTTCACACACCCTCACCCACCCTCACCCACCCTCAGTCACCCTCACCCTCACCCCCTCACCCCCTCTCACCCTCATTCACCCCCACCCCCTCAACCCCCACACACCCTCACACCCCTCACCCCCTCACCCCTTCACCCTCACACACCTCCTCACCCTCAACCCCTCCTCACCCTCACCCCCCCTCACCCTCACACCCCCTCACCCTCACACCCTCACCCTCACACCCCCTCACCCTCACAACCCCACACCCTCACCACCACATACCCTCCCCCTTACACACTCTCACACCCCCTGATCCTCACACCCCACACCCTTGCACCTCTCACCCTCACCCCCCTCACCCTCACTCCCCCTCAAACTCACACCCCCTCATCCTCACACCCCCACACCCCCTCACATCCCCTCACCCTCACAACCCCTCACCCTCACACAACCTCACCCTCACACACCCTCACTCACCCTCACTCACCCTCACACACCCTCATTCACCCTCCCTCACCCTCTCACCATCACACACCCTCACTCACCCTCACACACCCTCACACCCCCTCACCCTCACACCCCCTCACCCTCACACCCCCTCACCCTCACACACCCTCACCCCCTCACCCTCACACCCCCTCACACACCCTCACCCCCTCTCACCCTCACTCACCCTCACACCCCCTCACCCTCACCCTCACACCCCCTCACACCCATCACTCACCCTCACTCACCCTCACACACCCTCATTCACCGTCACACCCCTCACCCTTTCACCATCACACCCCCTCACTCACCCTCACACCCCCTTACCATCACACCCCCTCACCCTCACACCCCCTCACCCTCACACCCCCTCACTCACACACCCTCACCTCCACACCCTCTCACCCTCACATCCTCACACACCCTCACCCTCACCCTCACTTACCCTCACTCACCCTCACTCACCCTCACACACACTCACACCCCCTCACCAGCATAGCATAACAAAACATAGAACACAGCATAGCATAGCATAGCAAAAAAAGCATAGGATAGCAAAACATAGCATAGCGTAACAAAACAAAGCATAGGATAGAAAAACAAAACATAGCATAACAAAACAAAACATAGCATAGCAAAACACAACAAAGCATAGCATAGCATAACACAACACAACAAAACATAGCATAGCAAAACAAAGCATAGCATAGTATAACAAAACATAGCAAAGCATAACAACACACAACATAACAAAGCAGAACACAACATAGCATAACATAACAAAACATAGCATAACATAACATAAAACAAAGCATAGCATAACAAAACAAAGCAAAACACAACAAAACATAGCATAGCATAACAAAACACAACACAACAGCATACATAACAAAACATAGCATTGCAAAGCATAGCAAAACAGCACAGCATAACAAAACACAACAAAACATAGCATAGCATAACAAAACACAACATAGCATAGCATAACAAAACAAAGCTTAGCATAGCATAACAAAACATTGCATAACAAAGCATAGTATAGCATAACAAAACATAGCATAGCAAAAGAAAGCATAGCATAATAAAACACAACAAAACATAGCATAGCATAACAAAACATAGCATAGCATAACAAAGCATAGCATAGCAAAACACAACAAAACATTGCATAGCATAACAAAACACAACAAAACAAAGCATAGCATAACAAAATAAAGCATGAGATAGCAAAACTAAACATAGCATAGCATAACAAAACAAAGCACAGGATAGAAAACAAAACATAGCATTGCATAATAAAACTTAGCATAACATAACAAAACATACCATAACAAAACACAACAACACATAGCAAAACAAAACATAGCAAAACACAACAAAACATAGCATAGCTTACAAAACACAACAAAACATAGCATAGCAAAACAAAACAAATAATAGCATAGCAAAACATAGCATACCAAACACAACAAAACATAGCATAGCATAACAAAACATAGCATAGCAAAACAGAGCATAGCAGAATAAAACACAACAAAACATAGCATAGCATAACAAAACATAGCATAGCATAACAAAACATAGCATAGCATAACAAATCAAAGCATAGGATAACAAAACATAGTATAGCATAACAAAACAAAACATAGCATAGCAAAATAAAACATAGCATAGCATACAGCATCACTCCGCACCACCACAGCATCACTCAGGGGCATCACAACATCACTATGCGTTACCGCAGCATCACTGAAGACCACAGCATCACTCGTTCGCCATCACAACATCACTCAGCGCCAACAAAGCATCAATCTGTGCAACCATTCAACAACACCAAGTTCATATATGTTCTCTCAATGTTTCAAGCTTATTTACAAATGTAACAAAAAGACGTTATTATTTCAATTCTGTTCTTGGATTTTCATCACAATAAAATACACTGAACATAATCTTCACAAAAGTTATTTACAAAACTTTAAGCTAGTGCCATTATAAATTACAATAACTTTCATTTAAGTATTAATTATTGAAAAAAAATTAAAAGCCATTGTTATTTGTAATATCAATACATATAAGTCACTTAAGTACAGCACATATTGCATTACAAATGCTATAGGTGTCACATTTGCAAAAGTTATAACTATTGGCATTGTAAATGACAAAGCTATTAATGTCGCTATTTTCAAAAACAAAACATAATTAAAAAATGTGTCATTTACAATACCAATAGCTCAAACTTTCCTAATGCAAGACCTATTGCATTGCAAATGCTTGGTAATTATTAGCTGCCCATAACACATAAAGCACGTATGATAAATCCCCAAAACATATACATGGTGAGAACAAAATTATCCCAGTGTTCACACACAAAACATGAAACAATGAAAACATAAAATGTCTGATGTCCAAACATTTATTTTTCAGAACATCCTTATATCTGCATTTTATATTATAGGATAGCTGACTTAGGACATAAAACAATGCTGTTGATGTTTTGACCCCATGATCATGTGTTAGTAACTAAGCATCATAGCGGTTCTTCTTCAGGACTAAAATGGTAACAACCAGAGGAAAACCTTCAAGAGATGTGTGCTGCCAAATATCAACCTAAAGTTGTGTTTTATTAGCTCCATGGATTGTAGCCTGGGTTCAGGTTGGACAGAGGGGTATGCATCACTCGCTAAGCCTTTATGTATGGTCCCTTCATGTAATAAGATACCACCATTGGGTTACTGACTCCCAAATGCTTCAGTTAATTGCGGGAATTCTTCATAGTGGAGCAGCGGCAATCTTGCCCGTTTCCTCTTCGGAGAGCCTTTGGCACTAATGTTGACTGGTCAACATTGTTCACAATTCTTGTGCAAGAATTGTGTTACCTGACA
Organism: Lissotriton vulgaris; assembly: GCF_964263255.1. NCBI lineage: Eukaryota > Metazoa > Chordata > Amphibia > Caudata > Salamandridae > Lissotriton > Lissotriton vulgaris. The sequence goes on from NC_141689.1 coordinate 1,423,348,618, forward strand.
GAACTCTTTGTAGTTTATCAACGTAGGGGAATTTTCTACAGAATACAATGCAATTGAGGTGAAAATCCACAAAATCATAACTCTGTTGATTTGCAATAATAGCTATGCATTTACTTACATTTATCACTTCTAAAATTACAACTGAATAAAACAGAATTAACAATTGCATTGCGCAAAATGTACTATTGCACATAATTGTATAGGAGAGGAGGATGTAGAATGGACAAGAGTTTATTGAAAAATATTTTCTTTAAATCAAAAAAGAGAATTCAAAAGCAATTTTATAAATTTCATAATTTTTCGTACCCTTTGCAAGAGGAATCTATTCAATGTGTAGACTACGCATGCGAAGGGCTACGTATTCCAACAATATCAACTTTTCTTTGTGAATCAGGCTTTCCTATTTCTAGGAAGGAAAATAAAATCAGTTTTCATAGAAAATTACACAGATCTTGGCAAGATCCATCCATCCAAACAAGCATTACAAAATAAGCGGGTTCGCTCATGAGGCGCGTGCTACAACAGTCCCATCGGCAAATTGAAAGGAAGACCTTCTGTCATGCGGGACATCAGATATGTTCATGTTTATCAATACTGGGATTGAAATGCTAGTGATTTTTATTTATTTATTTAGTGTGTTTTGTAAAGCGCGCAGTGGCCCCGACGGGGCATCCCGGCGCTGGGAGACTCTGAGAACTAGGGGGACAGGTCGGAGGTACCAAACTAGGAGGAAAAAAGAAGGGTCTTAAGGGATTTACGAAATACTGGTTCTGTCTGGCATGTGCGAAGAGCTAACGGAAGCTTATTCCAGTGCTTGGTAGCACAGACCTCAAAGGTTTTTCCACCAGCACGGGAACGCTTAAATCGGGGAGTTTCAAGGAAAAATAAGGAGTTGGAGCGTAGTGCCCTGGATTTGGCATAAGGGCGAAGAGTATTTTTCAGATGGGCCGACCCATTGCCTTTAGATGCACGAAATGCCAGCGTCATTGCTTTAAATACGCATCTTTTCGCAATGGGTAGCCAATGCAGTTTACGTAGGTGAGGGGAGATATGATGTCTGGCAGGAATTCTCTCCACCAGCCGGGCGGCGGCGTTTTGAACCGTCTGCAATTTGTAACACAGGCCTGCTGTGATACCAAGATAAAGGGCATTGGCATAATCAAGATGGGATATGATTAATGCCTGGATCACAGTCTTGCGGCATTCCTCCGGCAGATAGTTAATAAGCCGTTTGATTGTTCTGATTTTGGCAAAGCATGAGGCCGCGACTGTTTGTACCTGGGTATCAAAGCTGAGATGGGTATCCCAGCGTACTCCTAGGTTTTTCACCGAGTTTTTAGGCGTGGGGGCCTGGCACAAGTCTTCAGGCCACCACAGGCTGGCATCCAAGGGAGAAGGAGAGTTGAAAAACAGAATCTCCGTTTTACCTGCGTTGAGACGGAGGGAATTAGCATCCATCCAGTTGGAAATGTCTCTTAGGCAGGATTTCAGCGGGTCGAAAGCAGATGCAGAAGGGGTATCGAACGTGAAAAGTAGCTGGATGTCATCAGCATAAGATGTAGATTTGATCCCAGTCTGGGAGATCAGCTTAGCCAAAGGGGTGAAATAAACATTAAACAAAAGCGGGCTAAGGGAAGAACCCTGTGGGACTCCCCATTTAAGTGGCCTGGCAGAGGAAGTGAAGGGAGGGGTAAAGACTTGCTGGGTGCGATTAGACAGGTACAATGACAGCCACTTCAGAACCGAGCCGCCTAGCCCTAAGTCCTCCAGCCTTCTCAGCAAGATCTTATGAGAGACGGTGTCAAATGCTGCTGAAAGATCCAGCAGCACTAACACCACCCTCGACCCTCGGTCAAGCGTCCATCTCACAGAGTCGGCCATTTCAATGAGGGTCGACTCCGTGCTATGGCCCGACCTGAAGCCATGCTGGGAGGCATGAAGGAGCCCATTGGATTCGATGAAACTAGCCAATTGGGAATGAACCAGCTTTTCCAAGACCTTGGCTGGGGCAGGCAGGAGGGAAATGGGCCTGTAATTACAGGGGAGGTCAGGATCTAAATTGGGTTTCTTGAGAATGGGGACTAGGGAGGCATGCTTCCATTTGGTAGGGAAGCATCCTGTACGGAGTGAGTCATTCCAGATGTGATTTAAATAGGGGTTAAGTAGGGGTGCCAGTTTTTTGTATTCCTTGGCTGGCCAAGGGTCGTTAGGGGAGCCTGATTTACATTTAAGGAGCTCAATCATAGAATCTGCTTCCGATATTACCGCGAATTCAGTCAGAGAGAGTGGCGATGGTATGAGAGGAGTGGATCGCTCGTCGTCTCCTTCTGTATTAGAAGGGGGAAAGGATGTTTGGATGTTCTCAATTTTGTCCTCAAAAAATTGAGAAAGCTTGTTGCATAATGCCTGTGAGGCGGGCTGGGATCTGGTCAACGCAGCGGGGTCTGTGAAGGATCTAACAATGTTGAAGATCTCCCTGGCTCCATTGCTGGCAAGTTTTATTCTAGAGGCCAGGAAGTCCCGTTTGTGCTCCTCTATCATTCTCCGATAGTCTTTGAGGGCAGTTTTATAGATGACTTTACTGTCCGGAGAGTAGTTCTGTCTCCAGCGGCGTTCAAGAGATTTACAAAAGGTCTTTTTCTGCCGAAGTTCATTGGAGTACCAGGGGGCTGAAGGTGCCATCCTGTAAGATTTGACGGGTTTTATGGGGGCCAGTGCGTCTAAGGCCTGACTGATCCATGTGTCTAGTTCGTTAATAGCTTGGTCAGGGTCGGTTGACAAGCAGGGTTGGGAGTTGTTGAGATGTTTCTGGAGCGCGTCCAAAGTGATGCGACTCCAGTTTCTTCCTGAAGATTTAGGCGTGATAAAAGATCTGCAGGGGCGGGGAATGTCAATCTCAAAGGAAATAAAGAAATGGTCGGACCAGATGACCGGGATGGGGGGGGGCCACCCGGATGGAAGAGAGGTTGGAGCAGATTAAGTCCAGTGTGTGACCCGCATTATGCGTGGGTAAAGTTATTAATTGGACTAGGTTACAGGCCGCTAGCATGGAGATAAATTGACTACTGTGCGGACATGATTCATTGTCGACATGGAGGTTGAAGTCTCCTAATGCGGTAAAGTTGGAGTATCGTGTACTGAGCTGGATGATATAGTCCGTCAAAGCCGGTAGGTGCGATAGATTGGAATGTGGAGGACGATAAATAAGTATTCCCGAACAGGAGGAGGACGGTGAGGTTTGGATGCTAAAAGGCAGACCTTCTATACAGTCGATGTGGTCAAATGGGGGAAAGGTGGCTGTCCAGGTGGATTTATGAATTAGGGCAATACCACCTCCTGGTGTGCCATTAGATCTATTGGCACAGCTGATACTGTAACCCTCCGGTAAGGCAAGGGAAATGGCGGGGTTCGTAGTGTCATTGAGCCATGTTTCCGTTAGGAAAGGCAGATCCCACTTGGTATCTCGGAGGGACTGCCAGATGTCAAAGGCATGTTTGGTCAAAGATCTGCAGTTAATAAGTGCAGATCTAAGGGTCAACGGGGGGTGATCGCTAGAAATAGAAGCTGAGGTGGGGGCGTGGATTGGGCGGGATATTAAGCCAGCAGGTGACAAGGAGAAATGACAAGTTCTGCAGACAAAGTCTCGGCTTTGGGCATCCAAGAGAAAGCCAGAGTGAGTCCTGCAGCGGGGGGGTCTAAGAGACAGCAGATCGGTGCGGGTATAAGGTGCGATGTTGTGGCTGGTGGGTCGGGCATAAGGACCGGCCCCGGTCGCGTCCTGATTGAAGTCCAAAAGAGCATTCTGCAGACAACAGAGACCCAGTAAGTCCACATCAGATGAGGAAACGCTATGATGACTATCAGGCGACCACAGATAACCCTAAGAAGAGGTGGGATGATTTCACAAGGGTAAAATTGCTAAGCAAACACACATTTGCACTGGGAATGGTACCACAAAAACACCTTTCTTGACACCGTTGCAGCAAAGGGTGTCCTAAAAATAGTGATACCGAAAACAGTAGTCATATGGATCAAAGAAAATGGTGCAAAGAAGGATATTAAGCCTAGAGCAACACTTGCAAGCCCAAATGATGGACACAGAACAGGGGTGCGAACCACGCTTGAGGGTAGAGGAGGGGAGAGCAAAGGCTGAGCAAACTATAGTCAAGTCCCTAGTCACATGAACCTGGCCTCCTTTATATTACCCATTACTCTAAGAGTGTCATTTACTAAGGGTTATTCAGGCACATTTTTACCTTTTAACTTCCATAGGAATCGTTGCTTTCTGCTGAAGAAGAAAGCACCAGCTGAAATACCCCAAACCTGGCATGAAATTGCCACTTTATTCAGAGCAGTGCTCTTACTTGGTTTGGTGTAAATTCGTTAGGAAGGTTTTAAGAAGATAACATTTACGAAAATGTATGGGGGTGACTTGGAACATGGTAATTTATAGAGCTATCTGATGTTATGGTCTCCAAATCCAAGTTCAACACAGTTCACTGACCAACATTAAAAAACATAAAGGCTCTCATTGGATAAAAGAGTTTTTCCCTCCATCATCCTTTTCATTTCTGAGACCCAGGTTCTCTGACTGGCTGGCTACAAAAAAAGGTGTCTCTTTAAGTCAATTTCATCAATAAATGTCACGGGGCATGGTCCCTGGCTCCAGAGAAAAAGGTTAACCTGCAATTTAAGCTGGCACAGTGACACCCCCTGACCCCTAGGCCAAGGTGAGAAAAACGCAAAAGGGCCCCCTTAGTATATATTTTGTTTTTTAAATTGTGTGTCGAATGGGGTCTGCAAGATCTTCCGAGAATTGGCTCTTGGACTCTGTACCAAGACCGTAAACTATTAAACTTATAGACCTACACTGGGTTTCCTTCCATAGTTTGTGTGCCCTGCAGAATTTACAAACTCACGCTCATTAGAGTGTGTCATAAGTCCACAGTGCGCTTAGCTTAAAGTCCCCAAACAATTGACAGATTTGGGCACTATGCAATGCAATATTTCATCATAAAATTGTAGGTTTAACAATGAGATGGGGTCAGGCTTTTAAGGGATGTAGTTCTAATTAACTCCATTTTTAATAGATGTACCAAGTCTGTGGTCTCTGGTTCAACCTTGCGGACCCTGCACACATACCAGCAAGAGGAGGACTTTCTTTAAAAGCTGTGAACCCTGGACTTGCAGCAAAGTCTGACGATGTTTTGGCAAGCAAAGGAGTATACTAAGATTTGTTCTGGCTAAAACCAGAGGTGTGCAAAATTGGCGGAATTTGGTGACTCCACGTTACTCTTGTAACATGGAGTCCTGGGCAAATACCACCAATCACAGCATGGTGGGATTTTGTTCCCTCAAGGTTCCAGAAAAGAGAGCTGGTGAAGGTGGGTGAGATTAGGCTTCCTCTGGCATGATTTTCTAACATGAGCGGACGTTGTCAGAGGGCTGCTTTTCGAGTAGATTTCCTGCTGCTTGAGTAGATTTTCAACTCGAGCGGCAACAAAATCAGCTCTTATTGCTGCGTCCTCTTGCGCACAGCATGGAGCAGTTTGCACTGATTTTTCAGAGCTACTCGCACTACCATTGCTAAATTGCAGCATGAGCAGCATGACATGCATATTTTCCGCCCAGTGGTGGAACTCTGTGTAATCTCGCTGTATTTTTATGTAACTCCGCAAAATTCTACGAAGTGAAACTCTGTGAGTTCCGCCTACCCCTTGCTAAAACGTCATATATACTTCCATCACATCAAAACATACCTATTTCATTACAGGAGAAATGTTCCTCATTCTGTGAACAGCAGGACTCCTGTGGAGTTCACACAGACAGGCACTAATGTTGTGAAAAACTGAACAATTGCACACATAGATGAAAGGGAACTTCCTGGAACATCAGTTGCTTCTCAGGAAGAGGACTTCATACATATTAAAGAGCAGATGGAGGAAATAAACGTCAAAGAACTCCACACTGTAGGTGTTTTTATACGTTCCATTGGAGAGAAAAATATCAATACGTGCACAGTAAAGTGACATTTGTGTACACAAATATTAAATGAGAGCAGAGAAGTCTATACTCCTTTGGCACTTCAAACATGACACAGTATCTCAAGTGCAAGCATTAAAGGGAGTATCAGAAGTTCCTGGGAGAAAAGAAGAACATAACAGCAGCAAGCTCGGATGCTGAAAGAGATAAAATGTTTTGGAAGAAGTACTGCAGGGAATGGAAAAGAACAATCACCACCTCAGCATCTTTGTACTTTATTGTATGGAGTGCAAAAATAAATATTTGGTGTGGAGAGAAGGAGTACAAGATTGGGAAGGAGGAGACCCCTACTCCTGTTGCGCATGACCAGAGATTGGGCACAGTTTGGGTTGACTGACCCTGCAGTGGTGGTCCCTCCATTAGGGCGGAGGAGCGCTGCTCCCCGCCACCACCCGAAATAAAACAATAATAAAACAGGTTTTAACCCCATTATATTATCGTTTTAATAGAATCCCCCTGAACTCGCCCCTAGTAAGTACCCTGACGAGTCTTGGAGCTGGGTCCAGGGTGGTGAAACTGTGATGGGGCTGTGGTAGTGCATTTCCTTGTCTCTTCACTGCGCATGAGGGTTTGGACGTCGGTTTCTAGCCAGCCAAACCCTCATGCGCAACCCCAGCTGCATTTTCCCCGTCTGCTTGGGAGGGAAAGCCTAGGCGCTCAGGCCAATCCTGATGCTGCTTTCCTCCAGCATCATGATTGGCCGCAGTGCATTCTGGGAGCCTGAGCCCGGAAGAGCGCGAAGCAGCGGACGGCAATCGGGTAGGAAACTTTTTGTAATTATTTTTATTTTGTATCCCGACCCTCCTCGCCTCTCCAGCTCCCTCCTCCGACTCACCCAGTCACTTTGGCAGCGGTTGAGCCGCTACTGTGACCGTGTGGTTTCAAGGTTGAATGCAGTATGTCATGAAAACCGGAAATTAATTGAAAAAAACACTATCAAAGTGAAGTTATTGTTAGGTTTTGATTCAAGACTTAACGTATGTTTGAAGAAACTCTGAAAAGCACAAAAAATTCCAGTTAAAGGATAATGATGGTTACTTCCTATTTGATGTGGTAACTGTCAGTCAGATCTCAGGATGAGCTCTGTGGGCTCAGCGAATCCTTGGTGGCGTGAAATTTACAATATTATTTTAACCTTAATTTTTCCAAAACTTTTGAATGGATTTACACCACAACACAAAAAGCACTAGTTCTGGACCAAGATCTAGCTTTCTGCCAGATTTGGTGTTAATCCATTAAGCGGTGTGGGCTGTGGCTGTTTTTAAAGTTCCTATGAAAAAATGTATGGGGAAAACGTGCTTTTAGACCGGATATATGATGTTACAACGCGGACTATTACTCCGCATACCGTTACAACGCAGTTTTTACAACGCGGATACTGTAACAACGCATGTATTTACAACGCATTTTTTTACAACGCAGGTACCTTTACAACGCAGACCATTACAACGTAAGTATTGGTAAGTATATATTAAAGTTAATAATATAATAGTAACTTAATTTTTAAAAATATAATATAATGTAACTTTAAAATAATTTAATTTAATTTAATTAAAATTAATATTTCTTTATTTTTACCATGTACCCCTGTACCCCAGAAACTGAAAACTGACCCTAAACCCCAAAAATAAATTAAAGTAATTTTATGAAATATAATTTAAAATAAATTTTGGTAAATTATAACTTTATTTTTACCCTGTACCACTGTACCCCAAAAACTGAAAACTGACCCTGAACCCTAAAAATACCCCTTTACCCAAAAACTAAAAACTGTCCCTGAACCCTAAAAATACCCCTTTACCCAAAAACTAAAAACTGACCCTGAACCCTAAAAATACCCCTTTACCCAAAAACTAAAAACTGACCCTGAACCCTAAAAATACCCCTTTACCCAAAAACTGAAAACTGACCCTGAACCCTAAAAATACCCCTTTACCCAAAAACTAAAAACTGACCCTGAACCCTAAAAATACCCCTTTACCCAAAAACTAAAAACTGACCCTGAACCCTAAAAATACCCCTTTACCCAAAAACTGAAAACTGACCCTGAACCCTAAAAATACCCCTTTACCCCAAAAACCCAAAACTGACCCTGAACCCTAAAAATACCCCTTTACCCAAAAACTGAAAACTGACCCTGAACCCTAAAAATACCCCTTTACCCCAAAAACCCAAAACTGACCCTGAACCCTAAAAATACCCCTTTACCCAAAAACTGAAAACTGACCCTGAACCCTAAAAATACCCCTTTACCCCAAAAACCCAAAACTGACCCTGAACCCTAAAAATACCCATTTACCCCAAAAACCCCAAACTGACCCTGAACCCTAAAAATACCCCTTTACCCAAAAACTGAAAACTGACCCTGAACCCTAAAAATACCCCTTTACCCAAAAAACCCAAAACTGACCCTAAACCCTAAAAATACCCCTTTACCCAAAAACTGAAAACTGACCCTGAACCCTAAAAATACCCCTTTACCCCAAACATATAACATTTAAAATATAACCATATACTTACCAATACTTACGTTGTAATGGTATGCGTTGTAAAGGTACCTGCGTTGTAAAAAAAAGCGTTGTAAAAACATGCGTTGTAACAGTACCTGCGTTGTAATGGATGCGTTGTAACAGTAGTGCGTTGTAAAAAATGCGTTGTAACGAGTGCACACCTTTTAGACCTGGGTAATATATACATGGAGTTGGATAACACCCACACTGTATGCCTAAAGTTGAAAACACTGGGCTTTTATCTGAATTCAACGTGAACAATGATCTTAGCAAGTGGTGGGCAGGCCATAAACACATAGGCCTTCCATGTCAAGTGACTCCAATGTGTGTTTGTATGCAGAGGCTCTTATGTCTGGTACACTAACATCAATGCCTTTACAAGGCTGTGATGCGGTTGATAAAAAGTAGCTTACATGGATTGAAATTGCTACATTATGTACATTAGGACCTTAAGGGAGGTGAATAGAAAATTCCAGACACCCTTTTTTATCATGCCTCGAAATCATGGCGTAGCTCATTGAAAGAGATGGACAGATTCCTAATAACTTTTGACTGTGAGCCATACTAAGCCATAGACTTTGCATAAAGTAGATGCAAAGGATTTTTTGACAATCAAATAAGCACTTGTGTATTTTTTAACTTATACACATAAAACCATTTGACATGAAGCATATATGCGGCAGCAATTATTTGTAATAGGATACATACTGACATTATTGACAAAAGGAGGGGTCATTATGACTTGCTCTAGGCTTCCCTTTTTGTAAGTCAAGGCGCTTATCCACAATCAATAATTATGTTAAATTAGGGGTGCACATAGTTTTCCCTCTCATTACACACAGGTAATTATAGTTATTCTATATTAACTTGTATTATTCAGCACTTGCAAATCCAAAGTTTCTAGGCGCTAAGAAGAAAATGATACTGCAAATACCCCTTGTGGAATGAGTTTGTCGAAACATTTGACATATGCTTATTCCAGGAGACTTGGAGTGTAACTCCTTTGCACAAATCTGGATATAGTACATTCCATGTTCCGGCAGTGTCCATAGGAAAGGGCCGGCCATCAGGAGGACTGATTGCATGGATTAGACTAGACCTGGGTTGGACAGTCCTCCTACATAATACCGCACTTTCTGACATTATGTGGCTAACAATAAAGGGCTCGAAGGGAGGAGAAACACTGGAGCTTTTAAATGTTTACATTAGAGGGACAGTGAACGGCAAGTTTCGACCATTCTAACACAGCTGGAAGAACAACTAAATAAGTGCCCACCTTCTGCTAAAGTCATTGTGGCTGGCGATTTTAATTGTACATATGAGCCACTAAATAGCAAAGACCTTCTAGGGACTATGGATGAGGATAGTAAATGGGCAGTGCCCCCTCTATCCTTGCCTCCTGTAAAAAGGTGGTCCCAGATCATAATTCAAGTAAATGCACAGACATTAGAATATGGTCTTAGAGCTGTGAATGGCAGAACTCCATCAGATATTAGGGGGCTAAATACTTTTAACAAATTCACATGCCCGTCCCATATTGACTGTATCCTGGTGGACTTACGCCTTTGGGCCGATGTCATAGATTTGGAAGTGGGCCAAACCGCCGACAGCGATCATAATCCTCTAATGTTTAAAATAAAGCACCGATGGTCCTTACCTACAATAAATAAAAGTGCGACCCCCTTCCCTTCTTACCAAGGAGATAATTCTCTCAAACTGTGGCAGGCGTCTAAGGTGGCCGAAGGTTGCAGGGGAGGATTTAAAACTCAAGAGTATCTCTTCTATCTTATTGTCAAAGATAGCCAAACTTGAGGTAGCTTCTGTTGAAGCCCAGGGGAGGGAGATGGTCCCTACAATATACCACGAAACAATTGGCCAGATTGGTGCCCCTTTTCTTGGAGGATCAAGCAATGGTCATAAAAAGAGGCAAATAAAAAGTCCCCATATATGGTATACTAAGTTCTGTAGAAAAAAAAGATATGCACTAGTTGTAGCGGTAAAGGGGAAAAATTCCTCCAAGGTTCAAATAGCGAGGAAGGAGTATAATCAATCTTTGAAGCAGGCACAACGCAATTGGGACGAGGCACACTGGCAGGATCTAAAAGATGCATGCAATAGAAGGGACTCCACTTCCTTTTGGGCTCTGATTAAAAAGGGAGAATGGAGAGATATCATTCCAATCCCGAATCATATTAGCAGCCTGGTTTGGCAGGACCATTTTGCTCAATTGTATACGGAATAAGATGATGGGCCCTCCATGATCCAATCACAGCGAATACAGGCCCCGTTAGCTTTTGAAGCTACTAACAGGGCCGGCCCTAGGCATGTGCAAACTGTGCACCTGCACAGGGCCGCCAAACCCCAGGGGCCGCCACGTCTCCTGTCGATGAAGGGGGCCCCTCAGCTGAGCTCTCGGTAGAGAGCTGTCTCTCTCTCTCTAAAGCAGCTGCTGCTGCCTGCAGCCTGCTCCTCGCACCTCGCTGCTGACCTTTGACTGAAGAGAAACAAAGTATCAACTTCCATTGTTTCTCTTCAGTCAAAGCCACGAGCCAGGCCCGGAAAGAGGAGGGGGTGGGGGCCCTAGGATGGTGCATTCTCCTCAGGGCACTATTCCTTTGAGAAGGGAGGAGGCCAGGGCTGTCTGTGAGGGGTGAGGGGTTGTCAGGGTTTGGAGGCCTACATGGGCTGGGGACCTCCTAATGTGATTGTGGCACCCTTAAAAAAACTGCTTCCCTGCCTCCCCTACAAGTTATCTAAAGACACAAATACAATGTTGAAGCTGGCTCTGTTTCCACATCAGCATTTTAAAAGCATGCTTACATTTTCTGGATGATGTTAGGTAAGTCCTCCGAGTCATTTGTTATTCTCTCGGTGTACCAAGTCAACCTTCCCTCTGAGTTCGGTAAGCTGAGTTACAGTGACAATCGTTATGTACAGCACATAGAGGTGTCAAAATGGCATTTGTACAAACATTAATTTTATTGTGAGAGAAAAGCATCCTCATTAAAACATGATGAATGCATGTGAGGGTGATGTGCTCTCTGCCCACCCTTGTTTGGCCGATATATTGTTGGTAGTTCTTAGTATTTAGTGTGTATCCTTGGCTTGGGATGGTGGCACTTTCCTTGTATAGCCAGAGTACATATGGATACTGGATGAAAACTGCAAACTGATAGTAGAGCACCTGCCATGCATTTACTAAAAATAAAAAGCTTGTCTATTGGGTCAAACTTATTTTGTTTGAAGAAAGTGATCAGCTTACGTTTTGGAGTCCAGGCGGAGGGGGAGAAGGGTGCAAGGCAGAGGGGAGAAGGGTGCAAGGCAGAGGGGAGAAGGGTGCAAGGCAGAGGGGAGAAGGGCGGAAGGCAGAGAGGAGAAGGGCGCAAGGCAGAGAGGAGAAGGGCGCAAGGCAGAGGGGAGAAGGGTGCACGGCAGAGAGGAGAAGGGTGCAAGGCAGAGGGGAGAAAGGTGGAAGGCAGAGAGGAGAAGGGTGCAAGGTAGAGAGGAGAAGGGCGCAAGGCAGAGAGGAGAAGGGTTCAAGGCAGAGGGGAGAAGGGTGCAAGGCAGAGAGGATAAGGGTGCAAGGTAGAGGAGAAGGGCGCAAGGCAGAGAGGAGAAGGGTGCACAGCAGAGAGGAGAAGGGTGCAAGGCAGAGGGGAGAAAGGTGGAAGGCAGAGAGGAGAAGGGTGCAAGGTAGAGAAGGGCGCAAGGCAGAGAGGAGAAGGGCGCAAGGCAGAGGGGAGAAGGGTGCACGGCAGAGAGGAGAAGGGTGCAAGGCAGAGGGGAGAAGGGCGGAAGGCAGAGAGGAGAAGGGCGCAAGGCAGAGAGGAGAAGGGCGCAAGGCAGAGAGGAGAAGGGTGCACGGCAGAGAGGAGAAGGGTGCAAGGCAGAGGGGAGAAAGGTGGAAGGCAGAGAGGAGAAGGGTGCAAGGTAGAGAAGGGTGCAAAGTAGAGAAGGGAGCAAGGCGGAGGGGAGAAGGGTGCAAGGCAGAGGGGAGAAGGGTGCAAAGCAGAGAGTAGAAAGGGTGCACGGTAGAGAAGGGTGCAAGGCAGAGGGGAGAAGGTTGCAAGGCAGAGGGTAGAAGGTTGCAAGGCAGAGAGGAGAAGGGTGCAAGGCAGAGAGGAGAAGGGTGCAAGGCAGAGAGGAGAAGGGTGCAAGGCAGAGGGGAGTAGGATGTAAGGCAGAGAGGAGAAGGGTGCAAGGCGGAGGGGAGAAGGGTGCAAGGCAGAGGGGAGAAGGGTGCAAGGCAGAGAGGAGAAGGGTGCAAGGCAGAGGGGAGAAGGTGCAAGGCAGAGGGGAGAAGGGTGCAAGGCAGAGAGGAGAAGGGTGCAAGGCAGAGGGGAGAAGGGTGCAAGGAAGAGGGGAGAATGGTGCAACGGGGAGGGGGAGATGGGTGCAAGGCGGAGGGGAGAAGGGTGCAAGGTGGAGGGGAGAAGGGTGCAAGGCAGAGGGGAGAAGGGTGCAAGGCAGAGAGGAGAAGGGTGCAAGGCAGAGGGGAGAAGGGTGCAAGGCAGAGAGGAGAAGGGTGCAAGGCAGAGGGGAGAAGGGCGCAAGGCAGAGAGGAGAAGGGCGCAAGGCAGAGAGGAGAAGGGTGCAAGGCGGAGGGGAGAAGGGTGCAAGGCAGAGGGGAGAAGGGTGCAAGGCAGAGAGGAGAAGGGTGCAAGGTGAGGGTAGAAGGTTGCAAGGCAGAGAGGAGAAGGGTGCAAGGCAGAGAGGAGAAGGGTGCAAGGCAGAGGGGAGTAGGATGCAAGGCAGAGAGGAGAAGGGTGCAGGCGGAGGGGAGAAGGGTGCAAGGCAGAGGGGAGAAGGGTGCAAGGCAGAGAGGAGAAGGGTGCAAGGCAGAGGGGAGAAGGTGCAAGGCAGAGGGGAGAAGGGTGCAAGGCAGAGAGGAGAAGGGTGCAAGGCAGAGGGGAGAAGGGTGCAAGGAAGAGGGGAGAATGGTGCAACGGGGAGGGGGAGATGGGTGCAAGGCGGAGGGGAGAAGGGTGCAAGGTGGAGGGGAGAAGGGTGCAAGGCAGAGGGGAGAAGGGTGCAAGGCAGAGAGGAGAAGGGTGCAAGGCAGAGGGGAGAAGGGTGCAAGGCAGAGAGGAGAAGGGTGCAAGGCAGAGGGGAGAAGGGCGCAAGGCAGAGAGGAGAAGGGCGCAAGGCGGAGGGGAGAAGGGTGCAAGGCAGAGGGGAGAAGGGTGCAAGGCAGAGAGGAGAAGGGTGCAAGGTGGAGAGGAGAAGGGTGCAAGGAAGAGGGGAGAATGGTGCAACGGGGAGGGGGAGAAGGGTGCAAGGCGGAGGGGAGAAGGGTGCAAGGTGGAGAGGAGAAGGGTGCCACGGGGAGGGGAGAAGGGTGCAAGGCAGAGAGGAGAAGGGTGCAAGGCAGAGAGGAGAAGGGTGCACGGTAGAGAAGGCTGCAAGGCAGAGAGGAGAAGGGTGCAAGGCAGAGGGGAGAAGGGTGCAAGGCAGAGAGGAGAAGGGTGCAAGGCAGAGAGGAGAAGGGTGCAAGGCAGAGGGGAGAAGGGTGCAAAACAGAGGGGAGAAGGGTGCAAGGCAGATGGGAGAAGGGTGCAAGGCAGAGGGGAGAAGGGTGCAAGGCAGAGAGGAGAAGGGTGCAAGGCAGAGGGGAGAAGGGTGCAAGGCAGAGGGGAGAATGGTGCAAGGTAGAAAAGGGTGGAAGGCGGAGGTGGAGAAGGGTGCAAGGGGGAGGGGGAGAAGGGTGCAAGGGGGAGGGCGAGAAGGGTGCTGCAAGGCAGAGGGGAGAAGGGTGCAAGGGGGATGGAGATGAAGTTAAAAATGTGCCCCCCCCCCGGAAACATTTCTGCGGATGCCCATGGAACGCACACTACTTTGTGAGAGAGAGTGGGGGAGAGTGGAGAGAGAGAGAGTGGAGAGAGAGTGTGGAGAGAGAGAGTAGAGAGCGAGAGTAGAGAGCGAGAGTAGAGAGAGAGAGTGGAGAGTGAGGGTGGAGAGAGAGTGGAGAGAGAGTGGAGAAAGAGTGGAGTGAGGCAGTGGAGAGAGAGTATAGAGAGAGTGGAGAGAGAGAGTAGCGAGAGAGTAGAGAGAGTCAGTGGAGAGAGAGTGGAGAGAGAGTAGAGAGAGTGGAGAGAAAGACAGTGGAGAGAGAGTAGAGAGAGAGTGGAGAGAGAGAGTGGAGAGAGAGAGTGGAGAGAGAGTAGAGAGAGAGAGTGGAGGGAGAGAGGATGGAGAGAGAGAGTGGAGAGAGAGCATGGAGAGAGAGTAGAGAGAGAGAGTGGAGAGGGAGTGGAGCTAGACAGTGGAGAGAGAGAGAGTGGAGAGAAAGACAGTGGAGAGAGAGTGGAGAGAGAGTAGAGAGAGTGGAGGAAAGACAGTGGAGAGAGAGTAGAGAGAGAGTGGAGAGAGAGAGTGGAGAGAGAGAGTGGAGAGAGAGTAGAGAGAGAGAGTGGAGGGAGAGAGGGTGGAGAGAGAGAGTGGAGAGAGAGCTTGGAGAGAGAGTAGAGAGAGAGAGTGGAGAGAGAGTAGAGAGAGAGAGAGTGGAGAGAGAGTGGAGCTAGACAGTGGAGAGAGAGAGAGTGGAGAGAGCATGGAGACAGTGGAGAGAGTGAGCAAGAGAGTGGAGAGAGAGAGTGGAGGGAGACAGTGGAGAGAGAGTGGAGAGAGAGTGGAGAGAAAGACAGTGGAGAGAGAGTAGAGAGAGAGTGGAGAGAGAGTAGAGAGAGAGAGTGTGGAGGGAGAGAGAGTGGAGGGAGAGAGAGTGGAGGGAGAGAGAGTGGAGAGAGAGAGTGGAGAGAGAGTAGAGAGAGAGAGTGGAGAAAGAGTAGAGAGAGAGAGAGTGGAGAGAAAGTGGAGCTAGACAGTGGATAGAGAGTGGAGAGAGAGGGAGAAAGTGGTGAGAGAGACAGTGAAGAGAGAGAGAGTGGAGAGAGAGAGAGAGAGAGAGAGAGAGAGAGAGAGAGAGAGAGAGAGAGAGTGGAGGGAGTGGAGCTAGACAGTGGAGAGAGAGAGAGAAAGTGGAGAGAGAGACAGTGTAGAGAGAGAGAGTGGAGAGAGAGAGTGGAGAGAGAGAGTGGAGAGAGAGAGTGGAAAGAGAGAGTGGAGAGAGAGAGTGGAGAGAGAGAGAGAGTGGAGAGAGAGAGAGAGGAGAGAGAGAGTGGAGAGAGAGAGGAGAGAGAGAGAGGAGATAGAGAGTGGAGAGACAGTGGAGAGACAGTGGAGAGAGAGTGGAGAGAGAGTGGAGGGAGACAGTGGAGGAGACAGTGGAGAGAGAGATAGAAGAGAGAGAGAGTGGAGAGAGAGAGTGGAGAGTGGAGAGAGAGAGAGAGGAGAGAGAGTGCATAGAGAGTGGAGAGAGAGTGGAGGGAGAGTGGAGGGAGACAGTGGAGGAAGACAGTGGAGGAGACAGTGCAGAGAGAGAGTGTGGAGAGAGTGGAGAGGGAGTGGAGAGAGAGTAGAAAGAGGGTGGAGAGAGTATATAGAGGGTGGAAAGAGAGTGAGACAGAGAGTGAGAGAGAGAGTGAGAGAGTGGAGTGAGAGAGTGGAGGGAGAGAGGGAGAGAGAGAGCGGAGAGAAAGAGAGAGTGGAGAGAAAGTAGAGAGAGAGTGTGAAGGGAGAGAGGGTGGAGAGAGTGGAGAGAGAGTGGGGAGAGAGTGGGGGGAGAGTGGAGAGAGAGTAGAGAGAGTGGAGGGAGACAGTGGAGGGAGATAGTGGAGAGAGAGTGGAGAGAGAGTAGGGAGAGAGAAAGTGGAGAGAGAGACAGTGGAGAGAGAGTGGAGAGACAGTGGAGATGGAGTGGACAGAGTTGAGAGAGAGAATGGAGAGAGAGAGAGAGTTGAGAGAGAGAGAGACTGACTGACTGACTGACTGAGAGACTGAATACTGACTGACTGAGAGACTGACTGGCTAGGAAACTGACAGAGAGAGAGAGCAAGATTGGCTGACTAAGAGAGTGACTGACTGACTAACAGAGAGAGAGAGAGACTGATTGAGAGTGAGACTGACTGGCAGAGATAGAGACTGACTGAGGTAGAGAGATACTGACTGACTGAGGTAGAGAGATACTGACTGACAGAGAGAGAGGCAGAGACTGACTGACTGAGAGAGACTGACTGACTGAGAGAGACTGACAGAGAGAGAGAGAGACTGACTGAGAGGGGGACTGACAGGGAGAGAGAGAGAGAGACTGACTGAGGTAGAGAGAGAATGACTGACTGAGAGAGACTGACTGACTGGGAGAGAGAGAGACTGACTGGGAGAGAGCGAGACTGGCTGACAGAGAGAGAGACTAAGAGAGAGAGAGAGACTGGGAGACTTACTGGCTGAGAGAGAGACTGTCAGAGAGAGAAAGACTAACAGAGAGAGAGACTGACTGAGAGAGAGATTGACTGACCAGAGACTGACAGAGAGAGAGACTGACGGACAGAGAGAACAGAAACTAAAGAGGGCCCATGGAGCTTTGTTTACTTTTCTGTTGTCTCCATTTCTTGCTCTTTCCATAACACCTCAAGCAGTAAATAAGAGGCCGTCGAAAGTCCAAGGTTAGACACGCCTGTGATGTCACTGGGTGTGAAAGGGAGTGACATGTCGCTTTTGTCACCCATAACATTTTGGCGAATCGATGTCCATGAGGGTCCGGACCCCCTCTTCCGGGGCCCCCACCTACGCTCCCTGCACAGGGCCACCATGAGCCTAGAGCCGGCCCTGCTACTAATCTCTTCCAACTGAAGGAGATTGAGAGCGCAATTAATTTTATTACTCCTGCAAAGGCAGCAGGACCAGTTGGCATCCCAGGCGATCTGATTCTTTTAGAACCGCAGAAGTGGGCTCATTATCTTCTGCTTTTAATCAATGCTATATTAAAAGGAGTGGAAGTTCCCAAGTCTTGGAAAGGGGCAGAGGTTGTACCTATATATAAAAAGGGAGACTGCCAGGACCCTACTAACTATAGGCCTATTAGCCTATTCGATGTCATTCAGAAAGTGGTTGGTAGAGCCCTCTTAAACAGGATCCAACCCTCCTGATTGCAGACGACACTCTCCTAATTTCGAAAACCCAGATAGGACTCCAGAAACTTCTCACCCGCTTTCAATTGTTTTGTACATAAAGGAGCCTAATAATAAACACCTCAAAGACTAAGTCTATGGCTTTTAATCCAGGGAAACATTTTAGAAGCAAACTTACCTTCAAAGGTTCTCTCTTAGAGTGATTCCATTCGTTCGATTATCTAGGCATTAGGCTATCCGATAAAATGCAATGGGGGTTTCACCTGGACAAAATGTTACTTAACCATAAGCAGGTGGTGGGTGCTCTTGGCAGAGACCAATGTTTATCCTCAACTAGACTGGTAGCTCCAGCCATAGCAGTTTATGAAGGAAAGGCTGTGAGTTCAACAATGTATGGCGCAGAACTCTGGGGTTTCGAAAAAATTGAAGAGATTGGCAGATCAGAGAATACATTTTTTAGAGATCTGGAATCCCACCCTATTAGCACACTACTTAAGCCTTTATTTTCTGACATGGGCAGACGCCCTTTTAGTGATACGGCTTCTTTTATTTTGGGTAAGATTAAGGCGCATCCCAGAACTTCATAACTATGCGATTGGTCTTTCCGAGCTCATTACCTTGGATACCAATAAAAGGGTCAAATGGCTCAGGGATCTAAGGGACATGCTGACAAAATTGGGACTAGATGAATCCTGGGCTAACCAGCTCCCTCCGACTAAGACCGAGATCAAAAAGATCTATTGGAGCTGGGTTAACCAACAAGATTTACATAACCCAAAGCTGAGAAGATTAACCGATGAGTTTCTGCAGCACAAACTGGTTGGATCCTTTGAATTATACTTAGATCTTATCAGGATACCTAAAGACAGGGCATTGTATATGCAGTTTAGATTTGGGTCTCTAGTGCTAAATACCACACTGGCTAAATGGGATCCATCAAAACGCTCTTTAGCTAACTGCCCTTGCTGTGATGCTCAGCAAGAAACTGTAGCCCATTTATTTTTTGTTTGCCCAGCCTATAAACAGGCTAGGACCAAATGGCTCAAGCCTGTATTTACTCAACTGGGTACTAGAAACCATCTTGTTGCTCTAAGTATTCTGAGATCTGACTCATCTAGGTTTTTGTTTGTATGTGGTGTTGCCAAATATCTGGGTTGTGCTTGGATTGTTCGCATAAAAGCACAAAACAAGAAAGAAAGTTCAAACAAGTAGCATCTAACTTAGGGCCAGTAGAGCAAGTTTAGATACAGGATAGAGTTGTAATGCATTGTTGATTAATTAACAAGTGCGAGCTATATGTATTAGCAACCATATGTATTTCTAATCTTAATCTCTGTCTAGTAAATAGGAAAAGATGTTTAATTTTAGAGTGCTTTGTATAGCAAGATTTTAAATGTTTGAACTATATGTAAATTGTAAATACTTATCTTTTTATAATACGATTGTAGAATGCTTTTATGATACTTGCTATAGAATAAAGGTAATTTGAATTTGAATTTGATACTGCAAATACTGTGATCACTATAGGTAGGTCGTGAAGCTCTATGTAGGGGGGTTTCATGTGGGGCTTATTTACAAGCCCCTTGCGCAGCCAGCACGTCACTTTTAACATGGGGAAAAAGTGACATACGGGCGGTGATAGAGGCTTGGAAATAAGTCCTAGGATTTTTGCAGCACTTTTAATTTTTTCGAAAAAAATTAAAAAAGATTGCCAAAATTCATTCCATTTTCAGATTTCCGATAAAAACGATTTTAAAGTAAACCTGGGAGTAAATAGCACATACCTCCCAGATCAACTACCCAGATAAACTAGCAATCAAGTACACACATTGCAAACTAGCAGAAACAACTGCTCCAGGGAATACATGTGGGAGAAATAGGAAGCACAACAAAGAACGTGGAGGTCAATAAACGAGATCTCCGCAAGGTTTTGATTGTGTAATACAAACTGTGCATACCCCTACCATAAATAGCATATTATGCTGATTTAGCACAGCTGTGTGCAAGCTCGTCTGGCTGTAATGTGAGTGTATGTATATGTTTATGACACCGGATTGTTACCTTCTCTGCTGTCCTATAGATGTCTTCCCGTTGAGCACAGTCCACCACGTAAGTATGAACAGTTGCACCCAGCCTCTTGCATTGTTCCGCCGTTTCCTGGACACCATCCTGAACATTCAGGAAGGAAAGAACATGATTTAAATATTCATAGGTGGCACTGAAGTTTGCGTTATGCTTTACAGAAATTCAAAAAAATGAAAGTGACTCAAAACACACACATCTCTGTATTTGTTGCAACACCCTCTCCATAGATTTCTCAAGAGTCCCTGAGACCAAAATATTTATGTGGGATTGTTTTAATTGTAGTACTAAAACCTAAACAGCTTGTTTTGAAAGCAAAGGCATGCAAAGTTTAGGTTACAAAAAAATACATTTTTAAGGCATTAAAAATCATGTTAGTTACATTGAAATTGGACTAGAGCTCGGGGCAGAGTATATGATATACCAACAGCAAAGTTTGTTTTCAGTTACCGAGATTACCAAATGGCATTTTGAGCACTTCACGCAGCTAACTATAGTACCCAGGAGAGCCAGACATTATCCATGAATGTACAACCATTATTTTATTAATTTGTTTATTTTTATTTACACAGCTCCTCTTCTGCACACAACAGAGCACCCAGAAGTGAGTGAGCAAACTCAAAAAAGTGTTGACAATGGATCGACTTTAAACAAGCACATGAACACAGACACACAACATACACACACACACTTGCCTTGGTGAAACGTATTCAAATATCCTCACGCAGAAGCCTACCTACAGACATCTACGCACACAAAGCAACAAACCAATAGCCACCCACGCTCTCGGACCAAAATACATCAGTCAAGAGCCCCATCTTTCTGGATTGTGTAGAAATTTATGCTATTCTAAGACCAACTGAAGGACCTAGATGCGACTGGAGAGCGTAAAGGAGGGACCGAAAGAGAAGGGATGCCAAGGAGCCTTGTGAATGGAATCAGTAGTCGGTGGAAAAGAAGAACCGGAATAGAGAATTAGGGGCCATATTATCAAGAAAGGGCGATACACTATTGCTGCTTTTATCGGCAGGAAACTGCCGCTAAAGCAGCAATAATGGGCTTGATAATATGCCCTTGTGAATTCCCATAGAAGCCCAGGTTAACACCAGAACCTGGGCTTCTATGGGAATTCACAAGGGCATATTATCAATCCCATTATCGCCGCTTTAGCGCAGTTTCCTGCCGATAAAAGCAGCAATAATGTATCGCCCTTTCTTGATAATATGGCCCTGTGTTTTTAGATGACTCCTCTCTCTCCTCCAGAGTACCTGGGGATACATGGCTCACAAGGAACTTGGAGTGGGCTATATTTCTGATGTTCTCGACCGCCACCCCTTACTCAGGTGGTTATCGGTCTGGGAAGCGAGCAGACCTTCCATGAATAAAAGCCCTATAAGGGATTATTTGAAACTGGATGAGGTACACCGGATGGAATGGTTGAGCTACATCAAATCGATGTTTTATGCTCTTCGGTGATCCGGCTTGTTAATTGTTTATTTCAGGCACAAGCCCATAAAACACCTTATTCAATAAATAAATAAAAATACTTGCAGATACAACTGTAATTTAAAAGCAAAATATATTACATCTGACATTATGATACAGTGTTTAAAACTACGTCGTAAAAGAATTAAAATAAATACTTGCAAATTTCAGCAATCCCAACAGTCAACCATACACAATTCAATAGGTACTCTAAAGCGATAGAGTAAAATTCCCACTGTTTTCCTTGTTCGCCAGACAGCATGCAGGTAGCTGCTAATACTTAGTGCAATCGAGGGGCTACAATCTGTCCTTATGATTCTGATGGCTTCGCTATAGTGTCTCACACCCAAGGAAATACAGATGGGTCTAAGCCCGGACCTCCTGGCTTAAATGCAAGCAGGACAGATAAATGGTACGGGCTCTACATTTTCCGAATTACGATCGCAGAATGGACAATTTTGAGATTTGGAGTGTTTGGACCTCAATTTATAGGTAAATATATTAAAAGGCATTGTGCCTACTCTAAGTTTTAAAAGTAATGTATGCGCCAAAGGTGCTACATGTGTATCTATGTACATTTCAAGTTTGGGAGTCGGTTTAAATGATAAAATATCTTCAACCAGCCCGCCCGCCTTGTCGTTTTGGTGGTAGGAGTTAGTCAGGCTGGTCCAATATTTCTCTTTGACCGCTGAATTCTGCCTTTACTAGGGATGGATTGGACCAATATCCGCCCATTCCCAATTGCTGTTTAATATAATGGAGCCATGGGAAGAAGTTATTGTTCTTTAGGCTGGCAACCTTCTCTAAAGCTCTTCTATACGAAGCCAATTCAGGGGCAGACTACAGTCTAACCAAGAAGAGGAGCGGCTTCAGCCTAGTCGGATCTCTGATCCTTTTAAGACCCTAATCTAAAAACATTGAATTAGTCTGGGTGCTACTTGGCATTTTGAATAATGATTTAATGAGACTATTCTCTTTAGAAATCATCCCGCTCAGATTTCCTATACCCCACATTTCTGAGCTGTAAAGGCATGTAGATTGGGCCTTTGCCCTATAGATCTTTAGCTGGAGATACTGACTTCAGGGTGGTACTTTTGTAGTGTTTTATAGCTACAGAAGTGTTATCAAGAAGGGACAATTCTAATTTCCGTTTTTGGGTCTTCCATTTGGTAGATTCAGCAACCCTAACTCTCAAGTAGTCAAATTGATCTACCTGTTGGAGTTTAGTTCCTCTCATATGGAATCCCCCTTCATAATATCTGTGTGCTTACAGGCCATTATGTTTGTTTGAGAAGTGTTTACTTCCAGTCCTCGAAAGTCACAGTAGTCAGTGAAGCTATCCAAAAGATTCTGCGCCCGGATGGAGAGCAAGATAGTATCACAGCATCATCCGCGAATAATAATGCAGGAATAGACAAACTCCCCAGTTTGGGGCAATCGTAGAAAAGTCAATCATATCATTTATGTAGGGAAAACCGTGTCGGCGAGCACCCATCCCTGTGGCACACCGCGATTGATGGGAATGTGGTGTGTGAACTTCCTCCCTTTCCCTCACCTTACTTGGGCAAAGTTCCCATTATGAAGCCTGATGAGAACATCCAGTAGGCTAGGTTCTACACCCATTCCTGCCAGGGTGTGCCATAATTTGTGTCTGGGAACAAGGTCGAAGGCGGCCCTCAGATCTGCAAATGCTGCGTAAAGATATTTGTTAGCGAGCTAACTTATTTAAAAAATCTGAATGTGCTACCAGGGCAGATTTGAAATGGACTAAATCTAGCGTCCTGGCCTACAGAAAAGACAGGAGGGAGTTGGAACAGGTAGTGAAACCTAGAGTGTTTGCACAAGCCCTTCTAATCTACCCCACACATGGAGCCCTATCTGATCATACAAGCCATCGATATGTTTTGACCAGATTTAGGCTAAGCAAGATACATTGCTTGCTTGAGGTGCAGAGAGGCTGGCATCATGTCGGTAGTTTGGCCCCCTGTGGGTGTGATTCAAGTTCTGTACAGGACACATTGCACGTTATACTAATCTCTAGGTTCCACACTCATTTGAGGGTCAAATTTATAGTCCCACGTTTCAAGGGTTTAAATTTTGCCCAATCCAGACCAGCCTTTTTTTTTTACATGTATCTACAGAGCATATTTGTTTTTCTCAGGTCGTTTCTTTGAGTGGGGGCATTAAATTGAAGCTATCAATGAATTTTCTTTAGCTTTAGAACGTGTGTTGCAGAATTAATTTCTCACAGTTTATTCTGTGTTTTTTTTAAATCTATGTACTTGGTTTTTATCATGATTTTATTGCTTTATTATCAAGTTACGTATATTTATTGTGCCTGTATGCTTCATTTTTTTTATAAACCGAATAAAAGGATTATGACTGACTGAGAAGCAGGAATGCCCTGCTCTTCTGGTAGACGCTGCAGCTAAGGTGAAATCACAAGCCTTTGGCATCTTGGGGGAATAGGCATTTTGATAGATCACTTTCTTTTCTCCTTCCACTGAGGGGCACACTATTTTGAAAAGCACATCTCTCACCTGTTTGGTGAATTTATTGTCCTTCTCTTGGGGAATCTCTGTATCAGGACTACAATGATTACCCCTTCTGAAAAGCATTGCGTCTTTGGTTCACATCCTTGCTTTTCATATGAGACCATCTATGCCAAGTTAGTCGGTAGAAATGAGGAAGCCGACAAGGGAAAAGGATTGCAATAAAGGAAACAATGGAGCAAATAAAATGGGTATAAAAACAAAGGAGTGGCAAACTGCATACTTACTTGTTAACAAATAAAATGTGCCTTGACATTACATTAAATGAAAAATAAAACAGAATGTTGTAGTTGCTCCTATTCATTTGGGTTTTTCTTATTGTTCCAAACATATACTTGACACTTCTGTGCAACTGGTCAGAATATTCGGGCAGTAGAGCTACCAATGGCAACACTGCTACCACACCTTCCGTTTTCCCTCTTCATTTAGATTTCCGCATTTTGGATGGTTGATAATGTATTTTTGTTTTACTGTTTTGTAAAATCCCTTTTTCTCTCTTTTCGCATGCTCACTCTGCCCAGATTAATTCAGATTGTACCACAAAACAATTGCACTTGGAAACAATAGGTTCCAGAGCAATGAACTTGGAATGTCAAAGCAAACACATATATCAAGACACTGCCTGTGTTTACTATGCTTTATTTGTGGTCCTGTTTTCACACAAGTTCAATATTTTGACCATTTGGTAACCAGAATAGCAACCACTACACAATACCTTTTTTAATATCTTAACTACCTGCATATTTTATTTTTCTTGCTGACTAATGCTTCCATGCAACACATCACTGGTGATGAAAACAAGGTGCACAAACCATAATTGATGTTGTGCTGTCTGGACTACATTAGGCTAACAGAGTCCAAATTTGAAAAACAAAACGCTTAATACAAAAACCAGGGGCCTCATTTATGAAAAGTGATGCATCGCTGCGTGAAAACAGCGATGCGTCACTTTTCACTGCGCACTCCTTGCGACACCAATGATGCGTCATATTTAATGTATGACGCATCATGTCGCAAGGACTTACAGATACGTCAGTATTTCTGACGTATCTGTAAGCGCAAAAGTGACGCATTGCTGGAGTGTGTCACAAAAGTGACGCAACTCCAGCAAAGCGTCCTTTCACATGGGGAAAGCCCCATGGGAAAGGGCTTGCGTCAGTCTTACCCCTGCTGTGAGGCAGGCGCAAGATTTTGACGCAACAGCATCCTAAAAGTGACGCAGTGAAATCTCATAGATTTCACTGCGTCACTATTACGAGGCTTTTTGCGGGGGAACGCCCCCTCTGCACACATTATACCTGACGCAGGTATAATGTGGCGCAGGGGTTTAAAAAGTGGCGCATCTACCTAGATGCGTCACTTTTTAAATATGGCGCAACAAGGCGCATTTTTACACCGCTGATGCGTCACAAAAAGTGACGCACCGGCGGCACAAAACTGACGCAAGGCCTCATAAATAAGGGCCCTGGAGTCTAGAATGCTGCTGCCAGACAAGTTCTTAGGATGAACAGACAGGACCCCCATTACACCTGCTCTTAAGCCCCTGGACTAACTACCAGTTCAAGAAGAATATTCTCCAAAGCACTCACCTTTGCGCGCAAGGTAATTCGCAGCACTGGATCAAGTTTTCTCAAAAACAAATTTATTCTCAACAGTCAAAAGCGAGACCTCAGATGAAGAGTGGCTTAACTACCAACCATCCTGCCTTTCAGAACAACCCAGATAGGTGATGGCTGTTCCTAGTACACACATGCAAACTAAGAAGCAGAATACCCAGGGAAATGAGGACAACCAACAACCATCTCAAATTCGGCAAGAAATAAAAACAAAGCTTGTTCCAAAATAACTCGCCTCTCAAATGTATGACATTGCTTAAAGAGATCTACTAACATTCTGTATGACTATCTGAACAGGATATCTGGATGTGCCACCATGGACTATATGGATCAGAATCCTAATATTTTAGGCATTCATATCTTAGAGGGTTCTGGAAAGAACTTCTTTAGAAGGGTCACAACTACTGAAGGATTTGCCACTTACTCCTACATTCATGATAAGCCTATTTACTCCAGTGAATGTCTTTGTTCTTCTTCCTTTAGCATCAGTGCCAGTCAGTCAAAAAAGTTTATTCAATTATACCTGAAAATCATAAAAGTAAATACAAAATATAACAAAAATGCTTGAAACATTAAAATCCATACTCTTTCAGCATTATACAGTACATTTCAAAAAGAAACCAACAGCAAAGATGGTTTCACTATCAGTAATAGTTCGTAAGTTGTTCAAAGCTTACTGATGAATCCTAATATTGTTGGTAGTCAATATAAAACCCTTTTATCATAAAAGGAATTTCATATACAAAAAATAGTGCAGTGTATCAATGTCTGGAAGAATGTACCATCACAGGGACAGGTAAACGAGCTGTCACATTATACTGCCCTAGAAGAAAACAAATGAATGTGTGAAGGGTGCCCGTCCTAAATCTAAGCAACAGAGCCTACTCCCATTGGCTAGGTACAAGTGATAAATAGGGCGCCATTCCCTGGATGGTTTTATACTGAAAATACTGCTATTAGTCAGTTTATTAGCGAGATCCTTACGGTCCCTATCCTTACACTCAAATTCTATAAAAGTGGACTTCAACCATGATTTCTCTTGTTTCACTATCAAACTTTAGTCTGTAAAGAGACAGAGTGACAACATTTGCCAAACATCGGCTAATATAAAATAGCCAGGGAACATTCACCCCTAAGTCACATCTAATACAATCTCTAACAACTCGTTGTTTGAAAGTGGCATGTGAAAAAGCCCAAAATAGAAAGCCACAACATTGAGAGGGTGATATAAGACCTTCTATATAGGTTAACCCAAGTTCTGTGTGATAAGTGAAGTTTGGACAGTTAGTAGGTTGTGAAACAAGCCTCTGACAAAAAAGATTTTCTTTGCTTTGAATACACAAATCTTGATCGAAAACCCAAACACCCGCCCCATATACATGGCCACAGATATACATTGAGCACTATAAATCCCTAAAAATCCGGCAGTGGATTTACCACCGCAGTAGGAGTGAGACAAAAAAGGGGGTCAATAGACTGCATAAGTTTCTGACATCTGGCTCTGATGTTAGGACACCATGAGCCAGAAGCATCAAACCAGACACCTAAGTAGGGAAAACTAGAGACTTTGAACTATGAGCAAGAATTAATATTTATTTATTTATTTTGAAGCTTATAAAGCGCACAGCTACCCCCATTGGGGGTGTCCCGGCGCTGCAGATTGCAAGCTAGCGGAAAGGTTACTAGGGGATGGTAAATAACCATGTTTTGAGTTTGAGTCGGAACATGGGCTCTGAGTCAATGAACCTAAGATCCAGTGGGAGGCTGTTCCAGAGTCTAGCTGTGACTACTGCGAATGCTCTGCCCCCACTCCTGGCAAGGGGAAATCTGGGAATCATCAGAAGGCGTAGACTATTTGATCGTAAAGATCTGACAGACTGAGAAAGTATAAGTCTCCTACACAAATAGCCAGGACCTAACCCATTAAGGGCGCGAAAGGCTAAGATCAAAGCTTTGAACTCAATGCGGCGGGCAATGGGAAGCCAGTGAAGTTTTTTCCGATACGAGGCAACCGATTGACGAAGTGGAATATTACCAATTAGCCGTGCATTGCATTTTGCACAATTTGCAAACGTTCAACTTGGTAAAGAGGAGCGCCTACATAAAGACTATTGGCATAGTCTAAATGAGACGTGATCAGGGCATGCACAGTGGTCTTACGGGAGTCCAGCGGGAGATAGGGGAAGATCTTCCTAATCATACGCATTTTACCAAAACAGGCCGAAGTGACCTTATTGATCTGAGATTGACAGGACAAAGCGTTATCGAATTGGAAGCCTAAGTTGCGGGCAGTTTGAACCGGAACCGGAGGGGGATTTAGCTCAGCAGGCCACCACTGAATAGCAGGCAGTGGATCTTTTTGGTTAAAGAATAAAACCTCGGTTTTATCAGCATTTAGTACAAGGTGGTTAGAAACCATCCAGGAGCTGATGTTACTGAGGCAGAGGCGAAAGTTGGAGAAGTTGGAGTCAGAATGATCTCTGAAGGAAAACACCAGCTGAGTATCGTCAGCGTAAGAGATCACTCTGACCCCCCAAGATTCAACCACTGTGGCCAAAGGGCCTAGATAGGCATTCAAAAATAAAGGGCTGAGCGCCGAACCCTGAGGCACTCCGCAAAGAAGCGGCTTTTCCTCGGATTCAAAGGGCCGAAGAAATACCTTCTGAGTGCGACCAGAAAGGAACGATCGAATCCATGTGAGCACAGAACCACCGATTCCCAGCTGTCTTAGCCGGCTCAGTAGTATTTCATGGGACACAGTATCAAAAGCGGCGGACAGGTCGAGGAGGACCAACATGGCCTCCTCGCCCCTGTCCACACACTCACGGATAGTCTCCGAGACTTCTAGGAGCGCAGTCTCGGTACTGTAGCCGGTTCGAAACCCAGACTGCGAGTCATGTAGCAACTGGTTGGCTTCCAGATAATCTGCCAGTTGCGTCTGAGCCACCTTCTCGAGGATTTTAGCCGGTTTAGGTAGAAGGGAAATCGGGCGATAGTTACATAATTGTAAGGGGTCGGCATCAGTTTTTTTTCAAAATAGGAACCAGCATAGCCTGTTTCCAAGCCATGGGAAATTGACCTGAACGAAGCGAGGAATTCCAAATGGAAAGGAGGGGGCTGAGCAAAATAGGGGCCAGATTGCCCATCACCTTGGCCGGGGCTGGATCAAGCGGAGATCCAGATTTGCCCTGGATGAATAGTTTTGTAGCAATTTCTGGGGAGAGCTCTTTAAAAGAGTTCAGAACACCTTTATGAGAGTCAATATCCTTCATCAAAGGGGAGGGAGGGACAGACTCAAATGAGGAGGATAATTTAATGATTTTATTCTGGAAGAAATCCGATAGGCCATTGCAAAGGGCCTGGCTGGCAGGGCTCTGGGAAGACAAGGCGGGAGGGTTAGAAAAGTCCTTTACTATCTTAAAAATCGTTTTAGTAGAGTTCTCGGCTCTCTTAATTTGCTGAGAGAAAAAATCTCTCATTGTGGAACGTTTCAGCTTTTGAAATTTATTCAGAGCAGTCTTATAGATAATTTTAGACTCAGAGTCATATTTCTGCCGCCATTTACGTTCAAGATGTTTACAGCGGCTCTTTTCCTCTTTCAATAAGGGGGAGAACCAAGGGGCAGAGGGTCTAGCTCTAGTAGAGGTGATGGGTTTTAGAGGGGAGATGGCATCTATCGCATCTAAGAGAGAGGAGTTATATTTCGACACTTCCTCATTAAGATCCTCAACAGAGGGGTCAAATTGATAGATGAAATGAGGGGCCACGGAGTCACAGGTGACTTTGTGCCATTTTCGTCCACTCTCCCCGTTCTGAGTAGAAAAGAGGGGAAGTGAAGGGACGGTAAGATTAAATGGGAGAAGGTAATGATCCGACCAAGTAAGGGGAAGTGAAGGGAGGGTAATAATCCCGGGATGATTGGAAAATATCAGGTCAAGAGTGTGCCCTGCTACATGGGTCGGGCCCCGGATTAATTGGGATAGGGTTAATCCTTGTAAGGTCTCGATTAGATGAGAAACTCGAGAGCAAGCAGGGTTGTCCGCATGTAAATTAAAATCTCCTAGCACAGTGAAGGAAGCATGTCTGAGAGAAAAGTCCGCAATCATGTGCAGCAGTGCGGCCATAGAGGAAGTAGAAGCATTAGGAGGGTTATAGACCAAGATACCAGCAAGAAGAGTGGTGGCTGAGTCCGAGATCGTAAAGTATAGGGCTTCAATCATTCCCAAATTGGTGAGTTTCTTGATAGTAACATTGAGGTGTGATTTTAAAATTATGGCTAATCCACCTCCGATTTTTGCATTGTCACGGTTGATACCTACTAATCGATACCCGGGAGGAGTGGCCAAGTGTCTATCCGGTTTAGACGTATCTTTAAGCCAGGTTTCTGTGAGGAATAAATAATCCCAGGCATAGGTATCAAGAGCCAACCATATCTCGCTAGTAGGACGAGGTAAAGAGCGACAGTTAAGTAGAGCAGCTTTTAGTATCGGAGGGCAGTTCTGGGCTTTAGACAATTTTGAGACTTGAGAGATGCGATTAGCAAGAGGGGCGAGGGTGAACTCGCAGCAGCTGCAGTTAAAAGGCAGCAGCTCTAGGCTAAGTGGACAACAAACTGAGCAGGGGGAGCAGATGCCTTTTCTGAACTGATGGAGCTGGGCGCTCGACCAGCAGATTTTAGATGGTAAAGTGGTAGGGGGACCGGCACTAGGCACGGGCCAGGCGCGGACGGGCGCAGAGGGGCTTGCCTTAGGCGCGCCTTCGGCGCGCCATCGGCGCGCCCGCTGCGCCCGTCCGCTGCGCGGACGGGAAGTCCCCTTCTTTATATCCATAGTGGAGGAGGGTGGGAGGCGTCCACGAGCTGGAGGGCTATCCTGCCTCCCCCTAAGATGGCGGATGAGCCCTGTGACCCCGCCGTCAGCGCTTGACTCGGCAGCGCCGGGAGGAATAGCTACGTGGCAGGAGCTTAGGAGCCTTGGAACGATGTAAGTCTCGTCCAAAAGAGGCAATCAGGAGGGGGATTAACAGGAATAAAAAGCACCGGTTAAAATATTTTACAGTTTTTAAAAAATCACGCTATTCACAGCATCAGGCAAAATTTAGGAAATAGAGAGACGCCCCCGGCTTCCGCCTCAGGGGAAAGTAGCAAGCAGTCTGCACAGGGTAAAGAAAATGCCGCCTTAAATAATCAGGGAGGGCGGGAGGCATCCACGAGCTGGAGTGCTACCCTGCCTCCCCCTAAGATGGCGGATGAGCCCTGTGACCCCGCCGTCAGCGCTTGACTCGGCAGCGCCGGGAGGAATAGCTACGTGGCAGGAGCTTAGGAGCCTTGGAACGATGTAAGTCTCGTCCAAAAGAGGCAATCAGGAGGGGGATTAACAGGAATAAAAAGCACCGGTTAAAATATTTTACAGTTTTTAAAAATCACGCTATTCACAGCATCAGGCAAAATGTAGGAAATAGAGAGACGCCCCGGGCTTCCGCCTCAGGAAAAGTAGCAAGCAGTCTGCACAGGGTAAAGAAAATGCCGCCTTAAATAATCAGGGAGGGCGGGAGGCGTCCACGAGCTGGAGCGCTACCCTGCCTCCCCCTAAGATGGCGGATGAGCCCTGTGACCCCGCCGTCAGCGCTTGACTCGGCAGCGCCGGGAGGAATAGCTACGTGGCAGGAGCTTAGGAGCCTTGGAACGATGTAAGTCTTGTCCAAAAGAGGCAATCAGGAGGGGGATTAACAGGAATAAAAAGCACCGGTTAAAATATTTTACAGTTTTTAAAAATCACGCTATTCACAGCATCAGGCAAAATGTAGGAAATAGAGAGACGCCCCCAGCTTCCGCCTCAGGGGAAAGTAGCAAGCAGTCTGCATAATACATAATGAACTCAATTTCAGTTGTTCCCTGCCACAAGCAAGGACATGAGATTTAGTATAATTAATATCATTGTCAAGGCTAGACGTAAAACTGGTGATGCCCATGACCACCTTTTTCAGGCAGTGGGGAATACGTGCCAGCAGCACAGCGCCATCCGCCTAGAGTAGGCAGAGGATCAGTGTGTGACCAATCATAGGAACATCCTGGCCACACTCAATCAAGTGGATATTCAAACCATTGATATATATTTTTTATAGTATTGGAGATAGAATACACCCCTGCCACAAACCCCTCTGAAGCCCAAAAATATCTAAACATTTGCTGTTAGGGCCATACCTAACTCTGGTAAATAGATTATGGTGGAAGTCAGATAGAAAAGACACCAACATAGCATATGGGGCCCGATGTAGGTAAATTCATTTTACCACTTCATAAATACCGAATCATACCGATTCGGTATTTAAGAAGTGGTAAAATGGAGGGGGGTCATGTAGGTATTTCAGATTCTGTAAATACCGAATCGGTAATGCCCATTGATTCCTATGGGCATTGAAGCCCATAGGAATCAATGGGCATTACCGAATCGGTATTTACCGATTCGGTAAATACCGATTGTTGCAAGGGTGCAGGGGGTGTCACTTTGACACCCTCTAGCACCCCGAATTCAGGCACGTGTGACATGTGGCACACAGACATGCCCTAAGGGCATGTCTGTCTGTCACATGGCTCAGGTGTGCATGCACACATGTGCATGCACACCTGGATTCGGTATTTTACCACCCAATTGGATTGGGTGGTAAAATACTGATTCTGTGAGGGCTGTGGGACTCCGAAGAGTCCCACCTACATTAGGAAGTTACCGAATCTGTATAAATACCGATTTGGTATTTTACCGATTCGGTAAATTTACCGAATCGGTAAAATAGGGCCCATACATAAGGAATGACCATTTACCAGTCGGTAACGGCCGAAATCGGCCATTACCGGTCGGTAAATGGCCACCTACATCTGGCCCCTAGTCCCTTATCTATAATCATAGGTTACACCGGCACCTGTTAACTTGATCGAATGTGCTTGGCAGGTCGATGATTGCCAGATACAGAGGGCTATGCTTAGAAACAACCTATTTCCTGGTAAGAGGGTGGAGATTCACACGTTGCTCAATTGCACACGCCCTTCTTTTGTTAAAAATCACTCTACCTAATATTTTGGCTGATGAGTCAATTCAGGGGATTGCTCTTCAACAGTAAGGGTCTGACTGATTTCCCTACATTTTAAATGGGAACAATTGGAGAGGTCCCCATGAAGGTGGGAGGTTTGAGGGAGTTCCGTTATTGAAAAGGTGAGTAAGAAGAGGGGCCCACAGATAGTCATTACACTATAGAAG
Organism: Lissotriton vulgaris; assembly: GCF_964263255.1. Taxonomy (NCBI): domain Eukaryota; kingdom Metazoa; phylum Chordata; class Amphibia; order Caudata; family Salamandridae; genus Lissotriton; species Lissotriton vulgaris. The sequence continues at coordinate 1,423,381,124 of NC_141689.1, forward strand.
GTTGATAGGAATCCCATCTGGTCCTGGTGCCTGTCTGAAGGACATTACTTCAGAGCCTCACCCACCTCCCCCAGTTCAATTCTAAGCTGGGAACTCCATACATTCAGATCATAGGTCAGGGGATTACATAAGGTGCATTATACAACAGAGATCTGAAAAATAGAAGAGACATTGTTCAGCAGTAATGTGTGAACTGTAGTTGGATAAAGACTATCCCTGTGCTTGGTCTTATGAACCGTGTGCCAAAATGCCTTAGGGCATTTGTTCTTATTGGCCTCTATATAAGTGCATGGAGATTGTTTGACTTGATTTCAGACCTAATTGTTTGTGCCTCTCATGACATGTTTATAAACGAGCTTGGAGTGCATCACCTCAACTTTATCCCTGGGGTTTTTAGCAAGGGATTTTCTCAATTGCTTATTTGCTCAGGAGCACCCAACATTAAACCAACCAGGGGTGTTCAGCAGGTGTCAAAACATTTAGAGGCAGCTTGCAGTGCAGAAAACACCCATACAATTGAGCTGTCAGAAGGCTGGGGAGAAACACATTTAAGGATCAAGTCCATGTTTCCCTTAATTAAAGACTCAAGAAACCCATTGAGGTTAGGGAGTTTGCACACCAAGAGCAAGCCACCATTCTTGGGAAACAACTTTATACTGGGAAACATCAGTTACATTGCGGTGTTTACACCGCCATACCTTTAGAACGCGGGTATTACAACGCAAGTCATTACAATGACTTGCGCTGGATGGTGCTCTAACCTAAGGAATAGTGTAATTTGCTATTCCAACCCCTTCCCTACTGTACGTAGACTGGAGTTGGAATAGTAAATCATACTATTCCTAAGTCCAGCACCTTCCAGCGCAAGTCGTTACAACGACTTGCGTTGTAGTGCCTGCATTGTAAAGGTATCACTGTGTAAACAACGCAATGTAACGTCATATATTCCTTTATACTATGATCGGGCCAGCAGGGAGACTAAGAAAAAGCGAGCGTGATAGACGTGGCTCTGATCCCAAGTTCCCAAGTTACGATTTTCACACTTTGATAAAAGATTACACATAGGACAAGACATAATAACATAATGGAACACCCATTCCCAGAAAAGTAGGCACTTGTGAACTCATTGACTCCTCATATTCATTCACATGAATGAAATAAAATTGCCTAACTCGTAGCCTCTAAAAATTGAGCGTTCATTCTTACATAGTAAAGTGCAGACATTCATACCTCTCAAATTGCATGTTAGCACTGGTATCATTGCGTTAAAATCCCCAAACATAATCAAACATTTTCCATTCTCAGAAGGCCCACACAGGTCAAACAGATTATCCATCATTTCAAATAGTCTTAAAAAATAATTTCAAGTATTAGACAATTCATTAATATAAAAATGAATCAAACAAAAAGTAAAATTATTTCTACATTTGATAGCCAACAATTGAATAGCATCACTACTAACAGCAATGGAAGTGAACCCAAATGTTAATGAAAGTCTAAGCCAAATGGATAGGCTACCATGTGCTTCACCACAGCTAGAGGGCTGTGCTGAAACAGAGTGACCATAAGAACCGTAAAGAAAAATGTCAGTAACCTCCCAAGTCTCCTGTAGAAGGATGATGTCATAATTCTCATTAAGTTCCACCCATTCATCTGAATAACTTTTTTAGAGGAAAGGCAAGTAATATCCCAACTGATCATGTTCATGATGGCCCCAGGGTAAGAAAGGCGGCCTCAGATAAAACTGGTGACCCATTCACAGGATGCCTCCGTCCGAACTCCTCTCTTGTCTGTGCACGTATGGGCAAGACAGAACTGGCAAAAAGTGATTCTGCTGTCCAATTGCCCCCCCAGTTACAGAAGTATCAGACATCAACCGACTTGCAGACATGGGTGAATGGTGGTCAGTAGATTAATAAAAGTATACAAGGGATCAAACTAAAATTCTGCTAAGCTGCTCGTTCAATGTCCTAAGGCAAGAGGGTAAATCACTAACACGTGCTGAATTTTCAAAATTAATCACAATTGTATTTCCTTTGTATGACGTAGCAGCAGCGCCTATCCAGGATACCCTTCTCACCATAAGAATTTGGTCTAACTGTTGAAGGTTGAAGCCTAGGTGTCTGTAGAGCCAGTGGGCTATTTTATTCTTTAATTGTGAGGTGTCTTCTTCGAGTGGGGAGCCCTACCTAAGGTTAGCATGTAAGGACAGGCCTGAGGGGGCAGGTTGATAGTAGGCAGGAGCTGTGAGGACTTGCTCACTGTGGAGTGGTTCCTGTCCTTAGGAGCTTCCAAACTGCCTTGCACAGAAATGGCAGGTGGAACTCATACTCTTCCTGCCTGCGTTAAAGGGCTCGCATTTGCAGCGGTACCGCAAGTACTCTTGGGGATTTGTTGCAATCGGGCGACTGGTGTTAGCAAAAAAGTTGTTGACGGGGGATTCAATATACCCGAATTCCTAAAGCTCCTTCAATTTTGACTAAACAAAGTTCAATCTAGTCAGGATTGGGCTGAGCTGTTCTTTCAGTAAGGCCACCAAAGAATTACACAGATGTTCCTTGGCAATACCAAGAGAGAGAGATAATGCATCCCAATATCCAGACGGCCAGATCCCTTATCAGCATTTTCGATCATTTTCATAACCCGCTTAACAGTGGACTGGATAAGTAGTTAATTGGGCTAGGCTGCCGGACTGCAAACGGTGGCATATGCATTGCCAAGCCCCTTAGAGCAAACATTACTCAGCCACCCGGCTAGGTCAACCCCATCATTAGAGAGCCTTCTTCTCTCTGTGAGTTCAGTCTCCTGGATAGTACCAACCGCCCTTGCAAGGAATTTATTGATGGGAGTCATAGGGGCGGTAGCACCAGCATTATATACTGTCTATCCCTTCCCCACACTCAGAAGAGAATAATATCGCTATAACTAGCTCATAAATGTTTGGGTGGTGGCCCAACCTAGCCCCATACAGCTGTGAGCGGGTGCAGACAGGTCAACTCTTGGCCGTATCTTTGGCCCTGCCCAGATGTTTCCCTCACGATGGGAAATACCAACACCCCAAATAGCTCTGGGGCTGCTTTGCTCCTCCTCCTGTCGCTCTTGTTTACGATGTCTATGGGGTTTGGTGGTCCTTGGCCCCTTCTAACTCGGCGCCCAACACCGCAGGAAATAACAAGGCACTACATAGCGCTGGGGCGGCAATCTACCTCCTTCTGTATGCAGTGGCTTATGGCCTGGTGATCCTTGACCACGTTGAACGAAGTCGGTGTAGCAGTAATTCCATTTGACAGGCATCATCCTTTTCACAATCTCATCTAGCACTTTCCCCGCTTACCACATCTAGGGCATGGATAATTTGTAGACATCAGTGCAAAAACATGGAGCACTCGGTTTAACGCCTGTTCCGAATTCACACTGGCCATCATCCACAACCTAGTTAGTATGCTCGATGTAGAATTGTATACCATTAATTTCCCCCTCAGCGTTTTGTCAAAAAAGTCACAGTAATTGCCTGTTAATGTCAATGTTTGTAGGGCTGCAATGGCATAGTAAGGGCACCATAACCCGGAGTGAATTATAAGGGAGTTTGGCTTTAATCTCGTGGTGAGATGGTAAGAATCAGCTATAATTGGGAAGTAGGGGGGCCCTTCCTCCCCTGGACCCAGATGCCGCTGCACCTGCATGGAGACTACATATTCACGGACGTCTTGCAGATCAATACTGCGCTTTGGTACAAATTCTGTATCTTTTAATGTCTCCAAATCTGCAGCACTGTAACAGTTCAACAAAATCACTTTCCTTTGAGGCAAACTAGATTTGAGCCCATCAATCGACTCTAAAGATGACATAAATTCCTCTGATGTCTGAGCTCCACCCCTTGTTTCAAACAGTGTAACATGTGATATGGGATATGTGAAAATAAGAGTATGTGTCTCTGTACAGAATCAAAGAGGTAACGTAATAAGTAGGGGTCCTTGGGTAGAGCGAGTCTGTCAGTGCGCAGACACAAAGTAACAATGTGTAATAAACAGTCTAATAGTATAAACCATTCTGTAGCCATCAACACAGACTTGCAACTTCTGTCGTATCCCTGCAAATCAGCAGCGATGCGCCAAGAAAGATGCGTCACGCGAAACTACCCATACGCCATTTACAATGCGGCGCGCCGTGTCGCTCGGATAGGTAGATGCGTGACGTATCTCCCGGCGGAAGGTTGACGCAGTGCGAGAGTCATGTAGCGCGCGCAACGCAACTCCAGCACTGTGTCAACCCGGCCTATCTCCAACATGCTGTGTCACGCCTTACGCCTGCTTCAAGCAGGGGCAAGGTTTTGACGCAACGGCGTCGGAAAAGTGACTGAGTGAAATCTTGTAGATTTCACTGCGTCACTTTTCCAAGGCTTTCCTCTGACGGAACGCCCACACTGAGACAGAACGCCCACATAAAACCTGACGCAGGTTTCATGTGGCGCAGTGCTTTACAATGTGATGCATCTGCCTAGATGCGTTACGTTGTAAATAAGTTGCAACGTGGCGCATGGTTTATGCTGCTGCTGCGTCACAAAAGAGACGCAACAGTGGCATAAACGTGTCGGAAGGGGCTTGTAAATCTGCCTCCTGCCCCTTTAAGTGTAGTAAAGCCATAAGAAGTATAAGGTCTGGGAGTTGATCATTACGAACTCCACAGCTCTATAATAACTTTATAAAAAAATGGGAAGTTTGAAAGCAAACTTCTCAGCACATTAAATCCACACTGATGCCAGTGTGGGATTTAATGTAAAATGCACTCAGAGGGCATCCTAGCGATGCCCCCTGAAAAATGACCAGCCCTGGTGTGGTTTTCGAATGACTGCCCGCCACTTGCTACCACCAGACAGGTTTCTGGACCCCTGGGTAGAAATCCTCTGCTCTCTGGGTCCAGAAACAAAGCCCATCCTTAGCAGAAGTGTCATGCCGCCTCCTCCAGGATAGGCTGGGTCCACGAAGGGAAAGCTTCAAAGGCCTGCAGCATTTGTAAGCTGTCCCTGCCTTTTGCTGCCCCCAGCAACTGGCTCCCACCGGTTCTGCTCCCCACTTTGGGTGAGGGAATCGGTGGGAAAACCAAGCTAAGAAGAGAGGTGTGCCCACCTTCACCAACCCCGCCTCTCAGGTGGGGGAGGCGAGTTGAAGCACACTTCTTAGTCACCTCCATCTTAGAGATGAGGGGACTCAGCCAATTTGGGAGAGGCTCATGCCCCTTCCCACTGGTGGATGGCATAGCAGGAGGTGTACTCACCCAAAGGAAGGGACCCATTGGTCCCAACGTGCACACCCCTTTAAATGTCCCAAAATATAGCATTTGGGGGCAAACCTGAACCTTGCTTCCTAATATTTGGGGAAGAAAGAAGAAGGACCGAAGAGCCCTGCTGACCCAGGAAGAAGAGGGCACCTACTGCTTTGGCCCCAGCCCTACCGGCCTGCCCCAACCACAAACTGCATTCAGTGAAGAAACCGGCTTGTCCAGCAGCCCCCCCAGAGCCCGGAGGACCTGCCCTGAACTCACCTCGTAGACTCTGTCTCCTGTGAGCACCAGATTTGCTCAACAAAGAGTCCAAGAGCAGAGTCTGGATTCCGGTGACTCCACGGTTCTGCACCACTCTGCACCCGACGCCCCCAGCCTGACTTTGAGTGGCCCAACACTATGAGGAGGTCTCCCCAGTGATCCTGGCCTGGGATCTGATGATCCTCAACCTCCCTCAGGCTTCAAGAGGACACCTGCAGCCTCAACCTGTAGTGTCCCCCGACAGTGACTGAAGCGGGAAAAGAAACCCAACACCAAAAGACATCCCTGTACCCAACGCCCCACAGCCTTGGGTGGCCCAAATTAAGGTATCCAGGTATCCCACAAGAATCCAACTAACCTCTTCAGGAAGTCTCCCTGCACTAGCCTGCAGCAACTTTACTGAACCAAAGATCTCCATTGAGAATCACCAGCTCCCCAACATTTTCTTTGTACCCTGCACCCGGCCGCCCCAGTGCCGCTGATGGTGCAGCTTGAGTGCTTACCTAGATATTGAAGAACCTTGATCCTAACCCCCAAAACTCCCACTCGTGAGACGTTTACTTAACTGTGAAACCGATAACAATTTTTCTTCCATAGCAACCCATTTTATGAGTGTTGGGCCTAAAATGTTCTGATGGCCCGATTCACAGAATTAACTTAAGACAAAATCCTAAACTTACTACCATTTTGGTATTCACAGAGGGCACTTACTTATTTTGGTATTTACAGAAGGCACTTACTCATTTTGATATTCACAGAAGGCACTTACTCATTTTAGTATTCACAGAAGGCACTTACTCATCAATGAGTAAGCGCAATCTGTGAATATCAAAATGAGTAAGTTACTCAAAATGAGTAAGTTACTCAAAATGAATAAGTTACTCATTTTGGTATTCATAGAAGGCTCTTACTGATCAATAAGTAAGTGCCTTCTGTGAATGCCAAAATGAGTAAGTTACTCAAAATAAGTAAGTTACTCATTTTGGTATTCACAGAAGGCACTTACTCATCATGAGTTACCCCCAGATTCATCAAGCACCCAATCTGCGAATTCCAAATAGCGAAAAATACCGAATCGCTATTTAGAATTCGCAGATTGGGATGCATCATCAAAATCGCAAATAAAGTGCGATTCGCAATCGCCCGCAATCGCCCTATGCGATTTTCCATAAATCGATATTATTTCGCAGAATCGCCTGTTTCCCAACCCGAAATTGCGATTTCCGCAAATACCAAAATCGCAAATAGCAATCTCGCAGATTGCGAGATCCCAAAAACGGGAAGTCGCATTTTGAGCACAATGATGACATCACAACCAGGAAGTAGGCAGCTCCATGACTCATTTGGAACACAGAGCTGGATTGAGGAGTAGGCACAGCACTGAGCTCCAGGAGACACACCCTGCAGACCCAAGACAGGACACACATTGCAACCACAATGTCCCAGGATGCAGCAGGAGGCAGTGAAACTGGCAGGAAGAGGAAAATCAAGTTCTCCGAACAAGAGCTGGAGTACTTGATTGAGGGGGTCAGCAAGGACCACGACAAGCTTTTCGGAAAGCGTTCCAGGAAGGAACTGGCTGCACATCAGGGCGAAGGTCAACGCGGTAGGAGTGACCCATCGGTCAATTGATGACCTCAAGAAGAGGTGGTATGACCTCAGAGGTCGTGCCAAAGAACGCATTGTGGAGAGGCTGGGGGAGAGACTGGTCACGGGAGGAGGAGAGTCCACAGTTCCGGCTAACACACCACTGGAGGACTTGGTTGAGAAAACCATCAACTCTGCAGCCTGCGTGGGGATCACTCAGCTGGACTCCTCCCGAGACATACACCAATCACAAGGTAAGAGCAATGCAAGTGCGACCCCGTACCCTAACAATGCCCATGCCTCGATAGCCAGCCATATGGTAAACCCAGTAATGCAGTCCCTGCCCATCACAAACGCCCAATTGCATTGTGGGACCTGTAGTGTGACAATGTGCCCTGATCGCCACACACATCCAGAACAGTCAAGTGAAACGTACCCCTAAAGCCAGTCAGGGAATGCAAGTCTGCATGCATGTTGCGACATCCCAGGTGCCAGAATCATATCATTAATCATGCAATAATTCACATCACAGGTGCCATAGATACCGAGACCACAGACAGCGAGGCACTCCATATTGTGGAGACTCCGGATTAGATGGAGGGAGACAGCTAGACAGCCCCAGCACCTGGACCGTCACCTGCACCTGCACCTGCACCGGCACCAGTCCCAGTACCTTCCCAAACGCGCAGGGTCACCCATGCAGCCACAGGAGCAGTTCCACCACCCCAGGCGTCACGCATGGCAGTAGATCAGACCCCACCACCACCCAGGTGAGAATCAACGGGTGTGCAGCCATGGCCATGCGAGGGGGGGTGATGATGCCAGTGAGGGCACATCGAGCCTGAGCAGCCTGTCTGTGCAGGTGCTACCAGAAAGGCGCCGCAGTACCAGGCCCAGTGCTGCATCCAGGCCAGACACTCTCAACGTGGAGTTGGCGAGGCAACAGGGTGCGTCCGGCAGGAAGCGCCAGTGACTGAGTAAACATTTACGGCAGTGCCATGGTGATGAAACAACGCACGCCAGCCCTGGACACAAGTGCCTGTATGATGCAATACAGTTGTATTTTTTTTGATGAATCAAAGCACATCTACAGCTTGTAGAACAAAAAATAATAATTTTATTTTGAACACTAATCTTCCTTATGTTATTAATTAATGTGGCATTAATGAGTGCAGTGTTGTGTGAGGGGTATGGGTGCACTAGAAGTAGTTAATTGTGATGTTGTTACGGCGCCTTTGTCCTTCAGCAGGATTCTCCCCGCTTGCATGTTGCACATGTGCAGGTGGCCGGTTGTCCCCCTCAGACTCACTACCAGTCACCTCCACAAGTATCCTCCACTTGGTGGCAATATTGTGGAGTATAGCACACATGGCGACAATGCGACAGCAGACCTCAAGCTGGTATTTGAGGGCCCCGCCAGTCTTGTGGAGGATGCGGAAGCGACACTTTAATATGCCAAATGCCCTCTCAATGACATTTCTTGGGTGTATGTGGCATTGTAACGCCATTCCTGTGGTGTAGCAGGGTTGAGGTATGGGGTGAGGAGGTATTCACGGAGGCCGGAGGCGCTGTCACCTGAAGGATAGGAGCAGAGGGTCAGTGCCTGTTATGCGCAGCAACATGGTCTTGACATACTGTATGTGGGCATGTGTACTTACCTAGGAGATGTCCTTCTCCAAATTCACCCCTTGCCAAGCGGGTGTGTATGCCGCTGTGCCGGAAGATGAACAAATCATGCGTGCTCCCCTGGTATTGGGCCACAATGTCGGTGATGATGGTCTTCGCATTGCAGACCATCTGGATGTTGAGTGAGTGGTATGACTTGCGGTTCCGGTACATGTATTCGGTCTCAGCGGGTGGACAGATGTGGGTGCAGTCGATGCAGCCAATTACATGGGGAAACTGGGCGGTGTGATAGAAGTCCAGTTTGGTGTGTGTTAAGTCCTGTTGGGTTGTTGGGAAGGAAATGTAGTGGTGGATCCGGCTCAGCATGGCGTCCAGGAAACTCTGTAGGCAGTGTGACAGGGTACTCTGTGATATTCCTCCTGCATATGCGACTATCCCCTGGAAGCTTCCGGAGGCCAAGAGGTGCAGGCAACTAAGGACCTGGACATGGGTGGGCACGGCGTTGGTCCTCCGTGTTGGGTGCTGCATCAGGGGGTCAATGTCTCTGAGGAGCTTCCTCATCATTGCCCCATTTAGCCTGTATGTTGAGTAGATCTGCTCCTCAGTCTGGTCCAGGAGTGTAATGGGCAGCCGAAAAATGCGCTCCTGGATCCTGCGTCGGTTCTGGGCTGCAGCCTGGAGCCTCAGCCGCCTTGCCACGATGTAGAGACCTGGCATTGTGATTTTCCTCATGCTCCTACTGAGTCTTAAGTGTGTTTATTTTACCCTACGCCTGTTTCTTGTTTGCATTTTTTTTTCCTATTGGACTTCATGGTTACCACCTGGTTTAGCTTCTCTTTAAATTGCGACTCGTTATTAGCGATGTTTGGCTTTTTCGCTATTTGCGATTTATGATGAATTTCATTTGCGATTTAATTAGCGAATTCTCAAATATATTGCGAAATCGCAAATATATTGTGATTTCGCAAATTAAATCGCAGAAAATGGGGGAAATCGCTGTTACGGAATCTCAATGTGGGTTTGCAATTGGTTTTGCGATTCTTTATTTTGCGAATTCGCTATTTCCTGTTTTTGTAGTTGATGAATTGCGGGAGCGGAAATTGCAATCGCAATCGCTGTTTCGCAGCTATTGCGATAGCTATTTCGCTTCATGAATCTACCTGTAAGTGCCTTCTGTGAATACCAAAATGAGTAAGTGTCTTCTGTAAATACCAAAATGAGTAAGTGTCTTCTGTAAATACCAAAATAATAGTAAGTTTAGGATTTTGTTTTAAGTTAGTTCTGTGAATTGGGCCCTCCGTGTTGAACTGTTGTTTTGTATAAAGGAAAAGGTCATTATAACTTAAACCAAAAAAAGTCTTACTTACCTTGTATTGTGAGATCCCTTGGTGCCATATCTAAGCATACTACCCCCAGTAGTTAAAGTAATCTAAATGTATTATAAAAAGTAATTATTGTGTAATGTAAACTGATTTTTGAACCAGTACCAACCTGTAACGATTGCAAATTCCACCACAGCTGCATTGCCTTGCATTTGAGAGTTTATTTTACTTACTGGTGCCAAGTCCTGCTTGGTTCTAGAAATAAAACCTAAGTATATCTTATTTCTACTTACCTAATTGGTACGGATTCAGTCTCTGAGTGTTTGCCATCAGTCTTGATGGAGTGAATACAATAAATGCTTAACACACCATCTGGATAGGCCTAACTGCTCACCCGCACTACCACAAAGAGAGCTGCTACCTTATTTAGTCTCTGCTATACCTCTGGGGACTCCTTTGACTCTGTGCACACTATACCTTACTTTCGTATAGTATACACAGAGCCAGCTTCCTACATTGGTGGATCAGTGGTGGGATGTAAAGCCTTGCATTTTTTTGACTAACTTAATCAACCTTTGTTTACATGATAATAATCCAAAAATGTACTTTAGTGCAACTCATTTTTTGAATTGACTATTTTCTAATTTACCAAAAAATTCTTGTTAGGGCCTTGTATCAAGTCCCAGTATATTTTTTTAGAGGCAGTTAAAATCACTGAAGTTAGGGGGGAAGTACTTAGAACATTTTGTGCAGGTCTTCTAAAATGAACCCCACTTTAGGAAAATAATGAGCAACACAGGGAATGTGGCTGAGGAGCTCAACCTCATCCCTTACTCCAACTTCATGGTTAAGAAGCTAAGGCTTCTCTGTAAGGCTAGACAAATAAGAACAGGGTCCAACTCCACCAGAATAGAACTCCTGGAGTTTCTGGCAGAGAATGAGAAGGATCACCCATTCCCTGAGGAGTAAGATTCCCAGGGAGGTTGGGAGGGTACTCAGGGACAATTACTCAGGGAGGAAGGGAACTTTGGGCTCCCCACCTCCAAGTCAGGGAGTAGAGGGTCTAGGCACTACAGAGGTAGGATAGACTCTGTACAAGACAGTGAACACAACTTCACTGAGGAGGACAACCTTTTAGCAAGGTTTCCTAAGAGATAAGAGCTAGAGACTAGGCTCCTAACGCTAGAAAAGAGAGAGCAGGTATAGGCCTAAGTCCCATCAATGCTGGCAGCAATAATAAGAATCAAGAGAGAGGAGGATCCTATGATCTAAAAATCCCGAAATGGATTGTCCCTAAATTGGAGGATGGTGATGATATCATCAAGAGGTTTACAGCCTTTGAGAGGGCTTGTGAAGCCAGAAAAGTGATGAAGTCTCACTGGGGGCACTCCTTTGGGAACTGTTCTCTGTAAGTGCAGAGAGAGACTTCTGACCCTTACTTGGGTAGAAGTAGAGTCCTATGAACTCATGAAGGACCCTGCTTGAGGGATTTGGACTCTCTACTGAGGAGTATAGAATTACATTCAGGGTGCCCAGAAATCCCAGAGTTAGTCCTGGGTGGAGTTTGTAGACTACTCAGCAAAGACTCTAGGCGGCTGGTTGACCGGAAGTAAAGTGCAAAATTATGAAGGACTTTATCATTTGTTTATGAAGGAACACATTTTAAGTGACTACACCAATGAAATATTGCATCAGTATCTGGTAGACCTAGGTCTAATTTATCTCCAAGAATTGGAAAAGAAGGCTGACCACTGGGTCAAGACAGGGGTAACCACGAAAACCACTGGGAGTGACCAAAAGAAAGGGGTCGCAAAACCTCCCCAAGGGAAAGAGAGTGAGAAACCCAAAGATAAAATAGAAGAGTCTTCCAAAGGCCCCCCAAATCCTAGTTAGTGGGTTGGCCCAAGAACTCTTCCCAGCCCACTAGTGGATACAATGTTTGATCATGCAAAGGCCTGGTGTTTCCACTGTAACAATATGGGACATGGAACTGGAGATTATGAATGTCCCAATAAACCAGTCCCTAGTCCCCCACCAGTTTCTACTGGTTTGGCAATTCTCCAGATCAGTAGTGTGCCCAGAGCAAATCAGGGTTCACACTGAGGCTGTTTTAGTCTCTGAAGGGGAGGGAAAGTTAGCCACTTTGGCTGTCTAGCCCCCTAATTAGAAGAAATACCTACAGTACCCCTTAGTGAATGGGACTAAGATAGAAGCCCTGAGGGATACAGGTGCCAGTGTCACTATGGTGACAGATACTCTGATTTCCCCAGAGCAATACCTAACTGGAAAATCAACTCCAGTTACCAATGCTGACAGTATCACCATTATCCATGCCATGGCTATCGTGATGTTAGACTGGGGGTGGGGGATTTGCTGGCATGAAACAGTTAGTTGTCTCTCTAAAGCTCACATCCAACTGTCTGCTTGGAAATTATCTGGAAACTTCAGCATTGATTGAGATAGAAAAAAAGACACATGCAGCCATGCTGCAAATCACTGAGATAGTGTGTTAGAAAACAAGAGCACAATGCCTAGCACATGGTGAAAAAGGAGAGCTGGAACCTGAAATAATGTCTCAACCTCCCAAGAGGAAATGCAGGAGGACGGGTGAAACAGCTTCTATCCAGCAAAAGGATCAGGATCCTCTCCCCAGGGAGAGGACATGTCAGCCACGGAGGGAAAGATCCCATGAAGCTTGAACCTTATGAGGTAGAGCTCTTGGGACCAGGGGGGCCTCTAGGGAGCAACTGTGCCTTGGGCAGAAGGTCTGCCCTATTCTTGAAGGAGGCCTGAGGCAGCAAGCTGCTGCACAGGAGCAGGAGGATATCAGTGGCACCCAAAAGGTCAAGTGGGAGGAAGGCCTACTGTAAACTGAGGGCAGAGACCCCAAACCTGGTACCACTAGGTGAGTGGTGGAGCCCTAGTAGTATAGGGAGCTTATACTCACTCTAGCTCATGACATCCCCCTAGCTGGGTATCTGGGCCAGACCAAAACTTGGGAAAGATTGTCCACCTACTTCTAAAGGCTCCAGATGTCCCAAAAAGTGAAAGAGTTTGTAAACTCCTATGTTACCCGTCAAGCCCGTGGTAAGACATGAGGATACCCAAAGACCCCCATAATCCCACTACCAATAGTTGGGGTACCCTTTGAGAGGGTAGGAGTGGATATAGTGCAGAGCAGGCCTGGAAACTAAAACTGTCCCTGGCAAACTGCTCTGCCGGCCCTCGTGGGGAAGTGGGCGGGGAGGGGGGGTGCAGCCCAGCTGTTTGCTAGGGGCGGTTTTGGGCGATTTTGTTACAGTGTGCCGATATTGCCGGCACCAGTAACAAAAACACCCCCCCCCCCCCGGGCCAAAAACCGGCCCCCAACCTGGCAGACCACTGGGGGCACTCCAGATGCCCGCTAGGGCCAGTCCGGCCCTGATATAGTGGGGTCCACTTGAACCTCCCACAGCCTCAGGAAACAAGTTCATACTAGAAGTAGTGGCTCATGCTATTAGGTATCCTGAAGCCAGTCCCTTAAGAATGTGTCCCAAAGGCTCTCATTGGGGTTTTCACCAGGGTAGGGTTTCCTAAGAAGGTAGTATCAGACCAAGGTACCAACTTCATACCTTCGTACTTAAAGCACATGTGGGATGGGTGTGGAGTGATCTATAAGTGCACAACACCTTACCACCTAAAAACCAATGGTCTTGTTGAGAGAGTCAACAATACATTGAAAGGCATGATAACAGGACTCCCTGAAAAGCTCAGAAGGGGATGGGGTGTCCTGTAGCCCTACCTGCTGTTTTCCTACAGAGAGGTGCCTCAGAAGGGAGTAGGGGTTTCACCCCTTCAACTTCTGTTTGACCACCCTGTAAGGGGACCGCTCTCTCTTGTGAGGGAAAGATGGGAGAGATCCCATCATGTACCAAAGCAAGATATAGTGGACTATGTACTAGGCCTTCGTTCCAGGATGGCAGAGTACATGCAGGAAGCATCCAAACACCTTGAGGTCAGCCAGGAGATCCAGAAGCTCTGGTATGATCAAAAAGCTGCACTGGTAGAATTCCAGCCAGTGCAACAGGTGTGGTTTTTGAAGGCGGTGGCACCAAGGGCTCTCCGGGACAAATGGAGTGGTCCTTACCCTATCCTAGAAAAGAAGAGTGAGGTCACTTACTTGGTATACCTGGGCACTAACAGGTTCCCCAAAAGGGTGATACATGTGAACTGCCTCAAGCTCTATTGTGACAGGGCTGATGTAACCATGCTGATGGTTACTAATAAGGATCAGAAGACAGAGAGTGAACCTTTCCCTGACCTCCTCTATTACAGCCTCTAAGATGGGTCAGTAGATGGAGCTGTCTTCGCAGACACCCTCTCTTCCCAACAACAAGCTGATTGCAGCCAGGTTCTGCAACAGTGTGCACAGCTCTTTTCCTTGACCCCTGGTCAGACTCCCTGGTGTACCCATGATTGATGTGGACACTGGAGGCAGCTTGCCTTTAAAAACAAAAATCTATCGTTAGTCTGACCAAATTAAGGAAAGCATCAAGGCTTAAGTCAGCAAGATGCTGGAGTTGGGGGGTCATTGAACCTTTTTGAGAGTCCCTGGGCCAGCCCAGTGGTCATAGTCCCCAAACCTGATCCACTGGGTGGGAACAGAGAAATTAGGTTTTTGTGGACTACAGAGGGCTTAGTGCTGTCACCAAGACAGATGCACACCCTATCCTCAGAGCCAATGAATTGATAGATAATTTAGGGGCTGCCAAATACCTAAGTACCTTTGACTTAACTGTAGGGTACTGGCAAGTTAGCATGCCCCCTGGAGCCAAAGTAAAATACAGCATTCTCCATACCTCATAGGCACTTCCAATTCACTGTGATGCCCTTTGGCCTAAAGAATGCCGCTGCCACCTTCCAAAGGTTGGCGAATCAACTCCTTGCAGTGTTAGAAGCCTTTGGTGCAGCTTATCTTGATGAAATTGCTGTGTTTAGCTCTTCCTGGCAGGATCACCTGGTCCACCTGGGGAAGGTTTTACAGGCCCTGAAAGTTGCAGGCCTAACTATCTTGGCATCCAAATGCCAGATAGGGCAGGGAACTGTTGTGTATTTGGGCCATCGTGTAGATGGAGGCCAAGTCCAACCTCTTCAACCGAAAATCCAGACCATTCTGGATTGGGAATCTTCAACAACACAGACCGAAGTCAGGACGTTCCTTGGCTTGTCTGGGTACTATAGGAAGTTTGTGAAGGGATATGGGTTCATTGTGACTCCCTTCACAGAACTCACCTCCAACAAGAACCCCAAGAAAGTGAACTGGCAAGTTGGCTGCCAAAAGCCGTTTGACACCCTTTTGCTCAGCTCCTATTTTCAAGGCTCCAAATTACTTCAAAAAGTTCATAGTGCAGACTGATGCTTTGAGCTAGACAAATGATGATGGACAAGACCAACTTTTTGCTTTCATAAGCAAAAGGCTACTCCCAGGGAATAGTGTTGGAGTTCCATTGGTAGGGAGGCCTTTGCTGTGGTTTGGTCCCTGTAGACATTAGACCATACCTGTTTGGTACTCACTTCCTAGTTCAAACTCACCACAGACCACTCAGATGGCTGATGCAGATGAAAGGAGAAAACCCAAAACTTTTGAAGTGGTCCATCTCATTACAGGGAATGCACTTTACATTGGAACATAGACCTTGGACTTTCCATGCCAATGCAGGTAACTTTTTGTCTAGATTTTTCCACTTAGACAATGAAGACTCTCTTGGGAAAGGTTAGTCTCACCCACTTTTTGCATGGTTACCCTCATGTTTTGCCTGACAGCTGAGGCAACCTGACTTGATGTGCCCTGGGTCCCTGCCAATCAGGTTCCCAGGGCCTGTATTCTTTCCGAAGACGGTACCATTGTACCCACAATTGGCACATCTCTGGCCACAGGAAACCCCCTTGTAAAAGGTATCATGGGTACCAAGGGAACTGTGACCAGGGAAGGCTTCTAAGGGATGCAGCACCTATTGTGCTACCCTTAGAGGCAGTGTACCTTAACACCCACACACTGCCATTGCAGGCTGAGTGTTTTGGAGCAGGGAAAAGTGAAGAGTCGACTGCCTCAGGCCATATGTAAGTCAACCCTCTAACTGGGTGCCCTAGCCCTCAGGTGAGGGTACAGTGGCATGAGCCCTGTACTCCCGCAGTGTCTACGTCCATTCTTAGACATTGTAAATGTAGTAAAGCCATAAGGAGTATATGGTCTGGGAGTTGGTCATTTTGAACTCCACTCCTAATGGTTTTACTATAAAATGGGAAGTTTGGTAGCAAACGTCTCAGCACATTAAACACACACTGATGCCAGTTTGGGATTTAATGTAAAATACACTTAGAGGGCAACTTTGAGATGGGCCCTGAAAAACGACCAGCCCTGGTGTGGTTCCTGAATGGCTGCCCTCCACTTGACACCACCAGACAGTTTTCTGGTCCCCTGGGTAGAGAGCCTCCGCTCTCTTGGTCCAGAAACAAAGCCCATTATGGGCAGAGTTGTCATGCCTCCACCCGCAGGAGGGGCTGGGTCCACGAAGTATAAGCTTTAAAGGCGTTCCGCCTTTATGAACCGACCCTGCCTTTTGCTGCCCCCAGCAACTGGCTCCCACCGGTTCTGCCCCTCACTTTAGGTGGAAGAGTCGGGGAGAAATCAAGCTAACCCCTCAGGTGTGGGAGGCGAGGTGAAGCACACATCTCAGTTCCCTCCATCTTGGAGATGAGGAGACTCAGTCAATTAGGGAGAGGCTCATGCCCCCTCCCACTGGAGACAAAATATGGGGTATACCCACCCCAAGGAAGGGACCATTGGTCCCAATCTCCACAACCCTTAGAACACCCTTAAATTTAGTATCTAGGTGTGTTAGAAATGTGTGACTCTAGTTAGCAGAGGTATGTACCTTTGTCCAAATAGGGACCCTTGCTTCTAGTTAGGGTAAGGGGATACCCACTTTAAATATTTCCTGCTCAACCCCTTGGTAGCATAGCACAAGCAGACAGGCTTATACCAAAGGCAATGTGTAAAGTATTTGCACTCAAAACACACAGTAGTACAGTGATAAAACCACAAATGGACACCACACCAGTTTAGAAAAATATAGTATCTTTATATAAACTCAACAAGACCAAAACGACAAAAATCCAACATACATGTAATAAAAATATGACTTTAAAAAGGTTTCAGGCAACTTGGTCCATAGAAAACTATGGATGCATGATTTCTCACAAAGTGCCTGTAGATACATCAAATTTCACAAGGCCAAACATCCGCAGAGAGGGTAAAAATGTAAAAAATGTTGTATACTTGTAAAGCGCACAGCTGCACGCACCGCTGTCATCCCGGCGCTGTATACCGCTGGGGAACCCGTCCTGGCTTTCCCTGTGAGATGGTCCCTTCTGGGCACCCCCAAGGTGAGACCAGGCATCCCCAGCGTTGAAGGGGCCGTTGTGAAGATTAAGCAAGCTATTGCCCAGAGTTGCAGAGTGGAACCCAAGGTTAGAGTAGGCGCCGAGGCGAGAATTATCAGGCCCGTGGACATTTTGACCCAAGACCCTGCCGCGTTGGGAATCGAACCCTGGTCCCGGGCCCATCTCAGTTTCCGGGTCTGCCGCCATTGCACCACACTTCTTCTTCTTAGCATTGAGAAAGAAAGAGATGCATCAGTTTCTGAGACCATTGAGAGGCAATGCAACAGTTCTGCTTCAAGCAGGAGAAGTGATGTGTTGGATCCGGTCTGCAGGGGGAAGTGATGCGTCAACTACAAGACGGTTCTGGTCCCCGGGTGATGCATCGGGAAAACTTGCCACACAGTTGCTAAGTGTGGAAATCCAGGGTGTGTCGGTGATTGGTGCGGCAGAGTCGAGCGGTGCTGTGTCGGGTTTTTCAGCTGCGATCCCTCGATGCAGCAATTCTTGCAGCCATGATAGGCGTTTCTGCAGAGGCACAGCAATGTGTGGAGATTCTTCTCACACAGCGGGGCTTCGTCGGAAAAACAGAGGCAAGAAGAGAGATTTAACAATTTCTTCAGTGCTTATTTTCTTCCAGCTCCCAATAGCAGGAACAATCTCCAGACACCCACAACTGGAATACACACCTCCTGGCAGGTCAGAACTCTCAGCAACAGAGTTCGGGGGAGCTGGGGGTGAAGTCTTTGTGTTCCTGAGACTTCAGAACAGGAGGCCCGACTCACAGGCCCTTGTTGATTCTTTTTCCAGCAGGTTCACAGCAAAGTTCCAGTCTTTGTCCTTTCCTTAGCAGAAACAGCAAGTGCAGGCCAACCCCACACAGCACACATCTCTTCAGCTCTTTTCCTTGGCAAAGGTTCCTCTTGAGTCCAGAAGTGAGCTAAGGTTCTGGGGTTTAAGGTCTACTACTTATACCCCATTTTTTTCTATTTGTGTAAGAGTCTCTGAGCCCAGTCCAAACCAATTCTGTCCTCACTGGTGCAGTATGATTACAGAGGGTGGAGACAGCATTGTGCAAGGGAGAAAGGCCCTATTTAGGTGCAAGGAAATCTCCTCCCACTACTCTAAATACAGCCAAGCTCCATTCAGCTCAGCTCTTAGTCATACAGGTAGGGCCAGGCACACCTCAACCCCAGTGGCTGTCTACAGTGAATGCACATCCCCAGTCCCTGCCACTCCAAAACCAGTCAATCCACAAAAAGGCTGCGGCATACAGAATGGTTAAACAAGAAAATGCCCACTTTCTATAAAGTGGCATTTTCAAACACAGAGTTTAAAAACCATCTTTACTAAAAGATGTGTTATTAAACTCTGAGTTCAGAGAGTCTAAACTGTATTTCACCATCTTGTCCCAATGGAAAGTTATACTTGTAAGATGTTACAAAGCATTTTCCTGTTCTATCCTATGGGGCAGATAACCTTTCAATAGTGAAAAACGAAATTGGCAGTATTTCACTATCAGTACACGTCATACTTTTCACATACACTGCACCCTGCCCAGGGGGGGTACCTTGGGCCTACCATAGGGGTGCCTTACATGTTAAAAGGGGAAGGTTAGGGCCCGGAAAGTGGGTGCACTTGTCAAGTCAACATGGCAGTTCAAACTGCGCACAGACACTGCAGTGGCAGACCTGAGATACCTTTTTCGGGACTACTCATTTGGGTGGCACAATCAGTGTTGCAGGCCCACAGGTAGCATTTGATTTACAGGCCCTGGCACACTCAGTGCACTTTACTAAGGACTTACCAGTATATCAAATATGCCAATCATGGATAACCAATTATGTTCACAATTTACACAGAGAGCATATGCACTTCAGCACTGATCAGCAGTGGTAAAGTGCCCAGAGTTCTATAGCCAACAACAACAGGTTAGGACAAAATAGGAGGAAGAAGAAAATGGTTTGGGGATAATGATGTAATCAAGGAGACAGAAGTAGTTGTAAGTAGGAGGTTTAATGGAGAAGAACAGCTTGAACATCCACAATCTTCAGGAGACATGAACATCCACAATCTTCAGGAGACAAACTTACACTGCCCAACTCCCACATATAGAATGTGGAATCAAGACAGAACCATAACAATTCTTAAAGGGACAGGAAAGGGGAATACTACAGATAACCCTGCAAAAAGGGCCAAGTCCAACATGGTGCAACCCTGAGCCTTGCTTCCTCAGATTCGAGGATGGAAGAAGAAGGACCGAAGAGCCATGCTGACCCAGGAAGAAGAGGACACCTACTGCTTTGGCCCCAGCCCTACTGGCCTGTCCTGACTCTGACCTGCCTACAGCAAAGAAACTGACATGTCCAGCAGCCCCACCAGAACCCGGAGGACCTGCTCTGCACTCGCCTTACATACTCTGTCTCCCAGAGCAACGGATTTGCTCAACAAAGACTCCAAGACCAGAATCCGGATTCCTGCGACATTGTGATTCTGCACCATTCTGCACCTGACGCCCCCGGCCTGAGTTTGAGTATTCTACACTACAAGGAGGTCTCCCCAGCGATGCTGACTTGGGATCTGGTGATCCCGGACCTCCCTCAAGCTTCAAGACAATGCCTGCATCCTCAACTTGAAGGGTCCCCTCCGAATCGCAACCGGAGCTGGTAAATAAACCAGACGCCAAAAGACAATCCTGTACCCGACACCCAACGACCTTGAGTGGCCCAGCCAATGGTGTGTAGGCATCCCCCAAGGACTCAACTTACCTCTCCAGCCAGTGGTCGCCTTCAGGAAGTCTCCCTGCCTGAGCCTGCAGCAACTTTGCCGGACTGGAGGTCTCCATTGGGAGCCACCGGGTCCCTGACGCGTTCTTGGCACCCTACACCTGTCTGCCCATGTGCCTCTGGTGTTGCAGTTCTAGTACTGATTGTTGGCCCCTGCAGTGCTGACCTTAACCCGAGGAGCTTTGCTCCCACACCTGAGTGGCCGCTCATAAGCAGTCCCTAACTGAAGGCCCCCTTAGCCCCTTTGACCAACATTGGGCTCTGCTCTCTGCCCCCGGCCGCCCCAGTGCTGCTGGTGGTGCAACTTGAGGGCCTACTTAGACCTTAGGGAACCTTGGTCCTAACCCCAAAACTCCCACTCATGAGACGTTTGCTTACCTGTGAAACCAATAACCATTTTTCTCCCTTAGGAACCCATGTTATGAGGTTTGGGGCCTAAAATGTTCTATGTGTTGAACTTTTGTTTTGTATTGAGGAAAAAGTAATTATAACTTAAACCAAGAAAAGTCTTAATTACCTTGTATTGTGAGATCCCTCTGTATGGTATCTAGGCATACTAACCCCAGCAGTCAAAGTTATCTAAAAGTATTCTAAAACGTAATTATTGTGTAATGTTAATTGCTTTTTGATCCAATGCCAACCTGCAACGATTGCAAATTCAACCACAACTGCATTGCAGTATATTTGAGAGTATATTTTACTATCTGGTGCCAAGTTCTGCTTGGTTCTAGAAATAAAACATAAGTTTACCTTTTTGAAACGTAACTAATTGGTCCCGATTCAGTCTCTCAGTGTGTGCCATCAGTCTTGATTGAGTGAATATAATACATGCTTAACACTCCCTCTGGATAGGCCTA
The DNA here is from genome assembly GCF_964263255.1 of Lissotriton vulgaris. NCBI lineage: Eukaryota > Metazoa > Chordata > Amphibia > Caudata > Salamandridae > Lissotriton > Lissotriton vulgaris. Next base: position 1,423,402,262 of record NC_141689.1, read on the forward strand.
ACTGCTCGCCCACACTACCAGAAAGAGAGCTGTTAGTACTCACCTAATTTAGCCTCTGTTATACCTCTGGGTACTCCCTGGACTCTGTACACTATACCTTACTTTGGTATTGTACATCCAGAGCCAGCTTCCTACAAGAATCATCTGATGTAATTTAGCCGTTTTTTTCTTAGAGTTAGTTACTTGCTTTAACTGTATAGGGTACATTTCTTAAGGAGCTTTGGACTTACTCTGATCTTTTTGTACTTTTATACAATTTTATTGAGAATGATCTACATTGAATTTAAAACTACTAATCTCAGATGAAAGAGCCGAGTGGATTAATGTGCAGCCACCTTGGTTAAACTGTATTGAAATGATAATTATTGATTTGATTACTTTCACAGCTCACTATACAAGAAAGACCTATCCGCTCTGGAGAGAAATTGTGTAATTGGGCCTGGACTTTAACAATTTGGTAGTGTGTCGGAAGGTTATTTAGTGAAGTGAAGGGAATTAGAACTTGACCTAGAGATTCTGGACCTCAGTATTAGTGCCCTTAGTTCAAAATCCAATATCAAAGCATGGGCGACAGATGGAGTTCCAGTGGCATGCGTTGAAATGACGTTGAAGGAGGAGTGAGTATTAGTAGGGATGTGTGTGTGTGAAATCCATGCTTTGCTTGCAGTACTGTTTTGATTGTGTGATGTCTGGTGGAGATGTTGTGAGAGCCTTGTGAATGTGCTAGTAAGTTGACGTTGTTGAAGTTGTTATTGGGTCCGAAGTGACCGAAGATCCCGGGATATGTAATAAAGGTGCTATAAGACACTGTGTTCTAATAGTCTACTAAGGTTTTGTGGGGTTTGTTGTGAGACATCATCGACTGCCCAGTTGAGATAGATAACTTTGTATTCCCGATAGAGTTGTAGTTGGAGTTGCGGTCCTTTGTGTGCTGAAGGGAAACTATACTGATTTAGGTGATTCCCCTCTGGTTGTGGTTTCAGTTGTGGATATGTCTTCTTTGAGTGAGTGATTCTATTAATTATTTTAGTAAAGCAGACAATTGTTAGTTGTTTAACTATAAGCAGAAGTGAAGGAGAGCGAGAGAAAGAGATGGAAAGATTATGAAGGAGCGTGAACTGCTGCAAGGAGTGAGAGTGACGTCATGGTGTGCCGCACTGGGGGGGGCGTGGCTTGGATGCCGAGCGGACTGGCGGCGTGAGCTTGGAGCTCCGCTCCCGATCCCCGCTTTTATCCTGAAAAACTGCACGAAATCCACCCTAAAGGGCATCATTCGACCACTTAAGGACACCTGAACAGCAAAGAACCCCCAGGTGACAGAATCGGGGTGCCCACAGCACTCATCGGATCATGAATAATACGAAGAAGCGCTGAAGGGGTGACGGAACAAGATGGCGCCCGGAGCTGGCTCTCGAAACCCCTGAAGGCAAAGTCCCCTCAGTGACTTTCGGTGGTGGACGACCCGAGTCGAAGGAGTTGACGCCCGCTTGTTTATTCCACAGTGCTGTGAGAAGGGGAGCTAGCCGATCCTACATCCTGGGTAGGTCGAGGGTCTCACGAACAAAGACTGAGGAGCGTAACATGGCGGCCGCCCTGGCACCAAGAGACCGCGGAGGGCACAGCGCTTAACAGCAGAGCGGGTGGAGAGATCATCCTGGTTCAGAGGCGCACTGGGCGCGCATCCGGCCGCACCCTGAGAGTGGCCCGGGTCCCCACAACGATGAGGCGTGAAGCGACTCCCCTGAATTGACACCCAACGGAGGGCCGAGGTGCGGGCCTGATAGCCGGAGCGACACCAGGGAAAGGGAAGTGGGTCCGACATCGATTGGAACCAACGGAGGCCGCACTGGCGAATTGAATCCAGTCTCCCTGAGAGGCCTGGTGGCCTGGGGACAGAGCTGACTTGAGTTTGGGCTGCTGCACCACACGGGCGGTGGTGCTCCCTGCCGATTTTAGACATTGACTATTGAAAACGCCCTCCACTAAGTGGCCGAAGAGAGTTTCGTGGTCTCCCCCCCCCCCACCCCCCCCCCCCCCCCATCTTTTCTCCAGTGGAAGCAACGGGGAAACCTAGGGGCAAAGTGGAGGAGGCTGCGAGTTCAGGAGCGGCGGAAAGCCCACCACAATCCTTGACGGACTTGCAGCAGCTGCAAACTTGCATCCTGGCAGCCATACAAGCCACCAAGGAGGCGCTACAGCAAGACATTGCCCAAGTGGCGACGGGCCTGGGGCTACTGCGAGCCGACCATGACAAACTGAAGGATAGAGTCAAGGCTGCCGAAAATACCCTCAAAGAGATACTGCCCGAACATAAGTCTATAGAGGGAAGACTGGGAGACGCAATGGACCGCATCCAGGCCTTGGAAAGGAGGGCGGAGGATGCCGAAAATCGTAACAGGCGCAACAACTTGCGCCTAGTGGGCCTTCCGGAACAGAAAGAAGGGGATGATATGGTGGGATACCTCGAGCACTGGCTGAAGACGGAGGTGGCACCAGAGGGCCTTTCTCCCTTCTTCACTCTGGAACGAGCGCACAGGGTCCCGGCTCGTCCTCCTAAACCGGGCCAATCGCCCCACCCAGTAGTGCTAAAATTGCTGCATTACAAGGACCGGGACTGGTTGCTACAACGGGCAAGGGATGTGGGTCCTTTCCAGGTGGACAATAGCAGGGTGATGCTTTTTCCCGATTACACGTACGAGACGCAGAAACTGCGGGCCTCGTTCTTGTCACTCAAAAAAGAACTTCGAGCGGAAGGCCTAGCGTACTCGCTTCTGTTTCCGGCTAAACTCAGGGTGGTGGTGGACGAAAAGGCATTATTCTTCCACAACTCGGCAGACGCCTGGGCGTTGTGGGACACGTACAAAGCTGGCACTGACGGAGCAAAGCACAGGGCTGAGGACGACCGAACCCAGCAACCGACCAGAAAATCGCAGAGGATCCGAAAGCGCCGACAGAGAGCCAGGAAACCGACAGAATCACAGACTGAAGGCGAGAGAAAGGCAGCGCTGCAAGCGGTAATGGAGCTGTCGGGGACTACGAGATCCAGATCGTGCGACAGCTCGGAGGCGGAGGGCCTCGTAACTGGGTCAGAAGCAGAACAGTCGGACTTGAACAGTGGTAAGGGCCCAGACGTCGGGAGGCCTTATAGACGAATGAGACTGCAGATGCCCCACGTTGGGATGGTAAAGTGCCTGGGGGGTGCCTTTGCTGGTGACTGGCGACAAATACTGTGAAAGGGATGGAACGCTGGACTTGCAGGGGGGGATCTTGGGCTGGAAATACTGGGACTGGGTTGATCACCTTCGGAGCCGAGCAACGCCTTTCGGGCCCATAAGGCCACCGTAGTGTCGACTGCGGGATAGTCGGGTTGTTGGGAGTAGGAAGCTAGATCTTCAACAAGTTTGGATGGGATCTGCGCTTGCTAGGCTGGGCCCTGTTCTGGGGGGGAGGGCGCTTAGAGTAGTTGGGGGTGCTCGAGGCGAGGTGGGTGGGAGGGGGGGTTTTGTTGAGTTGGGATTGGGGGGGGAGGGTGTGACCCTGTGTGCCAGGCTGAACGCCATTACTGGACTTTGGATCCCAACGTGTGATTATGGCTAATACTGGACAAGTGAAGTGTTTAACCTGGAATGTGAGGGGTCTGCACACGATGCCACGGAGGCATAAAATACATGCATACTTGGTTCGAAGAGGGGTACAGATAGCGCTGCTGCAGGAAACGCATCTGACAAAACAAGAGGGTATAGCGCTACAGAGAAGTTGGAGGGGACAATTGTTTCACACTACATACTCCGCATTCGCTAGAGGGGTACTGATTTGGATACGAGCGGGGACTCCTTTTCAAGCCAATAGGCATGTCATAGATCCGGAGGGCAGGTTTGTGGCAGTGGAAGGGAAACTGAAAGGCAAGGACATAGCGCTCTGCAGTGTGCATGCGCCTAACATAGACCAGGCGTCCTTTTTCACCAAATTATCTGGCGCTTTGGCAGGGTTTTTAGCTGGCCCCATCATAATGGGAGGGGATTTCAACTCAGTGGCCGATGTGGACCTGGATAGATCTCATCCCCCATTGGGGACGTCTCCTATGCACCGGCTGGTGAAGCCCAGAATGCAATGGCAGGAGAGTTGGGGACTCCAAGACGCCTGGTGGGTGCACCACCCAACGGTGCGGGATTATTCCTTCTACTCTGGGTTGCATGACCTCCATGTCCGCCTGGACACTTTCTTGTGCTCCTCACAGGTGCTATCGGCGGTATCCAATTCGGAATACCTTGCACGTACAATCTCTGACCACAATCCCCTGCTTCTGACCCTCAATTGGATGACTGAAACTTCGCAGGTCTCGACATGGCAACTGAGGCCGGATACGCTGGATGACTTGGTGTTCAGGGAGGCGCTGGGGGACCGGGTCACGAGCTACTTTGAGGAGAATGAGGGCACGGCATCGACCAGAGCGTATGAGTGGGATGCTTTTAAGACAGTAGTCAGGGGCCATTGTATAGGAAAGTACACGGGGGCTCGTAAATCCTTGCTAAACGATCTAGACAGAGCAGAAACAGCCTTGCGCGCTGCCAAGAAGGAGCGCCCCAACCGCCCCGAGTTACAAGAGACGGTGTGCGCCGCCAAGGAAGCGGTGGCTGTGGAGATGGAACGGCTTCGCTGTTTTGACTATAAATCCTACTCAGTGAGGGCGCACGCGGAGGGAGACAAAGCGGGGACACTGCTGGCCTGGTTGGCCAACCCCACAAGACGAAGCCACCCTATTTTAGCCGTTGAGGGGGAGGACGGCCAGGTCCGCCATACCCAGGCGGAGATCTTGGAGCGCTTCTGCTCGTACTATGAGACGCTCTACGCGAGCGCGCTCGAAGGACGGAAGACGGAGATAACCGCTTTCTTGGAGGGCCTGCAGCTGCCGCGCTTGGAACTAGAACATAACAAAAAAGAATTGCCAGTACTGATAACGCCGCAGTAACATGAATTCTGACACAGTACTTGAGAAAATATTCAAGACTGGGGGCTAGTCAATAGCTTTTATTCTTGTTTCTGATTTTATCAAGAGATACTTTTTTTCATATTCAAAAAGCAAACATGTAAAACACATTTATCAAAAAAGTCAAAATAGGGGAGAATCATTCATCATATCAATCATATCACAACCATACAACATGCAATCATTCATGGGGAGAAGGGGTACACTGGATAAGAGAGCTACAAGGTTTACCAAAACATACAATATTTACAGTGTGATATCAAACATAAGACAAGGAAAAGCCAAAGTCTGCAAAACACTTAAACAATGTTTTCATCTGGTGTGTAATCAATTATACCGTACATTCCTATGTTCAAGTATATAAAAAAAATACTTTATAAATCGTTAGAGAAAGGATAATGTACAAGAATTAGTGATAAGCAACAATTATCATGACATTCACGCTTATCACTAAAGCAGACAGTGATATGGCTAGGGCCTACGCGTTTCGAATCCCAATGACTTGTGGGGATTCTCTTCAGGGCCTTTGGAGTTCTCTGCAAAAATGAAAAAGAAGAAAGGGAGGGGGGAGAACAAAAATTAGAAAAGACTCAGACAGGCATAGTTAGTTTAGTCACAAGATCAACATCAGTCACGTCACTCAGTTACCACCCTTATCTCCACTAACTTACCACTAGGCTAGTGTGCAAAAGGCATGGGGGTCTCAACTGTCTAATATAGGGTGTTCCAGAATCTGAAAAAAGTATGTATACAGAAGTCAGCGGGTGGGAGGGTGGACAAGCGGTCTAATAGACGAAGGTAGCAATTTTTACTCACCTTCAGTACTTGGAAAAGAAATAGTCTCAGGGTGGGGATTGATTGACACAATTAGATGGTGGTGAACCTATAAGGGGAATTGGAATGTGTTAAAATGTGAAATATAATAGATTTGATGCACTACTGGTTTTAGGAGAGAATCTCACCTAGTAGAGTGCAGGTTAAGGAGGCCGTGTGTGAAGTAGCCGCCCGTATTCAGTTGCTAGATACGTCTTGAAAAATAAATGAATAAAAGGAAAAAATAAGTTGGGGCTTGTAACAGACCGTAAAGAACACGAAAACACAATTAGTACAAATCTTTACCGGAATTCGTTATTTGCAGGAAGATAAAGTTGCACTTGTTCATGGGAACCCTGTCAGGAAGGGACGTTCAACGCGGTGCTCATCTGGAAAAACAGTGCACACCATTAGCCGCTAGTATGTGTTCTCATTAGAGAAGTAAGTTTAAATGAATGCGGCAGCTTACCGGAATAACAAGTCACAGGCGTATAACCGCGGTAGGTAGAACACAGAAATGTTTCAATTCAAGGCGCCTTTGGGCTAGAGTAGAAAATAACCGCGTGAGTGTCAATTTAGTTAAGGGTGCCTCTGAACAACAATTAATGAACGCGTTCGTTTCTTTGTGCTCGTTCAGAATCACAACGGGGTTAGAAAGGTAATAAAACTAAGCGCTTACCGGCATGTCTATTCCACGCGGTCAGCGGTGTTTATTAAACTAAAAAAACAGAAGCAAGGATGAGAAACTGATTAAGACCTAGTGAAAGGGACGTAACTAAGCGGATTTGCAGGGTGGAGTACTGACAGATTTAGATCAGAGCGGTTTTTCAATCGACGGCGTCTATGGCAGCACTACACACAGGCTCCTGCGCAGTAGCAGGTTGAGGCTGAACTACTCCGCCTATGTACCTGGACCCTGAGCAGCAGGACCGCCCACTCAGAGGCCAAGGTTGCATGGGGATTCCGGACCGGATTCACGGTGAGCTATGGACCGGAGTCTCACAAATGTTGAAATAACACGGGTGATTGCCAGAATAAACGGAATGTGACGCTAAGGTCACTCACAGAGCTGACAATGGGCTCACGACAGATAATTACAATTTGAAGATTTCACTTAATTCATTAAGTCCAGATACAGCTGTATCAAACTTAACGATAAGGAAAGCCTCACGTTTTGATAATGTCAGATTTAAATCGCCACCTCTGGGATTTCTTTCTATTTTCGAAATTACTGTCCACTTGAGATCACTCACAGTATGCTGCAATCGCGTCCAATGTTGCACCAAGGGGGCATTTTCAACTTTCCTTTTAATCCTTGATTTATGTTGCGAGATCCGTTGGCGGATCTCCTGATTAGTTTTGCCTATATATAGCAGTTGACATGGGCATGTAATGCCATATACCACATATTTGCTCTTGCAGTTACTCACCGTGTCATGCTTCCATGACACTCCCTTATGCTGGAACAAAGAACCTTCCATCGTTGATTCACAGCATAAGCAGTTTCCACATTTGTGGTGTCCAAGGATGGGTGGCATCCCCATCATTTGGCGTAACGTTTGTGGTTTGGCAACAGGCATGGCTGCTCGAACTATGTGGTTCGCAATATTATTTTCTTTCTTGAAAGCAAATAAAGGCTCATTTGCAAGACTTGCATCAAGGTTCTTTACCAAATGCCAGTTCTGTTTTATAACCCTTTTTAGACGGTTGGCGTTGGGGCAATAGGTTGTGACACATACTTGTTTTTCTAAAGCAGGTTTGGACGAATCAACGATGGAAGGTTCTTTGTTCCAGCATAAGGGAGTGTCATGGAAGCATGACACGGTGAGTAACTGCAAGAGCAAATATGTGGTATATGGCATTACATGCCCATGTCAACTGCTATATATAGGCAAAACTAATCAGGAGATCCGCCAACGGATCTCGCAACATAAATCAAGGATTAAAAGGAAAGTTGAAAATGCCCCCTTGGTGCAACATTGGACGCGATTGCAGCATACTGTGAGTGATCTCAAGTGGACAGTAATTTCGAAAATAGAAAGAAATCCCAGAGGTGGCGATTTAAATCTGACATTATCAAAACGTGAGGCTTTCCTTATCGTTAAGTTTGATACAGCTGTATCTGGACTTAATGAATTAAGTGAAATCTTCAAATTGTAATTATCTGTCGTGAGCCCATTGTCAGCTCTGTGAGTGACCTTAGCGTCACATTCCGTTTATTCTGGCAATCACCCGTGTTATTTCAACATTTGTGAGACTCCGGTCCATAGCTCACCGTGAATCCGGTCCGGAATCCCCATGCAACCTTGGCCTCTGAGTGGGCGGTCCTGCTGCTCAGGGTCCAGGTACATAGGCGGAGTAGTTCAGCCTCAACCTGCTACTGCGCAGGAGCCTGTGTGTAGTGCTGCCATAGACGCCGTTGATTGAAAAACCGCTCTGATCTAAATCTGTAAGTACTCCACCCTGCAAATCCGCTTAGTTACGTCCCTTTCACTAGGTCTTAATCAGTTTCTCATCCTTGCTTCTGTTTTTTTAGTTTAATAAACACCGCTGACCGCGTGGAATAGACATGCCGGTAAGCGCTTAGTTTTATTACCTTTCTAACCCCGTTGTGATTCTGAACGAGCACAAAGAAACGAACGCGTTCATTAATTGTTGTTCAGAGGCACCCTTAACTAAATTGACACTCACGCGGTTATTTTCTACTCTAGCCCAAAGGCGCCTTGAATTGAAACATTTCTGTGTTCTACCTACCGCGGTTATACGCCTGTGACTTGTTATTCCGGTAAGCTGCCGCATTCATTTAAACTTACTTCTCTAATGAGAACACATACTAGCGGCTAATGGTGTGCACTGTTTTTCCAGATGAGCACCGCGTTGAACGTCCCTTCCTGACAGGGTTCCCATGAACAAGTGCAACTTTATCTTCCTGCAAATAACGAATTCCGGTAAAGATTTGTACTAATTGTGTTTTCGTGTTCTTTACGGTCTGTTACAAGCCCCAACTTATTTTTTCCTTTTATTCATTTATTTTTCAAGACGTATCTAGCAACTGAATACGGGCGGCTACTTCACACACGGCCTCCTTAACCTGCACTCTACTAGGTGAGATTCTCTCCTAAAACCAGTAGTGCATCAAATCTATTATATTTCACATTTTAACACATTCCAATACCCCTTATAGGTTCACCACCATCTAATTGTGTCAATCAATCCCCACCCTGAGACTATTTCTTTTCCAAGTACTGAAGGTGAGTAAAAATTGCTACCTTCGTCTATTAGACCGCTTGTCCACCCTCCCACCCGCTGACTTCTGTATACATACTTTTTTCAGATTCTGGAACACCCTATATTAGACAGTTGAGACCCCCATACCTTTTGCACACTAGCCTAGTGGTAAGTTAGTGGAGATAAGGGTGGTAACTGAGTGACGTGACTGATGTTGATCTTGTGACTAAACTAACTATGCCTGTCTGAGTCTTTTCTAATTTTTGTTCTCCCCCCTCCCTTTCTTCTTTTTCATTTTTGCAGAGAACTCCAAAGGCCCTGAAGAGAATCCCCACAAGTCATTGGGATTCGAAACGCGTAGGCCCTAGCCATATCACTGTCTGCTTTAGTGATAAGCGTGAATGTCATGATAATTGTTGCTTATCACTAATTCTTGTACATTATCCTTTCTCTAACGATTTATAAAGTATTTTTTTTTATATACTTGAACATAGGAATGTACGGTATAATTGATTACACACCAGATGAAAACATTGTTTAAGTGTTTTGCAGACTTTGGCTTTTCCTTGTCTTATGTTTGATATCACACTGTAAATATTGTATGTTTTGGTAAACCTTGTAGCTCTCTTATCCAGTGTACCCCTTCTCCCCATGAATGATTGCATGTTGTATGGTTGTGATATGATTGATATGATGAATGATTCTCCCCTATTTTGACTTTTTTGATAAATGTGTTTTACATGTTTGCTTTTTGAATATGAAAAAAAGTATCTCTTGATAAAATCAGAAACAAGAATAAAAGCTATTGACTAGCCCCCAGTCTTGAATATTTTCTCAAGTACTGTGTCAGAATTCATGTTACTGCGGCGTTATCAGTACTGGCAATTCTTTTTTGTTATGTTCTATGACGGCTCAGCCATACTGATTAGAGCCAACCCTTAGTTGTTTATTGGAACTAGAACAAGCGGAAGCGCTGGGCAGGGGTATAAAACTGGGCGAGATTAGAAGCGCGGTGAAGAAAATGGCCAGAAACAAAACCCCGGGCCTGGATGGGCTTCCGGTCGAATTTTACAGCAGGTATATTGATTCACTTGCCCCGAGGCTTCAGGCGGTGTATAACAAAGCTAAGGCTCGAGGAGGGCTGCCCGCTTCCATGTGCGAGGCGCTCATGATTCCGCTCCTGAAGCCAGGTAGAGAGAGCACACATCCAGCCTCCTACAGGCCACTATCCATGTTGACGGTGGATTACAAAATTCTGAGTACCATCCTGGCGACCAGACTACTGCAGCACATGACAAGGTTGGTCCATAGTGACCAGTCTGGCTACATTCCAGCGAGAAATACGACTGCTAATATACGTAGATTGATTCGCCTAATGGGGGAACAGTGGACCGCCATGCACACGCCGATGGTCTTGTCGATCGACATAGAAAAAGCATTCGACAGCCTGGAGTGGGAATACCTTTACAAGGTTATGCAACACTTCGGCCTTGGGGACGGGTACATAGGTTGGACGAAAGTCCTATATGCCTCGGCGGTTACGCGAGTGAGAGTGGGCCCCCTTGTATCGAACCCGTACCCAGTCAACCGAGGCACCAGACAGGGATGTTCCCTATCTCCCTTGCTGTTCGCTTTAGCGATCGAACCCTTCGCGGCGGAAGTCAGGAAAGGGCTCTCCTTCGCGGGCTTGACTTATCGGGGACATTCACACCTTGTCTCGCTATATGCAGACGATCTCCTGCTATATCTAGAAAACCCGAGGAAGGCTCTGGAGGGGGCGGAACGGCTCCTGGTGGCCTTTGGCAGATTTTCTGGGCTGTAGGTGAATTGGCCTAAGTCGTGCCTATTCCCGCTACGTCACGGTGAACAGGAACCTAACATCTGCACACAGTTGGCCTGGGCGCCGGACTGCCTGAAGTATTTAGGAGTCCATATCTACCACAAGGGGGCGGACCTGCTGGAAGTCAACGTGGGTCGCTGTATACGGGCGCTACGTGGCAATATGACCTTCTGGTCCACTCTTCCGCTATCGGTCACAGGACGCATATCCCTGGTAAAAATGATAGCCCTGCCGCGCCTCCTCTATTACTTTCGCGTGTTACCTATATGGATACCCAGGTCGGTCTTCCGTCAGCTGAGATCTTTATTGATCTCCTTCCTTTGGGGTACGGGCAGGCGCAGAATCACTCGGACAACGCTGCTCCGGCCGAAGGATGAGGGAGGCAATGCGGTCCCTGACTTTGAGCTATACTACTTGGCTGCACAGCTTCAGACCTTCACGCAGGAGGTGGCGCGGGCGTACCGTGGACCGGAGGAGGACAGAGAGGCGGGCACCCCCCGCCATGTGCTAGCCTTTATCACCCTACAGCAAAAATTGTTCCTTAGAGATCTGTCGCTGGAAGAGCAGATGTACAGACTCTGCTGGAACCGAGCGCAGAAACGGGCCGGGGTGCGACGTATGTATGCGCCTGAGATACCCCTCGGTATGGTAACGGCGCTCCCACATGGGGGCGATTGGTCGAGGCTACAGGGATGGGAAGACGCTGGACTGCAGATACTACGAGACCTGTATGAGGACGGGGAGCTGATCCCCTATCAAACGCTGCAGGACCGCTTTGACCTCCCGAAGGGGGATTTTTTAATACACGCAGCTATAACACGCACGGTGCAGGCACACTGGGAGGAAGGGACCCAAGAGCCCCCGACAACGATGGCTTGTCAATACACGATGATGGCGGCCGGTACGTACAAGGCGGTGTTGTGTCTCTATTCGCGAATGTTACGTGAAACTCTGCAACCCCTAACCTCGCTGAAAGAGACTTGGGAGCTGGAGCTGGGGACTGAGATCCCCGACACCACATGGGCGCAGATAGTGCGGCGAGCGAGAAAAAGCACAAGGAACGCCCGTTTTCAGTTGATCCACTTCTATGTATTGCATAGGGCCTATCTCACACCCAGGAGGATTGAAAAGTACTTCGGGGTGGCGGATGCGGCGTGCCCCAGGTGCAGCACAGTGGGGGCGGACCTGGGCCATATGCTTTGGGACTGTGCACACTTGCAGGACTATTGAAGGGAGATTATTGAGACCTTGAATACGGTTACTGACCGGGAATTACAAGTCTCCAAGTCTGTGGGCTTATTACATTGGTTCCCGCATACGCCCAGGAACAAGATTTCTAGCAAATTTGTGGACATGGGTCTGATCTTAGCTAAAAGGGAACTAACGAGGTACTGGAAGGCGAAACGATGCCCAACGCTGCGAAGGTGGTCTAACGAAATGCTTAAATGGGCTGCGAGTGAGAGCACGCTTAGATATCAGTTGGCCCGCCGCAGGTCAGACGAAAAAAAGCGCTGGAAGCGGCCATGGAATGGGAGATGCTAGTACAGGCACTCAGGGACAGCGCGCTAGAAGATGAGGACAGCCTCTCTGAGTCAAGTGTAGTAGTACCCAACCGCTAACCAGCTGCAAATTCCCAACACAACGCTACTACTCCTGACAGCACACACATCAGAACTTTGAGGCAGGGCTTAGGCGCAGGGTCGAGCACTCGGGGGGGAGGGTTCAATTGGGGTTGGTGGGTAGTCGGGCAGGAAGGGAGGGACGGGTGGAGGAGAGGGGTAATTAGAGGAATGTTGGGCGAAAATGTTAAAAGCAGGTTTGGTTACTCCGACTGGAACAGCAAACGTATGCGCACAATGGCCAGCAGGTTGACCCGATGACTGACGCCGCCCGATCCCCGGGTTGTGGGCTAAATGGCTGTGTATTTCCCATCATTAACGAGAGTCGGGCAAGGCGACGCCCTCGGGGGTGTAATTGTACATACGTGAACTGCATCTTTTCCTGCAATAAAAACGGTTTAAAAGAAACAATGGTGTGCCACACTGGGATAGGTTGGTTGGTGTAACGCCGTGCTGGGCTTGGTTAAAATTGTTTCTTGGATGCTGTACTGTTATTGATGATGGTATTGTTGTGGAACTTAAAAATTGTTTAATTTGGATTTGAGTTAAAATTGTTAAAAATAAGAGATTGAAAAATAAGATGCTTTAGAGCAATAAGAGATATGATACGAGCAGATGTAGGGGTGACTACTAGAATTGGATTGAAAGCGCCACCAGATGCTACGTCAGTACATTTTATGGCAACAAAAGTAGGGCTACATACTATTATTTGGCTTAAAATTGGGCACAGGATCACAGTGAAAGAAGTTGTATTGACGTTTCCCTGCTACAGTACTTTCAATTTGAGAATTATTGATCATTTGAGGTAGATATTGTTTCCAATTAAACCATTACCTAGCCACACAATTTGAAGCACTTAATGCATGGGAATGTTCAGCGCATGTAAAGCAAAGTGACAAATACCAAGGGAGGATGACAAAAGCGATACGTGCATACACTGATGTGACATGGGATGACCAACAAAAGAGATGGAGAGTAGACATGATGGAGGGCGCGACATTGTACCCCACCATAACAAGCGAGGGAAGTAAGGCTGAGAGAAAGAGAAGAGAAAAGAAAAAATAGGAAGGTGCAGATAGTGCAAGTGATGCAAGTGACAGCCATGCAAGTGACAGTCTTCTGAATAGATGTTAGCTGACAGTGAACCTCCGAACAAGAGCCCCAAGGTCCGCTGGTGGTCCAAAACTCTGAAATATCACGAGGAGGGGTTGAGATGTGCCTTGGCTCAGCGGTGGTCGACGTCGAGGCAAATTAAAGCATTTGCTCATTGGAAAAGGTTCAGACTGACCTTGATCCTGGTGAATGGCCAAGTGGTGTGGCAAGGAGAGGTCAAGATAAAGGTGAATGGCCAAAGAGAGAAGGGAGGGTGAGGCCAAGTTTGTCTGATGATGTATCCCACAAACTGTCACAGAAGAAACTGAAACTAACGAGTTGAGTGTCAATGAAGACGAACAGCCAGTGCTCAGGAGAATGAAAAGAGTAGAGGTGCTTTGCAGGAGGTATTCAGCCCCTGAGTGGTCGTAAAACACGAACAAAAGTCCCAGCGATTCAGAATATCCAGCGTGAGCCTCTCCGACCCGAATATTGACGTTCAGCTCTATGGATCCACTCCACAGGAAGTCAGGCAAGGTGGGACAACAGGAAGTTCCAGGAAATCAAGGGTTACCAACAAAGACCTTCCGGGTCACAGGACCAGGAAAGAAACCAAGCGCCAGTCCATTGCTGGAAACACAACTTTATACGCCGTGTAACCCCGCCCAATCACAAGTGCACGGCCAATCAAGCACGCATAGCAGGCATATGGGAGAATCAGCGAAGGCAAGAGAGCACCGGCTCAACTACTTCCCAACAGTGAACAATTACATTGATCACGCTCTTTGTGATCTGGGTGGTAACAGTGTAGTGCTAACAGAACCTCCATGAAACTGAACCTACCACTGAGTTGTTTCTCATTAAATTGGTTATGACATAAAAATATAACTGTATTTCTGTTAAACCCTTTCTGAAACTGTTCTTTGACATTTTCCATGAACTTTGAAATTTTAATGAACTTTTGTTCACTGAATTGAGAAGAATCCCTAAGACCAAGAAAAGTGGGGTTGTCATTCTAGATAGAAGAAGACAGAGTAGGGGTAGGGATGACTCATAAAGACTGCACAGACACATTGTGTCACGGAAATCAGTTTTTCAATTTGCACGAGTAGAAACGTTATAGAGAAAATCTGTGTGCTCCGATGTCTACTTTTAACGGTCTGATTGCAGAGAAGCCATGAATACGATAGTCCTGAAAGGCATAGGCTGATAATAGCCAGAGTATTAATCATTGCTGTCATAGTACTGACTGCTTTGCTGATAGGATTACGTTCCCTGACTCCTACTGATCCTCTTAGATCCACATTTCTCCTCAAATGTATATTTTAGAGTGATTCTTGAATACATTGACTCAATGGATGCGAAGAATTGCTATCGCTGCACTCAATTGAATTGCATTTTCGATGATAGCTCCCTCTTAGCGCTTCAGGTCGACATTCATAGGTCCATACCACCAGGGCGGGATTTTGTTTCATGATTTTACCAAGACATTGAGATTGAAATACCCCCACTCCATCAGTTCATTAGCCTCACAAGAGAAGGCATATATGGCTATTAATTCCTACAAACTATCATTTTCAGCCGTATACATAAGAGTGGATAGTAAACCAGTAGGAGAAAATCCTTTGATATGTCGTCCGTAAAGAGAATAATATTTACTTTACCTCCAGCTCCTACATATAATTTAATGTAGGATGTGAATGTCATATTAAAGTTATTTCTTTAGTTGGTCTTACAACTCTTCTCTGTTCTTAAAGTTTCTCTCTGCTAAGCTGAGTGTTCTTTTATGGCTAGTTTTGTTAAAATGTCTTTCTGATGTCAAAGTTCTGGATGTTTCGTTGGTTTAATATTCTCTTACTGGTGTGTGTTTCCAAGTCTGAGGAAGAACTAAAGCAAATGTAATATCTGTTTTCTATCCTTCACTACCTCTCCCACTTAAACTTTCTGTTGGTAATTGTTTATGAAATGCTCCTCATCCTAACTTAATTTAATTTAGATACCATTATAAACCAGTCTCTTCCCCTACTTTAACTCATTGGTTTAGATGGACGTTAAATTTGGCAGGAACTGAAACTTCTGTTTTTGAAGAGCATTTCACTAGAGGTACTACTGCCTCAGGAGCCATTTGGGCTGGAACAGGCTTGGATGACATTCTCAAATCTGCTGATCAGTCTAATGTTCCTTCATTTTAAGCAGTTTTATTGCAAACACATTTCTCATGTATCTAATTTGGCTGTAAGTATACTTTAAACCAGTTTTCTAATAAAATCGTGATTTTATAAGAGTTAGTGAAAGTCTTGATTTCATTAAAGACAAGGAGGCAAGTGTTATCCCTCTATACTGCCATGACTTACCCTCTCCTATTTGTTCTTAGTGCCTACTACAACAACGAGCCAAACCTCCTGAGAGGGATAGCAGGATTCTGCAAGGCATATATAGACAGAGTCATAATTGTTTTGCCCATTTTTATGAGAATCAAGAACAACTTTCTAAAGCTTGTTGATCTTCCGTTTTTAATGATGAGAAATGTCCTCTTTGGGATTTCACGAAAGACCTTTTAATCCTGTTGATGGCCTTTTCTATTGTTATTGTTCTATTATTTCGAGGTACTTAATATGCTCCTGCAAGAAGAGAGGACTTGTTGCCCGAGTGGTTTACATGTTTACTGAACTAGTTATTTCCATTATGCTATCATTCTGTAGTTATTTTACCTTTGCATGATGGGAACTGTAGCTTTTTTTTGGCTCCTATTAATAAATACATGAAAAGTACGTCTTTGTCTTTAATAAAATATAGACTTTATTTCATGATAGCTAAGAAAATCTCAATTATGACAGCCACTAATAATTACTTTGGACCATATTCCAGTCCACTGGTTTTATGTCCACCATTCTAACTCTGACAGTACAAATTATCATTAGCCCTTATCCAATAGGAATATTACATCCCGGGGACGTAGCTTGCGCGCCGGAGCGTCATGGCGCACCCGGTGTGAGCTCCACATCAACGCGGGACTTCATAATAATTAAAATACCTCACTGGACCGAGTTTCCGTCTTCAAGCACCAGGCATGGCTTTCGGAAAATGCAGTGAGTCTCCGAGCCGCCTTTGGTGTTGAATTGTGTCCATTTGGAGCTCATAATCAGTGGCAGCAATCTTTCCTCAGTGAGACGCCACTTTCTATTGCGAGCTCGCGCTCTCCTTGCTCCGCCTGTTTACCTCACGCCCTTGGTGGAGACACGGTTCTGAGCCTCTCACACCGTTTCAATCAGTAAAATGCTTGTCCCAGTTTAAGGATTAACTCTTTCTTGGTGAAATATTTTGAATTGCTCTACAGATATATAATTCTTTACTTGCCAGTCAAACCTCACTTATATGGAAACAAAGGCAGGATTATAACAAGATTGTGTCTGAGCACTAATGAACAGAGATTGATGTGGTGTTTCACAGCAGAAGGAGCCTGATTACAAGGTCATCTTCTCAGGGAAAACTTAGTGCTCCCGCCATTTTTTCTCTTGTGGTTTTGTTTACGACTGGCCTTAAAAAATGTCTCCTTTGTTTGCTTCTCCTGGAATAACATTTGGGCAGTGACTTTTTTACAAATGTGCCTTCTTTTTGTGCATTGGAATAATTAATATGATATTTTTGAGGTCCTTGTGTAACTGTTGCCTATTAGTTATAATATAATATGTGACACATGCTGTGCTCTCTGATATTATAACTTCCTCATCAAATATAAGGCATACTTTTTCTTCATTATATTTTTTAGTGATGTATTCCTCCAACGCTCTACATCATAAGTAGATTTTTTTTTCTTCAGCATTCAACAATGGCTAGCGACCTTCATACTGTTAGATCATCTTCCTCTGGTATTAAACCGAAAAAGCATAAAAACGATCCACCATCTCCTATTCTCTCCTCACAAAATCCAGTTTTGCACTCTATATTAGATGAAGTACGTGGCCTTCAACCTTTTATGTCCACTACTAATGAAAAGTTAAAACAGATTGAGGGGAGATGGATCGTAAGGGAGGGTAAGGTTTTGGAACTTGAACAGCGGGTCAGCGACCTACAAGATGCTTCTTCAAAGATTCCAATATTAGAGCAAGAAATCCACAAGTTAAAAATTCACACGGAGGATCTTGAAAATGGCAATCGTAGAAATAATCTGCGTCTTTACGGAGTTCCGGAGAATATTGAATGTCCTGATATGGTCACATTTCTACAGAAGCTTCTTCCTGAACGTTTAGATGAACATACAAAGAACGCATCGTCAGGGAAACATGGCAGTAGCAGGCTGAGCTGCTGCAGTGCTCCGGATTCGAGCACTCGCAGAGTTTAGCCTTTAATTGATGATGGTTCGAGGTTCGTACCTCTCTTTTCTTTTGTTTTGAGGGTTTTTTTCCCAGCGTTTGGACTTCCAGTCGCGTTGCTTCACGGCCCATTGGCTACGCGCCGGTTCTGAAGTTGGGCGGGGCGGAGCGGAGTGGCGGATTCGTCAGAGCTCGTCAGAGCTCGCCCTCGCCCTTGCGGCTGGAGGTGGCCCATCGCCTGGGAGTGCTGTGCTTGCTAGTCACTCGGGTCGAGGCGGAGCGGGGCGAGCGGTGGAGCGTTGGTTCTGCAGGTGGCTTTTGCCGGTTTGGAGTGAAGCGGAATGGCGGTTTGGTTTTGGATCTGCTCTCGTCTGCTTTCTGGTGGGGCTGCTTCCAGCGTTTCATTTTGGACTTTTGGACTCTTGTGCCATCTGGGTTGAAGTGGAGCTGAGTAAACGGATTTGGGCTTGTCTTCACCGTGGTCTTTCTTTCTTCCGTGAACATTGGCTTTTATTGCTGGTGTTTGCCTGCTGGGTCAGGGTGAAGCAGAGCGACGGTTTTATTATGGATCTGACCACTTCTGCGTGCTTGTGGGGCTGCTTCCAGTATTTCTAGCATTGTAATTAGTAGCCCGATCCTCTATGTGTTTCGAGGAGGCGGCGTTTACAGGTTTGCTGCCCAGACAGCAGCAAGGTTTGCTGCCCTGGGGTTTGGCCGCCCTGGAGTTCCATAAGGGGAGGCGGATTCGGAGCTGTCTACAGACTACCCGGGGCATTGTAGAAGGAGCTGGCAACATTAATTATTCTGAGCCTCTAGGGCAGCAGACGGTGGGTGACTGCACTATTGAGGTGAGTGCTGATCAGAGGGAAGAGCATTGTGGAGCGCATGATGTACTAGTTGGTCCAGTTCCACCGAAAACGGGTCCAGCAACACGGAGGAAGGGAAAGCAAGGGCCGAAAGTGAAAATCTACCCCAAAGTACGAGAAATATATCATGAGGGTGGATGCGATCTCCCTTCAATAGCTAAAAATCTAAGGCCAGGCTCTGCGGGTAATATAAAGGTGAGAGCCTCTGGGCCGAAATTGCTGGCTAAACCCAAGTCTGGATTGCATGAAGGATCTGAAGTGATAGTCTCACCATTGGCAACTAAGAGTGTAAGCAGCTGGTTACAAGGCTTGAGTCATAGTATCACTAAGGCTGAGAATAATGATAACGGTAAGAGCAAGCCCTCTTCTTTTTTAAGCACTGAAGTTAAAGCTAAGCGCGCAAAAGGGTGACAAATCAGCAAAAGTCACCAAAGCTGCTATCTTGAGCTCAAGTACAAGCGTTAAGATTACACCTTCTTTAGGGTCTTACTTTAAGGTGGTCCCTCAAGTCCTTGATCTAGCAAAGGTGTTACCGCTATCGTAGCTAATATTTCTCTTTTGCCTGCCTCAGCCCCTGTTTCTCTCTTTTTATCCATTGCAGGCTCCAGAGACCTTGGCAGTCTTTGATCTTTCAGACACGGGGTTGGTGGTACATGATGCCTTGGCTCCAGTGGCGAGTGTCCCACAGGGAGAGTCAGGCTCCACTTCGGCTGAGATCTCATTAAAAGCTATGTTTACCTCGCTATCTTCGGATATAAAAAAGGGATTTGAGTTCTCTGAAGCCAATCAGTCAGAGATAAGGAACTTCTGCGAATCCCTGGATAACAAGATTGATGGTCTCAACTCAAGGACTACGGTTTTAGAAGAAACCGTGGCGGGACTTTCCTTATATTTAGATCAGGCTAAGACAGACATCGTGAACCTTAAAAAGGAAGATCTTGCCCTCTCAGAGAGAATGGAGACGTTGGAAAAAAACGCAAGGCGCAATAATCTTCGTATTCCTAATGTTCCCGAAGAGAGCGAGGGCTTCGATATAAAACAGTATATTATTATGCTTTTAAGGGACTCACTACATCTTGAACAGTCAGAAGAAATTTTGAGCCTGGATGTCCAAAGAATCCATAGGGAGCCTTTTAGGAAAAACCCGCAACGGTCTAAACCTAGGAAAATCTTAGTCAATTTTCACACTTACTCCCTTAAAGAGATGATCCTTAGTCAGGCCCTTAAACAAAAGTCTTTGAGTGGTAAGGGCTTCACTTTCCAAGTAAGGTCAGATCTTTCTAGGGTGACTCTTGATAAACAATGGGAGTTGGGGAGGAGACTTGACGCTTTTAAGCAGTTAGGTGCCTCCGCTCAGCTTAAATTCCCGGCCATACTAAAGATCATGTACAAGAATAAAATGTACAATATTAGATCAGCTGAAGCGGCAGATTAACTTTTGTTGACTTGGGGTAATAAGGATGATTCATTAAGTTAGGCGGGGCTCCTGTTGACTCTGGAATAGTTTTCTTTTCCCCTTTACTTAAATGATACTAAGCATAAAAAAAAGAAAAAAAAAGAAAGAAAAAAAAAGTAGCTAGGAGTAGTAGCAAATTACATGTAAATATAGGATGATGTTTTATATTCTACTCTATAAAAAAACTGTAAAAAAAAAAACAAAAAACAAAAAAAAACGCATCGTCTTGGTCGTCTACATCCTACATCAAACAAACCACGTGGAATTATAATGCTTTTCTTCAAATTCACCGAGCTCATGCTTGCCCTGAAGGCAGTAAGACTTAAATGTCGTCTCATTTGGTCAGGCCATAATATCTTCATATCCCAAGATGTTTCCAACGCAACAAATGCTCGATGCAAAGAATTTCTTGCCCTTCGTCCTCAGATGAGACAGCTCAATGTTCAATATAGGATTCTTCATCCATGCCTATGTAAAATTACACATGAAGGACGGTCCCGTTCATGTGATGATCCTGACAAACTTAAACTTTTTCTTTATAATATTTACTCTCGTGGAATGGATACCAGTATTTGACTGTTATTTTAGCACAAGATTGTTGTTATGATTCTAAAAGTGTTACTTTGTTAAAACTCTATGAATAGTTGTTGGTTATCTTTTTACTTATGAGGTTCTCATTTCATCTGTTTTTTATCACCGTTTTCCGTGTCCTTCGGTGTCACTAGGCTCCTCCCAATTCAGTCATTCTTTTCTTTACAGATCTGGATTCCATTCCTTGATCTGTTTACTTTTCCCTTGATCTGTCTTCTTCTTTTTCTTTGTTCTGTCTCTTCCTCCCCTCATCTCTTTCTTATTCCTCTACACCTATTGTTTCTTCTCTTTTTTGATTTTGCTGTATGTTCATTGTTTTATTGTGTGTAATATTTTTGCTTCATCACATATTAAATGTTGTCTTTCTTTTTCTTTTCATTGGTCTTACAGTTTCATGTTCCTGTTTCCTCATGTACTCCCTAATCCAACACCATGATTAACGTTGTCTCGTGGAATGTTCATGGTCTAGGTCATCCTGTCAATTGTCAAAAGGTATTGTCTCATTCAGCTAAACTTAACGCCCAAGTTGCTTTTTTACAGGAAACCCACTGCAATGATGTAGAATCTCTTAAACTCAAATGCCACTGGGTTAATCAAGTTGTTTTTTCCTTTGCTTCTGACCGTCATGGGGGGTTGCTATATTATTTCACAAGTCTACTAATGCCCAAATACTATCTTCAGAATGTGATTCCAATGGTCGTTTAAATACTAGTGGACGCTCTTATCAACTAAATGCAAATAACCTTTTTCAATACTTACGGGCTGGTTAAGCCAGATCCTGAATTTTGGCATTCGATTAAATTGAAATTATTGTCTATATTTAATCCTAATATGGTGGTTGGCAGTGATTTTAATAACTGGATGGACCCCTCCTCTGACAGAAAACCTAAATGTAAATTCAAACCTGATAAAACCCACAAAACATTTCAGTCTGCCATTTCCTCTCGACATTTATTTGATGTATGGAAAACATGCAATACTGATGCCTCTGAATTTACTTTTTTTCTCTCCTGTACACCATACAATGTCCCGTATTGATTATATTTTAATCTCTAAATCCTTACTACCTTGCCTCCAATTATCTGAAATTGGTTCTATTTTTATTTCTGACCGTGCTCTAGTTTCTACATCCATTGATATGTCCCTCACTAAACTCAAACAAGGTCGCTGGCGATTTAACAATTACCTCTTATCAGATCGCACTTTTATATCAGAAGCAACAGCTTTCATAGATTAATTTTTTGTGCTTAACAATTCTTTAGATACCTACATACACAATAATTGGGATGGTTTTAAAGCATCTTTTAGAGCATTTACTATTGCATATTCTGTCAGGAAAAAGAAACTATTAAATGCTGAATATAAAGATACCTTACTCCAAATTAAAACTTTGGAACATAACTATTTTTCGTCCAAATCCTCGTCATCACTACAAGAGCTAATTAAAGCTAAATCTACCCTGAACAAAATTGCCACAGTGGATGCCTGTAACATCCTTCTAAAGATTAAATCAAAATTTTACGGAGGCCAGAACAAAGCAGGGAAAATATTAGCTAATTTCTTAAAAAATAAATCAGAACGTATGAATATTGGCCCTATCCATTCAGAAACAACTAACAGACTCCTTTCATCTGACTCTTACATTATAGAAACATTTCAATCGTATTATAATCTCCTATATATAGAAAACACTAATCCCACTGAAGAAGAGTTTACATCTTTCTTCCAAGACATTCCTAAACCTAAAACTCTCCCTGATATCTTTTCACCACTGGAGGAGGATATTTCTCTTCAAGAAATATCCGATGCTTTCAAATCCCTGAAAAAATCTAAGGCTCCAGGTCCTGATGGCTTTTCAGTTGAATTATTCTTAACCTTTTCCTCAATGTTAGGCCCTAAATTATTAGAGCTTTTTAAATCATTCTTAACCAACCCTAAAGCCTGTGGCTCTTTTTTGGAAGCCCGTATTATTGTTATCTCCAAATCGGACAAAGACTCCTCTTTTTGTAAAAAAATTCACCCCACATCTCTAATCAACTATGATTGTAAACTGTTTGCTAAGATTTTGGCATCACGTTTGGAGAAAGTTATTCCTCTCCTAATTAACCCAGACCAAGCTAGCTTTGTTAAAGGACGATTGCCCTCTGATAATGCCAGAATGTTTTCCAATATCCTATCCCTTGGAGGAAAATATCCCTTTCCATTCGCTGCCCTATCTTTAGATGCTGAAAAAGCCTTTGACCGAATAATTTGGAAATTCATGATTCATGCTTTACAATGGTTTGGTTTTGACCCTAAGTTTATTTCATATGTCAAATTATCATATACTGCTCCAAAAGCTTGTGTTTTTGTTAACGGTCTCTTCTCCCCTTATCTTCACCTGCAAAGAGCTACGCGGCAGGGATGTCCCCTTTCCCCATTACTTTTTCTGTTATGCTTAGAACCCTTCCTTGAACGTATTAGAAACAACACCTTATCACTGGTTTTAAATTGAAATCCCATCAAATTAAACTTTCTGCATATGCAGATGATATCGTTATCTATATGTCTATCCCTACCTCATCATTACCACTGTTTTTACAACAAATGTCATTATTTTCTAAAGTCTCAGGGTATAAACAAAATTTCTCCAAGACTGAGATTTTACCTTTGAATTCATTATGTTATCAGCATATGTTTGATTCAACTAATTTTACTCAAAAAATTTAATATTTAGGAACATGGTTCTCCTCTAACATTCAGGAAACATTATCCTACAACTTTACTGCTCTAAAACTTAAAATTACCAATTTACTGTCCTCTTGTTCCCCATTATTTTTGTCATGGTGGGGCAGACTTGATACCATTAAAATGATGATTGTTCCACAGATACTTTTCATACTCTCAATGTTACTATTCAAAATACCCAACTATTATTTTACAAAGATTAATTCTATATGTACTAAATTTATATGGAATAATAAGCATGAACGAATTGCATTATCTAAATTGATTCATTCCAAAACTGAAAGTGGTGTTTGATTTTCTGATTTTATATTATATCATAATGCGTTTTTAATTTGTCAATTCTATGCTACGTCTAAGGATTATCAAGATTTACCTAAACCATCTTTGGTTACTGTTAAATGTTCATTGTTTTTTTTTTTTTTTTAATTTGTAAAACCTTTATTGTATCAAAGCACACAGCTATTCAGCCTAACATCCCGGAGGCAAGGCAGCATGGTATCAGGAGAAATAAAGTGCAAGACGATTAACATCAGAACATTGCAGGTTTGTTTTTTTATTTTATATATAACAACAAAAACCAAGAAAGAAGCGCCAAAAGGCGCATAAGAAAGGCAATGGAGGAAAAAGAAATGCGCTTGAGTCAGTTGGAGGCATCGGAGGTCAGGCAAGAATCTAGAGAAGAACGGAAAGTAGGATGTAGAAAAGGGGGGGGGAAGGAAAGCAGGAGAATTACAGTAAGTGTAAAGTAGCTGGTGTCATCGGTTACGGTGACAGGTGTTCCTCGCAGGGAAGAGGCTCAGGCGGTAAACACAGGTCACCCCTGTAAGCATTCCACGCCCCCCACACCTTGTTCCATGACTGAGGCTTCCCCCTGGCAGCATACACCGTTTTCTCACATAGCATACACCAATCCATATTGGCCTTCCATTGCACCACCAGGGGGGCCGAGTTAGAACCCCATTTCTGCGCTATATCCCGCTTAGCCACCATGTTGCCCAAGGTAGCCCAACGAGTCTGCGCCGTGTTGTAGTCATTCGGCTCCCAAATGTTGAGGAGGCACCTCCGCGCCTCCGCTGCCAACTCAACTCCAGTCACTTCCCTCATTACTCGGTGTATTCTCTCCCAGTAGGGGGCGATGACAGGGCACTCCCACAAGATATGCATGAAGGTAGCAAGGGCTCCACAGCCACGACGACAAAAGCCATCAGGTGAGAAGCCCATGCGCACAAGCCGGGGGCCGGTAACATATACCCGGTGGAGAATCTTGAACTGCACCAGTCGCAGACGCGAGGAAATGGCGACCTCCTTAGGGGAGGACACAGCACTCTGCCAGTCCTCGTCGTCCAGTTCCAGGCCGTCGGCTACCCACTGTTCTCTCAAGCGCTGGAGGAGGTCAATTCTAACATTGATCAGCTTCTTGTAGGACAAAGAAATGGCACTATCAGGCATATGACCGTCCAGAATCCTGTCCTCCAAGGGGGAGCTTTCAGGGATTTCACCCTCCTCAGGCCTAGCGGCACTTATCGCGTGCTTCAGTTGGGCGTATCGGAAAAACTCCGATCCACCCAAGTGGTATTCAGCCTGTAGTTGGGGAAAAGTCTTAACCTCTCCTTTAGCTACCATGTCTTCCACCCTGGAGATACCTATAAGGTCCCACTTATCAAAACCCTTGGTGTGCCAGAGCTTGCCCAGGATGTCAGAGTCGTACAGAGGGGTGAACCTTGTCAGTCTGCCCTGCCAGCCCTGTATCTTGGTAATCGTCCGCCACGTGTGGACCGCTGCCTTGGTCGGGCCCGTAAGGCGCCGGTCGAAGGACCTGGAGTACAGGGCGCGGTAGTAATTGCCTCCACGCAAAAGCCACCTGTCCATAGCGTAACCCGGACTGTCCGCGGGGCCATAAAGGCCATGGTTGATGGCAGTGAGCTGAGAGGACCAGTAGTACCGCCGCACATCTGGTAGAGCGATGCCCCCGTCATACCACGGTAACGTAAGCTTCTGAATGGCGACGCGTGGCTGACCCTCCCAGAGCAGGGCACGTTGTAGGCTCTCAACCTCTCTAAAGTAGCGAGCCGGGACAAGGTCCTGGGTATTTTGCAAGGCATATAGAAACCTGGGCAGGGACATCATTTTAAACAATGCCGCCCGGCCCAGGAGGGAAAGCGGAAGCTTGCGCCAACTATCAACATCCCTCCGCAGTCGTTGAAGAGGAGGGAGCAGGTTGTAGTCATACCGCGCCTTTGGACTACCTGATATGTAGATTCCCAGGTACCTGAAACCTTGCCCGGCCAGTTGTATATTGCAGCCCCTAGGGAGGCGTGGCGTGTCTCCCTTGAGAATGTAAAGGGAGGACTTGGCCCAGTTGATAATCAGGCCCGAGTAGCGCCCAAACAGCCGGAGTACGTCACATGCCACAATAAGCGACTTACAAGGAGAAGTAAGATAGAGCAGGATGTCGTCCGCATAGAGGGAGACCCTGTCTTCAAAGCCCGGGGCCCAGGTGATTCCATGCAGGTCAGGGTGCGAGCGTAACATGGCCGCCAGTGGCTCCAGGGCCAGCGCAAACAGGAGTGGTGACAGGGGGCAGCCCTGTCTAGTGCCACGATGAAGAGCAAAGGAGGCCGACATGCGACCGTTGACTGTGACAGCGGCCAGTGGGCACGCATAAAGAAGCTGCACCCAACCCAGGAAGCCCGGTCCAAACCCAAGCTTTGTCAACACCGCCCAGAGGTAGCTCCACTCCAGGGAGTCAAAGGCCATCGTGGCATCAAGGGAGGCCAGTACCGCCGGTTCCTCCAGGGCGTGAGCTCTGGCCATGACACCATGCAGGCGCCGCAGGTTGAGGGCAGTGTTGCGGTGGGGAATAAAACCCGATTGGTCCGGGTGCACCAAGTCGCTGAGGACTCCGACCAGCCGGTTCGCAAGCAGTTTGGCTAGGATCTTGGGTTCCGCGTTAAGGAGAGAGATCGGACGGTAGGATCTACAAACATCCCTTGGCTTGCCTTCCTTGTGAATGACCACTATGGTGGCCAGTCGTTGATCCAAGGGGAGGACACCCTCCTCCCGAGCCCGCAGGAACATAGCTCTCAGATGAGGAGAGACCACGTCCGGCCTAATCTTGTACAACTCAGCCGGTATGCCATTGGGGCCGGTAGCTTTACCCGACCGCAGGGCGCGGATCGCCAAGGCAATCTCGTCCGCGGTTATATCACGATCCATATCTACACGTTCCTCGTCAGAAAGACAGGGGAGGTCAATCGTCGAGAGAAACTCGGCTGAATCAGCCTCGGAGCAATCCGAACCAGAGGTATAGACGCCCCGGAAGTAGTCTGCAAAAGTCTCGGCAATAGCGCTCGGGTCCGTGACCGCCACTCCGTCCTCGCCCCGGATCTCCGGGACCACCCGGCTCGCCGTCTCGCACCTGTCCAACCAGGCCAGCAACTT
The DNA here is from genome assembly GCF_964263255.1 of Lissotriton vulgaris. Classification (NCBI taxonomy): domain Eukaryota; kingdom Metazoa; phylum Chordata; class Amphibia; order Caudata; family Salamandridae; genus Lissotriton; species Lissotriton vulgaris. The sequence continues at coordinate 1,423,429,235 of NC_141689.1, forward strand.
ACCGGCCTTGTCCCCAACGTCATAAATGTGGCCCTGCTGTTCCCTGGCCAAAACCAGGGCGGCATTCGTAGCGAGATCGTGGTACTCCGACTGTTTTAGGGAGAGGTCGTGTAGGAGAGAAGGGTCCGGCTCAGGCCCCAAGCGGGACTCGAGATCCAGGACTTCCTCTTCAATATGCGCTAGGTCTGCATCACGAGCCCGTTTAGCCTCCGCGATGAGAGCCAGGGCCTCGCCCCGCAACACAGTCTTGAATGCCTCCCACAGGGTGACCGCCGAGCCAACCGAACCAACATTTTCGGAGAAGTACAGATCGATGGCCTTGGCTAGGAGTGCGCGCGTCTTGTGGTTGCGGAAATTCCAAGGGTTTACCGCCACCGGACGGCTGGACAGGACGATGCCAAAGTCGAACGAGACCCACAACGGAGAGTGATCAGAAACGCCCCGTGCCAGAAAACGGGCCTCAGACACGGCAGGCGAATGTGCCGCCAGGGTAAGGACATAATCTATACGGGACAGACTCCCATGGGCATTGGAGAGGAAGGAAAAATGGCGGAGCGCGGGATGCAGCAGCCGCCAGCTATCCACCAAACCCATGGAGTCGAGGAAGGCCGGCAGCCACATTTGGGAATTCCGGAGGTCCCTCGGCGGTTGGCGATCTAGGGTGCCAGAGCAGACTGAGTTGAAGTCACCCCCCAGGATCAATAAGCCCGCAGGCAGGGACAAGATGGCGCCACCAAGATCTTGAAAGGTGCTGGATTGGAGGCCTGGAGGGACATAAACCGAAAGCAACGCCAGGGAGCGCCCCTCCCATCTTCCCGCCACAGCGGCGTAGTGTCCCCTATCATCAAGCACTGTGACGTCTATTTCAAAGGGAAGGGATGCACGCACAAGGATGCCCGCCCCCCGGGAACCCGAGGAGAACCCAGAGTGGGCAACCATTTTGTAGCCTTTACGGTTTAGGGCCCTGCAGGAGTTCCCTACCAAATGCGTCTCCTGCAGAAGTACAACATCGGGCATATGCCTCTTTATCAATTGTATTACCACCCCTCTCTTGACTCGGTCACCCAACCCATTAACATTCCAGCTTAGCACTTTTAAATTCCTACCCCCCATCAACCAATAACCCGCCCCACCCGGCCCCAACCAGCTCAATCATCAAGTATACAGTAAAAAACACAGTCCATTGCCGCAAGAAAAAGAAAAAGAAGGAACAAACGAACAAATAAACTTGCATAGTTGCACCCCCCACCCTGCACCCCTGCATATGACTAAAAAGCCCCCCCAACCAGCAGTGTGCCTGTCGCCCCATAACTACTCTACAAGAAGATACCCAGAGGAGTAAGGAATCTCCGCGAACACCCCCCGCCACCCTCCATGTACAGACAGGAAAGTCAACAGGGTGAAAGAAGACAATATCCGATAGTCATATGAGGCAGAAATAACAAACGATGAATCACCCACTGTAGAGCCAAGTCTCATAGGTCCGGGCCACCAGCAGCACCACCTTCATGTTCATCCTGAGCGTCTCGGCGCGGCAATAAAGTGTCCAGCCAGTCACTTACATTTTCAGCAAAGTCAAAAAAGAGGGCACGGCCCTCATACTCGATCCGGAGCTTGGCAGGGAACATCATGGAATATTTAAACCCCAAGTCCCGCAGTCTTCGCTTCACCCCGGCGTAGCTCTGGCGCTGTCGCTGTACCGCCCTGGTAAAGTCCGGATAGAAATGGACGTCGGCGTTCTGAAATTTAAGCGGTCCATGCCGTCTGGAGGCCTGCAGGACCGCGTCCCTGTCCCGGAAATTGAGCAACCGGGCCACGATGGGTCTAGACGCCAGACTTCGGCGGGCCACCCGGCACTCGGTGAGCTCGCTCCACCGAGAAGAAGTTGCTAAGGCCAGGCGGTGCCAGATGGGTCTTGATCAGGTCTTCTACGAGGAGATCCGTCGCTGCCTCTTCCGATCCCTCCGGTACCCCAACAATGCGGACGTTCTGCCGCCTGGCACGGCTCTCAAAGTCCTCCAGCCGCCTCGAGAACTGTTCCGCGGTCCTCTGCAGGTTCCGGACCTCTGACTGTAGGTCCGAGACGTCGCCCGTCAGGCTGGACGCCTTAATGTCCAGGGCCTTGACTCGATCGTTAGTTTTACCCAAATCGGCTCTAATGAGAGCCAGGTCGATGGCCATAGTGTCCACTTTATGCGTAAGGACTTCATGCTGTTGCTGCATGTCCTCCCGGAAACTAGTGATGGCCCCCATGATGTCGCTTAGGGTAGGCTCCGAGCCGCCCGACGAGCCCGAAGGCGGGAGGTTCGTGGCAGAGGGTCCAGTAACAGGTGGCGTCTTTGGCTGGGTATAACGCTCAATCCTGTTTTGCTGCTGCTGTGTCTTGCCGCGAACGCCTTTGCCCGATGTCTTGTCGGGGTCCCCTCTGCCCGCCATGTTAGGTCCGATGGGAACAAAGGGTTATGCCAGGCAAGCCCGAGCCCGGTGAGCCGGAGATCTTGTCCGGGCCGGACAGTAGGTGGCCGTCTCAGGAACACATTGTAGGCAATGACACCCCACCAGTGAAGACGACAGGCAGGCACTCCGCAGGTCGTCGTGCGTAGCGACGGAGTCCGGAGAGACAATGGCACTGCACTGGCACGGAGTCCCACTCGACGTAGCTCAGCGTAGGAAACACCGATTCGTGATCTGAAAACGGTTCTCGCATCAGTGGACCATCAGCAACAAAAATCCACCCTCGTGGATCAGGATTTCAGGCAGGATAGTTGCGGAGGATCGGAAGGTCCGCGGAGCTCCGAGCTTACGCGGCCATCTTGGTTGCCCGCGAAGCTCCTCCTCCTAAATGTTCATTGTTAAATGATTTTTCGATACAGGATGTTATATTTATGACCAATTGTACTTTTATTTCTAAATACCCAATTTTTAAATATTCTCATCACCTTTTACATACACTTTTCTTTAAGGGTTTTGACAAATATCAACCTTTCCTAGCCTCCTCAATCTGGTTTAATAAATACATTACATTTTGTCACAAATCATTTTATTACAAACATTGGAGAGAAAACATTGGAGAGAAAAGGGCATTTTTCATGTTAATCAACTGATTGTTAATAATTTGATTTTGCCCTTTGATCAATTGCAGGAGAACTGTAATCTCCCTGATTCATATATTCAACAATATCACGCTCTAGTTCCAGTTCTCCATTCCTGTTTACAAAACTTTGTACTTAACCCTATACCAATTTCATTCACACCTGATACACCCCTGTACCAAATTTCTAATGACACAATTCCAAATGCTTCCTTTATATATAAAAATCAATCTATACCTACCTGCACACAGAGTAAATCTTATGTTGAGTTATAATGGGAACAGGAAATAACTCAAACACTCTCTATTCCTCAATGGGATCAATTGTGGCAAAACTTTTCAAGACCTCAAAGGCTGCAATAGTTGTTATTACACCCTTTCTCCTTCACAAATGTAATCAATCTATATCTCCATCCTGCTGGTCTTGTTCTACTGCCGAAGGATCTTTGATACATTTACTTTACTATTGCCCTAAAGTTCTTGCTTTTTGGAAAGCTGTTGGGTCAAAATATTTTTCAATCCTTTCATATGATGTTCAATTTAACATCCACAATACCTTTTTAGGTACTCTATCTCCTGACTTTGACCAAATTGTTTCCAAATCTATTGTATTCGATTTGTTTATTGCTGTTGCTTTTAAGGTTATTCTACTATGTTGGAAAGACAATTCTAAATTATCCTTTTTAGTCTGGTGGAATTTAATATGTGATGAACATAGATTTGCTTCGGTATCCCATTCATCTAAAAATTAAATCTAATTTACTATGGCTACAGTTTACTACTTTTCTGTCTTCACATTCATACTCCTTATAATCCCCTCTCCTATTTTTTCTTTAGTTTCTTCTTTTCATTTTCTTCTCTTTACCCACTCTCTTTACTATATCTTTCCCTTTCCTATTTTTTCCCCTCGCTCTCTTCTTTTTATAATAAAACTCACTAATTTTACCTATTTATATTAGAACACAGTATTTTAATATAAAGTTCAGTTCTACGATTGTTCTTAGATGTATTATGACACATATATACAATCTTCTGATTCTATACTTTTTATCTAATTTTTTCTAGATTGTATCATTGTGTAATTTTTGTGGTATACTTACTCTTCTGAATGCAATATTATATTTATATTTCTGTGTTCTTTCTCTTCATTAAAAATTATTTAACAAAAAAAAGGAATATTAGATCCCAAACGACATTACCAGGCCCCTTTAATATGGGAGCACAAGCAACCCTAAACTAGTTTTGGCCTATTCGGGCCTCATCAATAGGTCACCGCTTGGGTCCTATGGCACAGTGAGCACAGGGCCCAGGTTTGGGCGAACCTGGTAATCTTACGGCATTGAATTGAAAAAAGGAAAACAGTGGTGGGTGGAGTGATTGAATTAATCTCAGTCACCGGAAATTACTTGGGCCAGATTCTGTTCCATCTTTTTTTGCCCGCTATGCCATCTCAGATAGGGATCACTGCTTTGCAAATCATCCTTGGCCCAACTTCAGGTTTGCTTCCCTCTAAATTATCTATTTTTTAATTCAACTCAATGATATCCATTTTATAAATCTTGTCAAGATGATAGGTTGAGATACCACTAGTGGAATTCAAAATCTCTGCAAGTTGTGCATAGATGCCTGCAGATAGCATAATACTGTTAAACATGACCACCTATATCCAGTTGTGTGTAATGTGCACTAAACAGAAGGATTATTTTTCCTTGTCGTCAAAATGTAATATTTCCTTTCTGCATTTCACGTCTAAATAGTGCTCTACAATGCCAGTTGCTCCACAACACAAAGATGCATCACTGTTGATCCTGTAGATGTAGGCGATTGTTGGTTCCGAGCTGCGCAAAGTCAAAGATGCATCAAGAGTCAAGGTGCAATGAACATCGAGATGATGCATCGTTGTCAATCTGCTGGGCTATAGGCGATGCAAGCAGCAAAAATTAATGCCTTGGGGCAGAACCGTGCAAAGTCGGAGATGCATGGCGCAGTCGGCGATGCTGTGTCCGCAGTTCATGCAGCAGTGGCGATGCGTCGATGTCCAGGGAAATCGCCCGTAACTATTATCTCAACATCATCGATGCATGGATTTTCTTAGTTGTAGCATTTAAAACTCCATTCCCAGGGTCTAGAACTAAATTGGCACCACTTGGCAGAGCAGGACTCACAGCAGAATCCAGGTGCTGGTTGCAGGTTTAAGAATTAAGTCTTTGATATCCCTGCAACTTCAGAAAACAGGAGGAAAACCAACAAGCCCTAGGAGAGACTTTGGTTCTGGGATGTAGAGATGCAGGTCCAGTCGTTCTCACTTCCAAGCAAGAAGCAGCAGGCAGAAGGCAACAGGACAAAGCAGTTCAGCAAAGTAGCAGTTCCTCCAGCAGCGCAGCAGTTCATCTCCTGGTAGAATGTGCTCAGTTCCAGAGGTGTTCTGAGTTCATGGTGTCAGAGGTTCCAGTACTTTTACCCAGTTGGGGATTTGAAGTGGGGGAGACTTCAAACAGATGCTTTGAAGTGCACAGAGTCCCTTTCTTCCCTTGCTCCAGACTCAGTACAGGGGGGTATGCATCCCTTTGTGTGGGGACAGTATACAGCCCTTTTAGGTGTAAGTGCCAGCTTCTCCCTCCCATCCTCCTCAGGATGTGCATGCAGATGTCAACTCAGTCATACCTACCTTTTCTTTGTGCGTGGTTGTCTAGCGGGAATGCAGAAAGCCAGCTGACACCCACCCCAGACGTGAATTCTACAGACAGACATTAAGGGCTAGATGTAGGTAAATCTAATTTACCGATTCATAACTACTGAATTTTACCGATTTGGTATTTATGAATCGGTAAATTAAAAGGAGGCAGATGTAGGTAATTTTTTAAACACAATTACCAAATCTGTAAGATTCGGTATTTACCGATTCGGTAAATACCGAATCGGTAGTGCCCATTGATTCCTATGGGCCTTGAAGCCCATAGGAATCAATGGGAAATACCGATTCGGTATTTACCGAATCGGTAAATACCGAATCCTTGAAGGGTGCAGGGGGTGTCACTTTGACACCCTCTAGCACCCCAAGTACCGGCTTGTGTGACATGTGGCACACATACATGCCCTAAGGGCATGTCTGTGTGTCACATGGCACAGATGTGCATGCACAGATGTGCATGCCCACCTGAATTCAGTATTTTACTACACAATAGGATTGTGGGGTAAAATACCGACTCTTAAGGGCCTGTGGCACTCTTAGGAGTGCCAGCTACATATGGATTTACCGAATCAGTAAATATACCGATTCGGTATTTTACCGAATCGGTATATTTACCGAATCGTTAAAATTACCGAATAGGCCCCCTACATCTCAAAAGCCAAATACCGGTCGGTAACGGCCGAAATCGGCTGTCACCGACCGGTATTAGGGCTCCTACATCTGGCCCAAAGTACTTAATGGTTACAGTAAGAAAATACCAACTTTCTGAAAGTGGCATTTTGTTAATTGTAATTTAAAAACCAACTATATCACAAGTTGGGTTTTTAAATTGTGATTCCAGAGACACCAAATTATGGGACCCCATCTCTTCCCAATTGGAAATTACACTTATAAAATGTAATAAGGCAATCCCAGTGCTATATTATAGGGACAGAAAGACCTTGAAGTAGTAAAAAACTAATGTAAGAGTATTTCAAAATCAGGACATGTAAAACATAAAAGTACAGGTTGTACTTTTAAAATACAGTGCACCGGGCCCATGGGCTGCCCAGTGCCTACATTAAAGGTGACCCATAGCTAATAAAAAGGAAGGTTTGGGCCTGGCAAGTAGGTTAACTTAACAAACACAAGAATCAGCTGGTCTAGTGAAAACCACAAAGAGTACAAAGTAACAGGGAAGTCCTATTCAAGAGGACTGAATCCCATCACCCACCGGAGTGGAATGCTTCATCATCTGGGATCTCCTCTTGGCTGCAAACTTAGTGCAGCCAAGGAGCTACAACTCCTTCGCTGTGATGGAGGATCTCACGGATGTTTTATTACGATCAAATAGCTCGATCTCCTAAGATCAATGGAGCATGACAAAATATAAGTGAATGTATATAATGCAGTGTACAATGTGAGTTAAAATTGGCTACCAGGAGAAAAAAGTTTTATTAAGTATCCTTTGGTGTCAAGAGTTAAAGACAGTGCAAGCGCAATCTAATAAAAATTCACGAGAGCGCTGTTCAGAATAGAGGATCTACATGTTTCAGCCAATCATGATCATTATTAGATCGTGTCCTTCCTCAGGACCTAGATTTTACTACTACTGCAAACAATCAAGTGTGAATAAACAAGTGTAAGAAACCAGACACAGTGAATTTAAAACTGGATAAAGGAAGCGATACAACCTACAATCACCTGTGTAATACTTTTTTAGACGAGACTACAGGGATGTTGTTGATACCCGTATGAATACGAGTGGACTTCTCACCACTCCAGGTAACAACTCAGGGCGTGAGGTAACGCTCTCTCCGTCACTACCTCGGACATTCATCTGGTTGTTCTGAGAGTAACAACCAGATGACAGTCCGAGGTAGCGATGGAGAGTGCGTTGCCTCACGCCCTGAGTTATTACCAGGAGTGGTGAGAAGTCCTCCATCACTGTGAAAGAGTTGTAGCTCCTAGGCTGCACTAGGTTTGCAGCCAAGAGGAGATCCCAGATGATGAAGCATGCCACTCCGGTGGGTGATGGGATTCCGTCCTCTTAAATAGGACTTCCTGTTACTTTGTTCTTTGTACTGTTTGTGCTTATTACTAGACCCGCAGACTCCTGTGTTTGGTATGTATCAAATGGGGATCTAGTCGCGCAGGTCTGTAAAATCCTTCCCTTAGACCCTCTACTCACTCTGTTTTGTAGAAGTAGGTTAACTTGCAAGGTCGACATGGCAGTTTAGAATTGCACACACATACTCTGCAGTTGCAGGGCTGAGTCATGTTTACAGGGCTACTTAAGTGGGTGGCACAATCAGTGCTGCAGACTCATTCGTAGTATTTGATTGACAGGCCATAGGCACATGTGGTGCACGTAAATCAGATATGCCAATTGTGGCTCAACCAATGTAACCAGGTTTTAAATAAAGAGCAAATGCACTTAGACACTGGTTAGCAGTGATAAAGTGCCCAGATTCCTAAAGCCAGCAAAAAACAAAGTCAGATAAAGGAGGTCAGAAGGCAAAAAGTCAGGGGAAACCATGCCAAGGATGCCAGGTCTAACACACACCCTCGAGTGCATTACAGATATGTCTTCCTTGTGTTTAGGTGCACATGGAATGCTAACTCATCCTATAATGGTATGCACATATATATGAAAAATATTTTTTAAAACTGTATTTAACTGCAGCAGCATACATGACAACTCTCCCAAATCAGACAGGAGACTACCGATTTCAAGGCTAATCTCCCCCCCCCCCTCCAGATTCCAGCATGCAGAAACCTGTTTGCTGAATAATGGTCCACTGGTGACCAGGCAACTTGAGCTCCGAAATTATCTTTGTCCCCAGTAATTGTCAACAGCATGGAAGATAAGTGTACACTTTCCAACACTCATATATGCCCTATTAGATATTCCAGCTACAAGGCATGCCTAAATCTAATGGAATTTGGTGATAAAACACGTTCCTATCGCTTCATAAGCATCCATGTCACTAGAGCCAATTCAGGTGGGAGATGTAGTAAATAAGGTGCAGAGGCGGTAGACGATTCTTGCAGGTTCCTTTATTCAGGTCAAGAGACAACGTAAGAGCAGACCACCCACAGCAGCAACAACCGGTCAACTGCTGCAGGGTGGAACATACAAGGCAGAGTAGAACATGGAATGTGGAATAGAGAAGGTAAGCATTAAGCATTCCTAAGAAAGACTAGAATATCAACTCACATGTACTACACATCTTCTCCCTTTCTGTTGTTTGAGAAATAAAACAAAACAAAAGAACAAATGAAACTTAACAAACGAAATCCTGCAGGTAAGTAGGAGGCCGCCGAGGCCTAAGAGGACGTGCAGAGAGAGAAGAACCTTGAACAGGGACAAGACCCTGCAACGGAGCAGGAGCATCGCCCCCACCAGAAACAATAACTTCATCTTGTGCATGAGAACCAAGGGACGCACCATTGGAAGGTAGAAGATCATCAGTGTCATTGGCCAGCAAAAAACCACTAGTAACAGAATCATCAGAACAAGAAGTGGAAGGAGCAGAACCCATAGAGTGCAAAGAAGACGAAGAGGAGGAGCCCTTTTCCCTCTTGTAGAGAGCCACTCTCCTGAAGTTCCAGCATTCGCCATTATTTAGGATGACACAATGGTTGAGCACCTTCTTGACCTTAAATGGGCCCTTGAACTTGGACAAACCTTTTTGTAACCTTCCCAATTTGATTTTGACCAGATCTCCCACGAGAAAAGGAGGAGGAGAAGGAGAGACATTGGGGGTAGATTCAACCACATCAGTTTGAAGATCATCTGGAAAATTACTCTGAGCCTGCAGAGTAACGACATCCCTCATCCAGGACGGAAATAACTTTAAACCAGGATCACGTCCTCTCATCAACTGAAACGGAGACAGATCTCCACTAGCCAAAGGGGTGGTACGGTATGCCCATAACATTTCATTCACCATCTTCCTGACAATATGACCACCACTAGATGCCATCTGTATAATACCCTTAACAACTTTATTGGCTCTTTCGCAAACAGCATTGCCCTGAGGGTTGTATAAGGATGTGTGGTGATGGGAGACACCACACTCCTTCAAGAAGATCTCCATGTCCTTGGAGGTGAGTTGTGGACCATTATCTGTGATTAAGACAGAAGGCAGGCCCTCATCCTTAAAGAGGTTTCCCAGAAACCTGATGGAGTTGGAAGCAGTGATATCATTGGTAAAATGAACAACCAACCACTTGGTGAAAACATCAATAACAACAATGGCAAATCTGTCACTCTCCCCTAACTCACCCATTGGGCCAATAAAATCAAGGGCAATAGTATGCCAGGGCAAATTTGGTGAAAGAACGTGTGCACCATCAACCAGCTTTGGACCAGTCTTCAACCGTTTCTCCCCTTCCCTGCAGAGAGAACAATTTTCAACCCAATCCACTACTTGGGAGTCAACGCCAGGCCACCAGAAGTGATCTTCTAAACGCCTTTGGGTGAGGGTCTGGCCCATGTGCCCCTCATGTGCCAAAGCCAGTAACTTAGTCCTTAACCCAAAGGGGGGTACACATTTCTCACCTTTAAAAAGAATGTCCCCAACAATAGAAAGGTCATCTAGGACCTTAATGTAAGGCCGAACAGCGACAGGGACAGAACTCTCTCGTCTAGGCCCCAACCTTATAAGTTTGATGACCTCCTGAAGAGTGGCATCAACAGACATTTCTCTAGACCAGTCACTGGAAGAGAAAACACCTTCGCCTACAAAAACAGCATCTTCCACCGAGGCCACAGCTATATCATCCAAGTCTAGTGAAACAACTGAATTGTGAGGAGAACGCCAATCCAAAGATAGTCTCGAAAGACAATCGGCTTGGACATTCCTCCAACCAGGGATGTATTCCACCGAATACTGAAACTCTTGTAGTCTAGCCGCCAGCTTCATAAGGCGGGCAGAACCCTTACCTGCCCCGCCAGGAGAAAGAACTTTGATCAGGGGCTTGTGGTCAGATCGCAGAGTAAACTTCATGCCCCACAAGTAAGTACGGAAATATTCAACAGCCCAAGAGGCCGCCAAAGCCTCCCTTTCGATAACGGAATAGTTCTTCTCCGTATCAGTAAGGGTCCTGGAGGCAAAGGCGATGGTGACTTCTGATCCCCCACACAATTGAGACAACATAGCCCCCAGACCATGTGCACTAGCATCAACAGTGACAATAGATCTATTGCGTACATCAAAGGGAGATAGCATTTTAGCATCACAAATTTCATTTTTGATGTTTACAAAACATTTTTCTTGCTCAGGTCCCCAAGTAAAACTTACACCCCGTTTAAGCAAAGATCTTATAGACACAGTCTTATCAGAAAAATTCTGTACAAACTTAGAGTAATACTCTATCAATCCCATGAAGGAACGAAGCTGGTCTTTGTCAGAAGGTGAGGGTGCAGCGCGAATAGCCTCACACAGGTTCTTTTTGGGTTTTATACCAGAGGAAGTGATGGTGTAGCCCAGATAGTCTACTTCACACACACCAAACAAACATTTGTCTTTGCGTAAAGTTAGACCAGCATCAGATAACTTCTCAAGAACAACATTCTGAGTGAAATTGTGCTGGGATTCGGTTAAACCATAAATCAGGATGTCGTCCTGAAAGTAGACTACCTTGGGCACACCCTCGAAGATACCTGACACCATGCGCTGAAAAACGCTAGCTGCTGACTTGAGGCCAAATGGCAGCCGAGTAAACTGAAAGGTACCCCAGGGAGTGATGAAGGCTGTTAGAGATTTGGAGTCTTTGTGAAGGTCAATTTGATGGTATGCACTCCTGAGGTCCAATTTTGAGAAAAATTGTGCGCCATTGAGAGTGGTAACTAATTCAGATATATTGGGTAGCGGGAAGGTGTCAGCAACAACACAGTGGTTGAGGGACCTGAGGTCGACACAGAAACGGAGCTTGCCGTCAGACTTCTTGGTGACGACAATGGGCGAAACCCAAGGGGAGGCTTCAACAGGCTCAATGACCCCAGAACTCAACATGTCATCAAGGAGACCCTTGACCTCATCCCTAATGATGATAGGAATGCGTCTTACCTTGTGTTGAACGGGGACGGAGTTGGGTTTGATTATTATTTTATGTGAATAGCCCTTGAGCCGACCCAAACTCTCACCAAAGACATTTTTAAATTTAGAGAGTAAAGAGAATAGATCAGAGTCCTCCACGACCATGACCTGAGGATCAGCTCGGGGATTCACGACAATGCAAAGGTCATATTGGTGTATCCAACCAAGTATAGCGGGACCAGACTCTGAGACATATACCTTACCAAAAATTTGTCTGGTTGAGAACACAATGTTAGCCTCAAAATACCCAAGAATACTTAGTGGTTCCCCCTGATACCCACCAGGAGAAATATCAGTAGGAAAAAGAGGACCCATACCCCACAAATCAACAAAAAGGGAATTGGGAATGATTGTGTATCGCGAACCAGTGTCCACCATCAAGTAAACATTCTTTTCATTAATAATGAAAAGAGCCTTAGGTCTATTCCTACGTTTGTGGTCTTCACGTTGAAGATCACAGTCGTTACCGACTACCAAAATTTTGTCAGTGTCATCTTCACCTACTGTGATGTCACTAACATATGAAACAGAAGGACGGGCTCTACTTCTGCAAACACGAGCATAATGCCCCAATTTACCACATTTCATGCACTCCTGTTTAGCTGCAAAGCAAAACTTTGAATCAGAAGCATGTGCAAGACTACCACATCTAAGACATTGCCTAGAAGAAGAAGGTTTAACAGTGTTATTAGTCTTAACATTAGCGGACTTTTTGTTGAAAAACTTTCTCTGCTTAAGAAGAGCAACTTCGTCTTGGTCATCATCTTCCTGACTTGGAAACATGTGTGAATGACAAGACACCTCACCAACGTCACTTGAAGTAGCTCTCTTTTCCAACTCTTTCATACACCCCTGGGACTGTTCAACAACCTTTGCTAAATCAATTGCTGTTTGTAGGTTGGGATTCTTGGCTGCCCAAAGACGTTCCTGAATTTTTTTGTTATTGCATTGTACGATAAGCTGATCCCTGATCAGCTCATCAGTCATGTTGCCAAATTTGCATTTCACTGACATTTCGCGCAGTCTAGAAACAAAGTCATCTATGCTCTCACCAGTTTTTTTGACTTTTGGTGTAGAATTTATACCTGTTCATGACCAGGTTCTCTTCTTTGGCATACCTGACTTCAAGACGAGACACAGCCTCCTTATACTCATCCAACGGGGCTTGTGCACCAGCCAAAAGGACTTGCGGCAAGAACCTGAAGACACGTTGTCCTTCCTTACCAAGAGAACCCAGCAAAAGTGCTTTTTTGCGTTTGGCAGAGAACTCTTGAGCATCCAGTGCATCAAGGTAGTTCTCAAACATGGGGAACCAGTCTTCCCACGATATGCTGGGCTGGCCAGGTGAAGAAAGAAAACTAGGTGGTAAAACAACAGAGCCAGATTGAAATGGTAACTGCTCAGACATATTTAAAGTTGTGGTGAGAAGCACAGAGTGAAATTGATGTTATAAATTGTCACACAAAAAAACGGAAATGTTTGAATAGGTAAACGAATAGTTAATTAAGCCAACCTATTCCAGGAAGAAACGCTACAAACAGGAATAAAATCGAAGCTTTACTTGTCATGAAGCTTTACTTGTCACGAATGCGCACAAGACGAGCGCATCGTCGTTGCTGGAGTTGAATACGTAAACATGGCAATTCAAAATGGCCCCCCGGCGTGATGACGTGGACGTACAAACGCGCTAGCTGTCTGGGAGAGACGGCGCGTTGAGACGAGTCACGCAGAGGGAGAGAAGAGCATGCGAACGTCACAAGGAAAATCGCTGACTCCTACGGAAGATTCTGAGACGTCATCAGTATCAGGGAGACGCCGCAGGAGCAGGAGACTACCAGGAGGGAGACGGCAGGAGGACTAAGTGACGGGAAACAGAGGCAGAAGCAGGTAAAAACTTGCCGGTTTCGTTGAAAGTCCAAAGCAAAGCCGTCGGGTCCCTTCAGGCAGTATGTAGAAGCGTAGACAAGGATTCAGCTCAACTCTGTCTGCTCTTTGGTGTCCGAGGTCAAAAGGTGGCGGAAGAGTGCAGGGTTCGAAGAAGCGTCGCCAAAATACTGTAGTAAATAAGGTGCAGAGGCGGTAGACGATTCTTGCAGGTTCCTTTATTCAGGTCAAGAGACAACGTAAGAGCAGACCACCCACAGCAGCAACAACCGGTCAACTGCCGCAGGGTGGAACATACAAGGCAGAGTAGAACATGGAATGTGAAATAGAGAAGGTAAGCATTAAGCATTCCTAAGAAAGACTAGAATATCAACTCACATGTACTACAGGAGACTCCACTCCCGATGTGATATTTGAAGCCAAAATAGCTTTATTTTGGCTGTCTACAACCTGCAATTGCCTCTTCATCAATAGAAGTCAATAAGGGAAATACATTCTCCGGATATTCTTTTTTAAATTTCCCACTTTCCTCTTCTAAAATGTTGGCATATATGCAGTATTAATATATATGAAAAGGCGACATACACGTTTTTACCTCAGAGCAATTGAGTTTTAACTCTGTGGCTGTGTCTAAAGTTTTAAAAGTCCACCTCCAGTTTGCAGGAAACTCAGAATAGAGGAAACAACTTGGCAAATCGCCCCTGGCACTGGCAGGCAAGACTTGTTGCTATACAGTGAACTATAAACAGAGACCAGCCCTTCTAATCCGTTACCTCTCCTAATCTTGCATCGCCTGGTACGAGGTAGATTCACTTGAACTGAGTTCTAAAAGTTATTGAGAAATCATGCAACCGTCCTATTTTTTTAACTTGAAAGGGACGCATGCGCAGTAAACATATTGATATACTGCTTTAAAGGTGAATGTTTCGGTGAGTTTAAGCACATACGATTTGTGACAGGTTGGGTGTGTACTTTAGATGAGCCTATTTGTTTAACTGAAAGTGTGCATGTGAGAATGTATGTGAGCTAATAAGTATATTTAAAGCTTTATTTACATATAAATAAGCTTGAGTCTGCATGAGAATTTGAGCCACAGTAAATGAGTGTATGAATACGTTGGTGACTGACTGAATGTGAACTATTCTGCGTGATTAATTGTGCAAAGAATTTACAGTGAGCACACGTAAGTGCCAAGGTGTATTATTAAACAGAAATAAACATGTATGTGTGGCCTAGCAGATTATCTTCTGAGAGAAGGTCTTAATCTAGCCATATATGCATTTTTGCAGTGGAAGGCCTTTGGTGTGTGTGTAAATGGAGCTTTGGATGCTCTATAAGTCTGGATGCAATTATGCCCCGAGAAAGCCCATGCATTTACCAATAACAATATAACAGTGAAAAAAACTAGGATAACACTGGAACTGAAAGAACAAACGCTGAGGTCGACTTCCAAACAGTAGCAACTAAAAAGATTGTCAAATGATGTAATCCATGGACAGAGTAAAGTGTAGGCACTAAGCCAGAGTGGACATCACTGCTGCTGGAGAAGGACCCTGCCTCAGCACCAGTAATCTAAAGAAGCAGCCCCACCACCCACTGGACTCTGTAACCAGCGCACCACTTCCAACTCACCATGGCGCTGGGAATGGACTGTCCATCAGACCGGGAAGTACATGTAGCGAGTACTAGTCCAGTAATCCTTTGAAAATCCACTGCACGGCATAGAAGCAAACAGGTCATGCCCCCAATGTCATAGAGGTTACTTATGTGACATTGGGGCCATGCCATGAAGCGGTTTTTCCAAGGATTACTGGACTTTGGAGGCAAGAAAGGTGTAATGAGGTGTAATGTACTGCCCCTTTTCATTTTCGGGATCCCCCTGTTTGTACTTTGCGCCAAAATGAACTGAATACTTTTAAATGCAAGTGGTTGTTTTACATTTAACAGTTGTAGCAGTTATGATGGTATTTATTGTGACACTAGGATGCAGCAATGGACATTATGAGCTACATTTGTTGCATTCTGGTCTTTCTACTTTACGTGAACTACCAGGCAAAGCATGCTAGCATTTAAAAGCGAAGGAGGTCCTAACAAGGTAGGGCCAGATTTTCATGCCCCTTGCGCCACTTTCGCGTCACTTTTCTCATGTTAAAAGTGACGCAAAAGTGGCGCAAGGGTTTGTAAATCTGCCCCGTGATTTCTCCCAGCTGTCATCAAGGCTCATAGCGGAGCTGAAACACGCCAGGGTTTGAAAAGAGAAATGCATGCTGTCACTTAATACAATGAATACATTTGGACCCATAAAGTGGCTTTCTTGCTCTTTGTTCTTTTGGAATATTGACGAGGGCTCCATTGCCCGGAAAAAAATTGACGGCCTGTAGGGTTTCGGGCTCTCTGAATAGAGAAACGTTTTGTGGTTACACACACACATACATATATATATATTTCAAAATTAAACAGCTCGTTTTCAGCCGAAAAAGGAGAGCACACCAGTATCCTTTTCGATGATGTTTATTGCGAACCCCTCACCCCCGACAGACGCGTTTCGCCTTGCGGCTTCGTCAGTGTCGGTTTGCAAAGTGTAAAGTGCCGCCATTTCTACCTTCAAGTTTTCATAGACAAGGAAAAGAGATTGATACATGTGCTACGAATGTAGCAGCCATCTTTGAATGTATACTTTACATGATTAGCTAGCTAGAACTTGGCTGCTAGAATAAAGTGCTTTAGTGCAAAAATAAAAAACTATGTGTTTACACACCTAACAATACAGTGCAAAATGTAGTAAGGGAACATTAACCATCAATACAGGTATTTCATAATTCTGTAACAGCATCTACATTTTTCATTTAATTTTGTTATATAAAAAACGTATTTTTTGTTAAAAAAGGCACTTTGTGGAGACCTACATTATAAGTTTATGGTCTCATACAGTTAATACACAACAGGGCACTTTTCGTGTTGTTAATACCCTCTAGTGGTTATCCTCATCCTCCTTCCCAGATATATTGCCCTGTATGGGCATTCGTCTCAATGTGTGTTTACATGCGGGAGACTAGGCAATATGGCTCTGATAATTCATGGCCTTAACTAGATAGTTATCCTTTTTTCCTTTACTCATTTATTAAATTAGATGTTTTCCTATCTGTCAGATCAGCCCAAGGAGAATTTTCAAAGACAACCACGATTATTTCTTTGTTTTTTTGTTCTGTCCTTTTATAATATATGATCCCATATATTATAGATGTACCCACATCTCTTCGTCATTGTTCAGACCCCAAGGGGCTCTGGTCTGGAGATCAATTATATATTTGGATTCCAGGATCCCTAGGGTCTTAACTCTTTCCCCTCCCCTTTCGTTGCGATCCACCTGATCTAAACAGTAAAAGCTCAATAAGTCCCTGTTGCTCTGGTGACATTTAGCAAAGTGGCGTGCCACAGGGTAGACTTTATCCTTATTGGCTATCGCACGCAGGTGTTCTAGAATGCATTTTTTTGCAGGGTGGATCGTGCTGCCTATATAGCGCATGGCGCAGGGGCATTCCAGGCAGTACACGGTGTATTCATAGTTACAATTCAAGAGTTTTTTGATTTCTCTGGTGGGTCTGACATCATCTGGTCTACCTGGATAGTTAAGCACCTTTTTGCTGTTCTTAAATGCTTTACAGTGTAGACATGGGAAAAATCCCTCGGCGTTCCCTATTCTGCAGGGTCGTGATGGGGAAGAGAAATGACTATGAACTAGGTGGTCTTTGAGTGACTGGCAGCGTCTGTATGTGATTGGGGGCCGCTCTGGGAGGTGTTTCTTGAGTATGTTATCAGTTTTCAAGATGTGCCAATTTTTCTTAAAAATGTGCACCACCTCACCTGACCTGATGTTAAAGTTGGTGATCATTCTAGTAGGTTCTACTTTCTCACTCATAGGTTTTACTATCAGAAGATCCCTTCTATTTACCTTTGCTGCTTTGTCGGTTGCACCTTTTAGGATGTTGTTAGAATATCCCCTATCCTTGAATCTTGTATTAGATTCTTGCATGGCTTTCTGATAATCCTCCTCTGCCGAACAATTACGCTTCAGGCGTAGGAGTTCGCCAAAGGGGATATTTCGTATCTGGCTCCTAGGATGGTGGCTTGTTGCATGTAACATGGCGTTACCTGCCATGGGTTTTCTGTGTAGTCTGGTTTTGAGAATGTTATTCTCAACGAAAACCTCTAGATCTAAGTAGCAAACAGATGTCGAGCTTATGGTGCCAGTAAATCTCAAATTCCAACTGTTATCATTTAGGGCGGCCACATACCCTTCAGCCGAGATGCGATCCCCACGCCAAATGATAAAAAGATCATCTATATAACGAGTCCATAGCAGAACTTTGTTTGTCCCCAGGCCATGTGCTCCTCCCACCAGCCCACGAACAAGTTGGCGTAGCTGGGGGCGAAGCACATGCCCATGGCTGTCCCCCTCGTTTGCTTATAGATTTTCCCTGCAAAAAGGAAGATATTGTTGTAAAGACAGCATCTTATCATGCTGAGCAGCATCTGATTATGTTTTTGGCATCTAGAAGCTTTCCTATCTAAAAACCATTTGACTGCTGCAATCCCATCCCCATGGGCTATACATGTGTATAAATTAGTTACATCCAGCGTGATAAGTAGCATGTCTGTTTCCCATGCTATACTGTCCATTTGACTAAGAAAGTCCTGCGTATCTCTCACATACAAGGCTAGGTCTTTTACAATAGGTGCCAAAAAAGAGTCAATAAACCTTGAAGTATTTTCCAGTAGGCTCCCAATGGAAGAGACGATAGGCCTCCCTGGTGGTCTTTTTGGCGTTCTTATGCACCTTAGGTAGGTGGTAGAAAGTCAGTATTGTTGGTGCTTCACATTGAAGGAATTGAAATTCATCCATGTTTAACATTCCTTCATTCTTCCAGCTTTCTAATAGGGTTTGGTAATCAATTGTGCATTGGACATATTCAGATTTCCTTATTGTGATGTAGCATTCAGTATCCATTTACTGACGCAGTGCTTCTTGCACGTAGGTTTCTTTCTCAAAAATCACAATATTTCCCCCTTTGTCTGAGGGTTTTATCTCAATGCTGGTGTCCCTTTTTAATGATCTGATTGCCTCCCATTCCTTCCTTGTTATATTGGAGAGTCTATTATCCATTGTTTTTGTGCTCTTTGCTAATTTTTCCGGATCAAAAAGAATTGCGTCATTAAAGACGTCTATTGCGTCATGTGTTGCATTTGGGATTTTTTGGGATTTTTTCCTTAGGTTGCTTGGATCCCTCACTTGGGTAGTTGATACTTCCTCTTCATGAGGATTAGAGTCTTCCTCCAGTGCCATACATCCTTGTTCCATTGATAGAATTGTGAGCAGAGTCTCAGAATTCGTTTCTTGTGATTCGCCAATTTCTTCACTCGCATTTACATGCATCTCCCCAAGATTACTGCTGTTGGGATGCAAGAGAAATATTTTTGGGAACTTCAATTTCCTTATGTATTTGAACAGGTCTATTTGTGTATTTACCAGGTCAAATTCTGTTGATGGACAAAAGCTCAAACCTTTTTTGCGTACTTTTCTTTCATCGTCTGAAAGTACTCGATGGGATAGGTTAATAATGCTATTTTCCTCTGTTCTTATTGCCGCTTGTTCCATCTGCCCCTGCCTGTGTTACCGTCGGTGAAGCAGTGGATTGATTTCCCCCTCTTGCCCCTCCTTGTTTTCCTTTTGCGTTTGATGGCGGGGGTTGTGTTTGCTGTTGGGGTTTCTGCCGAGTTTCCTTGATCACATGGTACTCGTCGAAAAAAGGGGGGATCTCCGTTGTTCTATCAGTCATCCTCACATTTGGTTGCTCCCCTTCTGATAGCTCTGCTTCAGATTCCGAGGTGTCTCTATTAGTCATGCTTGGGGTGCCCTGAGCCAATCGTTTTCTTGTGGCATCGAACTTGTAGGCAAAAGTCAGGATTCGGCCTGTTGCGTAATCCTGTTCATCTAGTTGGAATTTTGTTTATTTCCTCTTTTTGATGCCACTTTCATATTCTTTCAATCTTTTTGTCATTATGCTCCTGAGGGCTTCACTGGTTTTCGTGTCTTTCTCTTTTTTAATTGCCTCTTCGAGATAGGCTATTTCCTTTAGGCATTTTTCTCGATCGCTCCATGCGTATTTTATAAGCATCAACACCATGCCTTTAGCTGAATGTGTGGTGTATTCAGACCATTCTTTTAAAAGGGCGGGGTCGGGATTCTCATAATTGGGCACTGTAAAAATTCGTAACCCTCTTGGGACCCTGTCACAGTCCGCATATCGTTGGAGCGATGTGGCCTCCCACCACTTTTGGATTTCTCGTTCTTGCATTTTCTCCATTTGTTGGAACAACACCGTTAAATTGATCACGGGTACTTTTGTCACAGTTGGATTTTCCGCTCTCATTGGGTTAGTACTGACAGATTTAAACATATCTGCGGCCGCAGTCTCCCTCTCCTCGAGATTCGACATGTTCACGGAATGTTCAATTTACGGAATACGCGTTTTGCACAGCTCAAATGGGCGGTGTTTTTCTAACTTAGCGGGGTTCGCAATGTTTTCGGTACCGTACGAGACAGAGGCTGAACTCAATGCTTGTAACGGAACACCAAAAGCCGCTTCACTCACCAAGACCGGGCACGCCGGTGTAGTCGCGTCCTCCGACGTTGGCTCCAGGTTTGTTTCCCGGATGGCGGGCAGGCAGGCAAAAAAAAAAACATATATGTATATATATATATATATGTATATATATATCTGCAGCACCTCGCAGAAAACACCGCTTAAGCATGGAATCACGAGCATGGACCAACTTATTGTGCCATCATTATTTTATTTTCCTTTCACAAGTCAACTATATATATATAGATAGATATAATTGTAAAATATTTTTTACATTATCTTAATTTTTTTTTTGTAAAGTACTACTATAAAAATATATATATGTTTGTATGTATGTGTACATATATATATATTCACTGAAAAAACCATAGGTTTCATACCTGTTATAGTTAGGAATTAGCATTTAAAAAACCTATTAAATTCACTGAAAAAACCATAGGTTTCACACCAGTTAGAGTGAGGTGGAAATTTTACTGACATAAAACCAATGAAATTCCCACGTTATAGTTAGTTGGACTCACTATAACTTGCGCGTGTAATGCACTGCTGATGACATCACATATTACATCACTCATGACATGGTCAGTGACATCACTCATGACATCACTGATGCCACCATCCAGTGAATGTGTGTCTTTCTGAAAAATAAACATGTTTTATATATGTATATGTAAAGGTCGATGGAAGAATAACGGCCAGATTCATGAAAGACCTGTTTTGCGAGTCTGAAATAGCGATTCATAAGGAATCGCTATTACAGACTTGCAAAACGGGATTCATGTAGGAATCGCAAAATTAAATGCGATTCCTACAGATTCCTTATTTGCGATTAGCAAATTGCTAATCGCAAATAAGGAATGAATGGGGAGTATTCCTTATTTGCGATTAGCAATTTGATAATCGCAAATAAGATAGCGATTTGAAGGGTGCCAGGGGTGTCCAAAGGACACCCTGTAGCACCCCTTAAATGCACATTTCAACAGGTGTTGCGCACACACATATCCAAAGGACATGTGTGTGTGTAACATGCAACTTAGAAAAATGCTTTTAAAAGCATTTTTCCAAGTTTTCGCTATTTACCACGAGGTTTGACCTCGCGGTAAATAGCAGCCGAAATTTGCGAATTCGCAATTTTAAAATGTTTCAAGAATAGCATTTAAGGAATCTCTAATAGAGATTCCTTAAATGCTATTCCTCGCAAATTTGCGAGTTTCTAAATAGCGAATTTTGCATTTGGGATGATGAATCCCAAATGCAAAAATTGCACTCGCAAACGGCCAGATTCTCAGAATCTGGCCCTTTGCGAGCACAAATATGAATGATGAATCAGGCTGAATATGTTTAAATTATTGTCTAAATTAATGTTTTAAAAAAAAATGATTGGATAACTGGCTTATTAAGTGTATCTTAGTGAATACATATATTAGCGAATAATGTATAAATATTTAAATATATGTATCAGTGTTTCACTTTGTGTATAAGTGGCTACATGGGTTGGTGAGTAGCAACATGTGTGTGTATATGGGTTATTAGATGTTTTTTTTCAGTATCAGTATGAGCGTCTGTATGGTTTGGTGGGGGTATTACTTAGCACATAGATGCATCAATGACTGACTCACTGTTTGTATGTGTTTTGAAGACAGCATATGTGCAGGACTGTGTGGGTGGATGAGTGTGTATATGTGTGTAAGTGAGTGAATGCCTGCCTCACTAGTGTCTTTATCAGTAACTACATATGTTTTAATCTAGTTTATGTGAGTATTGATATATATAAGTCTGTATATGTGAGAGTGAGAGATTGAAAGAGTTCCTGTTTAAATAAGTATGTGTTTCTATAAGTGATTGTTTAAGAGAGTAAATATGTGTAAGATTCCTTAGAAGTAAGGTGGTAGTGTGTGTATATCTGTATATTTAAATAAATTGATGTTTATTAGTTTATTTGCATGTGTGAATATGTGTCTGAGTAACTTTTGGATGACTGTCAGTGTGTAACAGGATGTATAGGTGTATCACTACATATGATGAGTGAGTATATGTACGAGTGACTATATAGAACTGTTGGTGAATGAGTGGATGTGTATATAGATGGTGGAATTACTGAATTGGTTGTTGTAACTGGTATGGGTATTTCCACTTTTTGGAAAATGTTAGTTTCTATTTTTGAATATGTGTTTCAAGGGTTACTTTACAGTGAAAGGAGGTCTGTCAATCTGTCACAAGGATGGTGTCATCAGTGATGTCATGAGTGATGTCACTGACCATGTCATGATTGATGTAATATGTGATGTCATCAGCAGTGCATTACACGCGCAAGTTATAGTGAGTCCAACTAACTATAACGTGGGAATTTCATTGGTTTTATGTCAGTAAAATTTCCACCTAACTATAACTGGTGTGAAACCTATGTTTTTTTCAGTGAATTTAATAGGTTTTTTAAATGCTAATTCCTAACTATAACTGGTATGAAACCTATGGTTTTTTCAGTGAATTTCAAAGGTTTTTTAAATGCTAATTCCTAACTATAAGTCTCACTTTATAAGTAAGACTGTTAGCGCTCTAGTTCTTCTTTAGAACACTCTGGTACATACTATCATTGGGCTATAGTTGCGCTACATCTGGCTGATATTTGGGCTACATTTGTATTTTTTTGTCTCTGGTGGCCATCTTTGGGCTACATTGGGCTACATTGGCCTACATTGGGCTACATTTGGGCTACATTTGGGCTCTAACATATATAAAGCCCAAATATAGGCCAATATATATTTTTTTAAAGTCAATTTTCTTAAAAACAACTGGAGCATATATCTTGAGACATAGCTATCAGTCCTTACAATTTTTCATAAAAAAAAAAAAAAGAATATATATATATTTTTTTGTCTTGGAGCGCTTCTGGTGCGCGCCCCGGTGAGCGCCCCGGAAAGCGTACTATTTTGAAGCGCCCCGGTACGCGAACCGGGAAGCGTCCCGTTAGCGCCAATGTCGCCATTGAAAACAACATCGTGACGCGTCACGTAAGCGTGACGTATCGCGTAGCCGCGTGATGCGTCTTATGACGCGCTGCGTAAACGCACCCGGAAGCGCTCCGCAGCGCGGCCCGGAGCGCGTAACGTAAGCGCGCCGGAGCGCGTAACGTAAGCGCATTGGGTCATGTGTTTTGAAAATAACACTTTTCATTGGTTCTCTTCATTTTTTTTCTCCAAATAATGAAAGCCCACTCCTTTTTTCCTCATTCTTACTTTCTTCATTGAGAGAGCAAGAGCTATTTTGGAGGAAAGAATGGCATCACTTGTTGCTGCAGCTGGTGCACCCCCACCACTACCCTCACCACCCAGAAAAGAAGGTCCACCACCACAGTTTCTTGGAGGACAAGAAGAAGAGGAGGAAGAAGAGGAGGAGGATCAACATCAAAGGGTCTACCTCCCAGAAGAACCAAGACAAAGGCATGTCAAAGTGCACTTCATTTGGCAATTTTTTTCTTTTCCAGATGACCAAAAAAAAGTGAACGCCCCCAAAGTCACCTGTCTCATCTGTGACAAAGTTCTCTCCAGGGGCAATCCCTCCAAGAAATATTCTTTTGGTAACTATACCATGATCCGCCACATGGAGAGGTGGCGTCCCAATAATTTGGCCCAGGCTGAAGTCCGGGAACTTCGGCACAACCCACCCCCTGTGGCCAGCACTTCCTATTCAGTACCCTCACTTTCTGGACCAGAAGAACAGCAAATGGTGCCAAATATTCAACCAAAATTTGGCAAGGTCAAATTTCTTTGCATTTTGTGTGGCAAAACTTTATGCTATGGTGAACTTAGCATCACCTTAATAAATACTGCTATAGACAACCACAAATGCAGCAAGGAAAGAAAACAGTAATTCTTTTCTTTTTTTTTTGCTCCTGTTGAGCCATTTCCAATTCCCTGTTTTTTGTTTGTTCCCTCAAAAAAAAACCAAAAAATATAAAATTGTTCAAAAATACAAAAAAATTAAAAAAATATTCAGAAAAATAATTAAAAAATATAAAACAACAAAAAGAATTTTAAAAAAAGTTCTTTTCAGAACTACCTCCCATTTATAAAATATTGCCAACATTTTTTAAACTCTGGCATTCTTTTTTCTCTGTTGTGCGCTTCCCGGTGCGCTCCCCGGTGCGCGTACCGGGCGCTCCCTACGCAAAAATCGAAAAAAAAATATTATTTTTTTTGCCCCGCGGGGCCCTTTTAAAGCCCCCAAACCTAGGGGGTCAGGGAGGGTCTACTCTGCCCCCTTATGGTCAATTCCCCCTTTGTTTTGGCCACCTCTTGTGTCTCCATCCTACCGAGACACAAGATGGCGGCCGCTCCGGACTGTTTCGAATGTTTACAACAACCAAGAACCAATCAGCTTTCTGCGCGCAAGTCGCGTGGCGCGCCCGGTGCGCTCCCCGGTGCGCGTACCGGGGCGCTGTCATAGATATATATATATTTTTTAACCTAAATTACTCAACATCCACTGGAGCACATATCTTGAGACATAGCTAAGGCACATCGGGCTACCAGTCCCTACAATTTTGCCAAATTTGGTGTAAATCCATTCAGCCGTTTGGGCTTAAAGTGAGGTCGACCGCCCTATGGAAATTAACATGGGGAAAATGCGTTTTGGGATCCCCCTTTTATCTCGGCCCCCGCTTGACGCATCCCCCCCAAACTTTCAGGGAAGGACCGGAGCTTGACGAGGCCATTTTGAGGAAATTTTCAGGCAGATTCGTCAACCGGCGCCAAAGTTATTCCAAATAGAATTTTGAGATTCAACATTGAAAAAAATCCTAACTATAACTACCTACCGACCACCAGTAGGTAATATTTCAAACCAAAGTTTCCTGCGCGATTGCAGCTCGCCTCAGCATGCGCCAGGAATATATTTGAGATGTCATCAGTGATGTCATCAGTGATGTCACTGACCATGTCATGAATGATGTAATATGTGACATCATCAGCAGTGGATTGCGGGCGCGCGATATATAGTTAGTGCAACTAACTATATATGCGAATTTCAATGGTTTTGTGCGAGTAAATTAAGGTTTTGTAAATGCTAATCCCTAACTATATATGGTCTATAACCTATGGTTTTTTCAGTGAATTTTCAAGGTTTTGTAAATTCTAATTCCTAACTATATATGGTCTATAACCTATGGTTTTTTCAGTGAATTTCAATGGTTTTTTAATAGCAAATATCAAAAGCTGTAAAATGTCAAGTACGTGGTAGGTAAAAACATTTTCGTATTTATGCACGCTGATGTGCTTTGAACGCTGCCCCCCCCCCTCCTCTTTTCTTTTAAGAGTATTCTCTCTTTGCAGATAGTGAAGGGTAGGTAACACAGGCCTTTGCCCCCGTTGTAATCCGTCGTGCCTGCTTCCCTCTCCATTTGATTGATTGTTATCCTAGCATTTATTGTTTTGGAATTGGTTCTCTTTGGTTCATTCTCTATTTACAAACAAGCACAGAGTCGCAATACTCTGTTTAGTCTTTGCAGATAGTGAAAAATCGTTAAAAAACAAAAGGAATCAAGCAAAATCAGTAGGCCACTAATGGGATCTCTTTTTGACCTCGCTAAAATAGAAACATTATGAACAACCCCTCATGACAAATATGAAACTAGTGAGAGGAACTGAGCTCGACACCATAATGGCTGCAAGACAGCTCGGCTCCGCCGCCCACCCCACCCATAATAACGACAAACACTATGCAAATATTATAAATATATACAACACACCAGCAAAGTAATAGGGTAAAACGTTTTATTAAATAACTATTTACATGGCAGCCTGCTGCAACATCGATCCAAACAAGCCTTTGTATTTGGGACTCAAAAAAAACAATGAATAGTAAGATTTTCATAGGTGAGTGTAGGTTCATGGTTTTCCATCCACAGACTAAAAGCCTGGAGTGGGAGTGAAAGAACAATAAATAGGTAAGAAGGAAAGCAGAGGCTGTGGGAAGGACTCTGGATATGGTATGTTGCTTGGTCCCTGAGATGCTTCGATGTCACTGCCTTGCACAAATGGCATAAGTCCTGGATGTTGGGTGCCATAGTTGAGAGTTCGGAGCAGCGCTTGTAAGACTGTCTGAAGCTTATTTGCACCTGCTGCAGCTTCACTATTCTCAAAGTAAGTGGGGGCTGTTTGTGGACCTGACTGCATTGGAAAACAATGTGATGCGGTGCCTCCCTGAACCGCTTGACGGAGGCCCCCGAGATAATTGTGCCTGCTCCACACCTTGTCCCACAATCCGTTTGACCTGAAGACACGTCCTGCGGTGCCCTGGTCCGACCATCACATATACCTGCGCCAGGAGACGGCGTGGGGTGCAGTAGAAGGGAGAGGCGGCGCGAACGAGCCTCCCCCACCTCCCCAGGTGGAGGTTTCTCAGCTACACCCCAGCGCTTCACTCGACCAGCTGACTTGCGCCCGCTCTTGCGACACAGTGCCTCGCTCGGCCAGCTGAATTGCGCCTGTTCTTGCTATTACAACGTCTCACCCGCCATCCAACGGAATTGCACCCAATCTTAGGGTACAGCGACAGGCGGCTGCTACGGAGCTCACGAAATGGCGGTCGACTCCACAGACTTGGACCTGGCCTGCAAAGATGGCTCTGGGCAACCGTGGAACTCGGACGCTTGACTGCTAGGGCATGGGCCCCATTCCCAAAAGAGTCCCCTCAGCCTTGAAGATTCTACAACAGTCACCGGGACCCCCGACTCCTGTAAACTTCCGGTGGGGAGCGACTGCCATGATTGCTCGCGGAATGGCCACAACGTAGCCACGAGATGGTGGTGCTCTCATTCTGACGCCAGCTTCAGTCTGAAACATCCAGAAACACTGTAGACTACCAATTCGATCAATTCCGGTGGAGCCCCAACGTGACCCGGTAGAGAAGAACTTGCCCTCCCCTCTTTGACTGATGGTTCTTGTTGCCTGTCCCTTCTCTTGTCATTTAACAGAACTTTTTGGACTGCTGAAAGGGGTTGGTTTTTTCCCACCTCTGGTTGGTGGAGACATTTTGACTATATTCTGGACCTGCGATGTCGCGTAATGCGTCATATGACGCGCCGCGTTAGCGCACCCGGAAGTGGTCCGGTGCGCGAGGCGCAGCTTCCCGGAAACGATCCAGAGTGCGGCGCGCAGCGCGTAACGTAAGCATAACAGGTCATGTGACTTGTTAATAAAACTTTTCATTGGTTCATTTTACTTTTGTTATTCTAATGATGAAAGGCTTGGTCATATGACCTGAAAATAACTTTTCATTGCTTTCGAATATTTTTTTTTCCCAAATGATGAAAGCCCCACCTTTTTTTTTCTCACTCTGACTTGTAAAGCAAAGGACCCAGATGCATTTACAGTTTATCACTAACAATGTTCCAGGCTAATGTATTTTCCCGGGAAATTTACAACTGTCCTGCAAGTAAAATATTCCTATTTCGAGAAAAAGGGCGTTTCTTCGTCCCATGAGGGAGCCGTTGAACAAAAGAGGCTCGGCCTGCTGTCTTAGTCGCTGATAGGCATGAATATCGGATTCTTATCGATCACTTTATGTTGCAGGAGTGGAAAACACAACAGCCCTTGACCATTTATCCTTACTGCGTTCCTGCGTATTATACCTTTTAACCGTCATGTAATTGGACTGCTTTATTTCACTTGCCTTTTACTGATTCGAAAACAGTGGCTATTATTCAAAATGTTACCAATGTAGGTACTACTACCATGTTTTGTTTTAAAAACCTTTATTGTGAAAATGTCAGTATACAAATACGGGCCTATAACCACGTGGGCCGGCCACGGAGCAAACTGGAATCGTATATGATGAGGGGACATTTACACTGTAGAAGAACGTAACGGGCGACCCATTAGGTTGCAAGTACTAAGGTGTCTAACATTTTCGGAATCGGTGAACGTACATTTTATAATTAAAGTACGACAGGGCCAGTTACAATAAAATTATCTAGATATACATTTGCGGGCAAGTACCATGGGTGACGTTAATTCGAACTTTCAATAGTACAGTAATCAATAACACATCAGAACTTAATATCAATAGGGATGTCCAAATGTTCAATCAATTCTCATCCCCGCCCGCCATGTGCTTCAAAACTGCATACGTATCTCGTGATATCAAGGTTGGGAAACCAGAACACAACAAGGAGTTACGAGTCCCATTTATACCGGCGCCATTTTGGGCGAGGCCGGGCAGGTCCAGGATATAGTCAAAATGTCTCCACCAACCAGCGGTCGGACCAGAACCCCTTTCGGCAGTCCAAAAAGGTTCCGTTAAATGACAACAGAAGAAATAGGCAACAAGAACAATCAGTCAAAAGAGGGGACGCTTTCGTGAATGGGGCCCATGCCCTAGCAGGCAAGCGTCCGAGTTCCAAGGTGTCCCAGGGCCATTTTAGTGGACCAGGCCCAAATCCAAAGAGCTGGCCACCATTTTGAGAGTCCTGTTGCAGCCGGCTATCGTTGCACCACAAGAGTAGCCGCAATTCAGCTGGATGGCGGGTGAGTCACTGTACCGCAAGAGCGGGCGGAACTCAGCTGGAAGGCGAGTGAAATGCTAAGAGGTGCCTCCACCTGGGGAGGAGGGAGAGGCCCGTTTGCGCTGCCTCCCCCCCCCCGGGTACCCCACGCCGTCTTTCGGCGCAGCATTGTAGAATGGCCACACCAGTGAAACTTGCTGGACACCACCTCGGAGCCATCCGGATCTCGCCGCGTTCGAGTCACTGTACCGCAAGAGCGGGAGAAACTCAGCTGGATGGCGGGCGAGACGCTGTACCGCAAGAGCGGGCGGAACTCAGCTGGATGGCGAGTGAAACGGTAAGGGGCGCCGCACTGCACATCAGGTGCCTCCACCTGGGGAGGCGAGAGAGGCCAGTTCACGCCGCCCCCCCCCCCCCCCCCCCCCCGGGCACCCCACGCCGTCTTTCGGCGCAGCATTGTAGGATGGCCACACCAGTGCGGTAACTTGCTGGACACCACCTCGGTGCCATCCGGATCTCGGCGCGTTGTGCTGCCTTCGGCCTATTCGCACATCGGTCCACTACTGACGCCGCCTCACAGGCCAACGGATTTTGTAGGCTTTTTATAGCCCAAAGCCGCATAACAGGTCATGTGACTTCTTTATAAAACTTTTCATTGGTTCATTTTACTTTTGGTTTCCTAATGATGAAATGCTTGATCATATGCCCTAAAAATTTTTGATTGGATTAAAACATTTTTTTTTCCCAAACGATGAAAGCCCCACCTTTTTTTTCTCACTCGGCAATCCAAAAAGGTTCCGTTAGATGACAACAGAGGGGACAGGCAACAAGAACCATCAGTCAAAAGAGGGGAGGGCAAGTTCTTCCCTACCGGGTCACGTTGAGGCTCCACCGGAAGTCATCGAATTGATAGTCTACAGTGTTTCTGGATGTTTCAGACTGAAGCTGGCGTCAGCATGAGAGCACCACCATCTCGTAGCTCCGTCGTGGCCATTCCGCAAGCAATCATGGCAGCCGCTCCCCACCGGAAGCCTGCGAGAGTCGGGGGCCCCCATGACTTTTGTAGAATCTTCAAGGCTGAGGGGACGCTTTCGAGAATGGGGCCCAAGCCCAAGCAGGCAAATGTCCGAGTTCAAATGTGTCCCAGGGCCATTTTAGTGGACCAGGCCCAAATCCGAAGAGCCGGCCGCCATTTTAAGAGTCCTGTGGCAGCCGCCTTTCGCTGCACCGCAAGAGTGGGCGCAACTCAGCTGAATGGCGGATGAGGCACAGTGCCGCAAAAGCGGGCGCTAAACAACTGGATGGCGAGTGAAACGCTAAAGGGGCGCCCCACTGCAGCAGAGGAGCATCCACCTGGGGAGGCCCGTTCACGCCGCCTCCCCCCACCCCCCACGGGGCGCCCCACGCCGTTTTTTCGGCGCAGCATTGTAGGATGCCAAGACCAGTGCGGCAAGTAAAGGACATCACCTGGGTGCCGTCCAGATCTCAGCGCGTTGTGCTGCCTTCGGACTATTCGCACAACAGACCGCTACTGACGAGGCACAGTGCAGCAAAAGTGGGCGGAAAACCGCTGAATGGCAAATGAAACGCTAAAGGGGCGCCCCACTGCAGCAGAGGAGCATCCACCTGGGGAGGCCCGTTCACGCCGCCTCCCCCCCCATGGGGCGCCCCACGCCATTTTTCGGCGCAGCATTGTAGGATGCCAAGACCAGTGCGGCAAGTAAAGGACATCACATGGGTGCCGTCCAGATCTCAGTGCGTTGTGCTGCCTTCGGACTATTCGCACAACAGACCGCTACTGACGCCAAAAACAGCAACCCATTGTTGCTTTGTTTAAAAAATGTTTTTTTTAACGTGTTTACTGTTTTTGGTGCGTTGTATATATTTATAAGTTATTAAAGTGTTATAATCCTACTACTTTGTTGGAGTGCTATATATTTTTAATGTGACACATAATTGTGAAGACTTTGATGTACAAAAAGGCATCCCTGGAATCTTCCGCTTCAGGCTCGGTCCCACACACCCTCACAGTGAGAATCCCCTCCCCAATCACAATACAGGATCGTTATCAGATAGTAGGAACGCGTGTGGTGTGACGGATCTCATGGGGTGGGGGCCTTGATCTACTGTAACTCCTTTGAAGAGGGGTGATTCTTTACAGTTGAGGCCATAAACTACATCCGCAAGGCTAGGTGATAGCCTGGGACCAGCCTGGACAATCGGACACAGAGGAAGAAGAGTGTCAGAGGGTGCGGTAGTGAATAGGGTGAAAGGGAGGTGTCGGGCGGGCACGAGGTGTGATTCTCAGGGAAGAGCAGCGCAGATGGGGGGAGGTTTATGGCCCATGCATGAGAGAGAGAGCGGGGGTGACCAGTGCGTGGGGGAGATGCTTGCGAGGGTGGGGAGCCATGCTGAGGATCGGCGGCGTGCAGAGAGTGGGTCTGGTCAAGGCATCTAAAATGGCTGCCGTGCACGACAAAAGTGTGGCATTGGAAAAAAAGCAAGATGGCGCAGACAATGTTTATCAATACGGATTAATTTATAACAATTATTTTTAACAATATATTTACTCGCAGTGTCAAAATGGCGGTCAACACTTCCTGATTTCCTTCGAATCGAACGTTAACAGACGTCACGCAGCAAAAAAAAAAAAAAAAAACGCTGACGCGCAGCCGCTGGAAGACAAGTATCAACATATATGAGCATCCTCAGCCACCCTCAGAAAACATAGGGGGTCAGGATACGTCGCCCGTACCCCCTTATACCCATTTCTCACATTGTTTTTCCTCCATCTTGTAATTTAATTAAAACGAAACACAAAATGGCGAATTCCCGTTTCGCGTCCCGGTTCGCTACCCGGTTCGCGAACCGGAAAGCGCTTCTACCGCAAAAAATCAAATTTTTTTTATTTGCCCCACGGGACCCTTTAATATCCCCAACATCATTCCTAGGGGGTCAAGAAGGGTCTACCTTGCCCCCTTTTATTAAATTCCCCCTTCGTTTTTCTCCTCCTCTTGTCTCTCGATCCTACCGAGAGACAAGATGGCGGCCGTTCCGGACTGTTTAGAATGTTGACAGACACCGGCGAGCCAATCAGCTTCGCTTCGCAAAGTTCCGTTACGCGAAAAGTTCGCGAACCGGAGCGCTACCCGGGACGCTGTCACAGATATATCTGTTTTTTAAAACGTTAATTTCTCAAAATCCACTGGAGCACATATATTGAGACCCAGCAAAGGCACATCGGGCTAACAGTCCCTACAATTTTGCCAAGTTTCGTGCAAATCCATTCAGCCGTTCGAGCTAAAAGTGAGGCCAAACGCCCTATGGAAAACTCAATGTTAAAAACGCGTTTTGGGACCCCCCTTTTTTCTCGGCCACCCTTGCCAAAACCCCCCAAATTTTCAGGGGCTGCTCACAAACAAAATGTGCCATTTTCCTGAAAATTTCAGCCGATTCCGTCCACAAACGCCAAAGTTATTAGACATAGAATTTTCAAAAGTCCCATAGAGAAAAAATCCTAACTATATATACCTACTGGCGACCGCCAGTAGGTAATATATATATATATATATATATATATATATATATATATATATATATATATATATATATATATGAAAAAGAAGGATCCCAACCGCTTCTGGTAGCGGTTAAAGTAGGCGCAGACCACCACTCCACAGGCTAGATATCCGATGTTAAATCACCAAGCCATCACGCCAATCAAAGTGTCAGCAGTGCATATTCATTCAGCAAAAAGTGAAAGAGCAAGTGCCCCCCATATATATATATATGTATATAGTTTTTATGGTAGTACATTTGAAAAAAACATTTAAGATAATGTAAAAAATATTTTTTTATAATAGTATTATATTATATATGTACTAGCAGCCCGTCCCGACGTTGTCCGGGTATGAATTGCTGCCAGCCAGTAGTATATTGTTATGTAGGATTTCGTTTTGATAGCATTTCTTATCTGTGACAAGCCTGTGAAATGCTCCGATTCACAGTGCACTGCTGATGCACTTAAGAGTGCGCGTTCAGTAGTGTGTGAACTTGAGTTTCCCCAATGAATTTTTCCTTGCAATATTATATAGCGCAAACTCGACAACATGGCATGAGCATAATTTACATTACAGAAGAACACATTCATTTGTGGTAGGCACGGGGAGACAAAGCGATTTGCCTGGAATCACTGGATGTTGAGCTGATGCCGAGATTCGAACGTAGCTCCCCAGCTCTAAAGTTCGCAAATCTATAACTTGTGGTGGGAGGTGTGTTTAAAAGTGTATGTCGGTGCTAGCTATCAATGAGAGAGACCTGTGCATTTTTCAAATCGGTGGTCAAAAAATAGGAGTATGTTGCTGGAGATGTGGGCCGCCGTGCCTCCAATGTACTTACCGGGGGAAGGTGAACACCCAGTATTCCGCAACTTTCTTCCCGCATACCACCACTCCGCATACTTTCATTACGAAAGTGCCATGACTCCGCAATGCCATTATAACGCATGGCATTACATTTTATATGCTTGTACCACGTAAATGCATGAATGGTAAAAGCATGTTTTAACGTTTGGATAAGGTAAGTATGGGTATAGGGGTATATGTTTTGGGGTACTGAGGTATATGTTTTGGGGTGTTTGGGTGTGTTAAGGGTTCAGATATAGTTTTGGGTTATGGGGTACAAGGGTAGTTTTAAGGTTTAGGGATAGGTATGGGTCTTGGTGTACAGGGGTATTTTTAGGGTTCAGGGCTAGGTTTGGGTTTTGGGGTATAGGGGTATTTTTAGTGTTCAGGGGTAGGTTTGGGTTTTGGGTATAGGGGTGTTTTAAGGGTTCAGGGCTAGATTTGGGTTTTGGGGTACAGGGGTATTTTTAGAGTTCAGGGCTAGGTTTGGGTTTTGGGGTACAGGGGTATTTTTTTTTTTTTAATTTAAGGTAAACCTTTATTGATACATAAAGCAGTTACAATCACGGGCAGCAAATCAATAAAAGCCATAAGTATGCAACAGTCCGCCTCCCAAATGCCCCATTGCAGCACAGGATAATGTCCGTACCATATAGATACCAGGATTAAAGAGGTTTCTTTTAAGATTTAGGAAAAAAACAGGATCAGACATCGTACAATCAAATAATATCATAGCAAGGGTTTTCAGTAATCAGGATCTTCGCAGTCAGGACTAATGTAGGCAGGGCGTTGACACTAGCGCATATTAAACAGGATAAGCAATAAACAGTACAGTTCGCATGCCAATGCAGTACATGCCGCTGCAACTTAAAACTTTTTTTAAAGAAACATACACCCTCGTAATTCGAACCATAAGAACGTACGGTGAGCAACCTATCGCTCGGTTCCCAAAAAGGAAGGGAAAGAAAGAAGAGTAAAGGGAAAGCCAAGAGAAACAAGCGAGAAAAAAGGGGCCCTAGAAACAGAAAAAGAAAAAGAAAAAACAGTAGTACCCCTCCCCGAACCCCCCACCCTGCACCCCTGCCTATGGCTACGGCCTCCCCCACAGCAGCGTGCCTGTCGCCCGTTATATGGAACCCGCTCAACTAAGTTAAAGGAAAATCTAAAGAAGGAAAAAAGAAAAAAGAAAGAGAACTGAGGAGGACACCAGGACAGACCCCCAGCCCACACCTACCCCCACCTCCCCCACCACAGGAAATACCCACTCCATACAGAAACCGGAATGCAATACAATAAACGTATCTTGAGTGGGTTCGATCTTTGCCAGTCTGCCGTTAGCGCCACCATGACATAGGTAAAAAGTCCCGCGCTGGCCCCACATTGAAAGTAACACTACGATACTCAACCCAGGCCCGCCCGGTCCAAAGTACGGTTGCGGCCCAGACCCTCTGTTACAGGTGTAGGTGAGTCAAAGTACCAGACTGGGAAGAGGATGCCATCCTGAGGTACGGCAATATACAGTGATGTCGCTCGAAGGACGTAGTCATCCATATGTCTAAGGGCCATCAGGGAGCGCAAGTGGTGGCGCTCACTCTTCAACATCAGTCCAAAACAAAGTATAAAGGACATGTCGTAGCGCCACCGCTGTCGAGCAGTTGATCAATGGAACAGGGTACTGCTCCCAAAAAAGACACCATCATAAGATCTTCCGCCTCCGCTGTAATTGATGAACTGCACACAGCATTACTGTCTCCCTGTCGAGCGTGGGCACACAAGTTGTCTCCATCTAGCCCCGAGACCACCAAGTCCCGGGGGCACCCATGAGCCGACTGCCAACAATCCCCATGTCCCACAGCCTCTAGTGATCCGTCCATCGGGGCAGAAGCCGCTCCAACTGGGCGACCCTCTCGCACAACAGCATCCAGGGCCCTCCCCACGGCCTCCATCTGGTGTTGCAGTGCGAAATGCAAGTCCGCAATGGCCGCTATGACATCCTCCAACCACAGCTCCATTGTTTCTCCCCCAGTAGCGGCAGTCACAGCATCTAGCGAGGCTCCATCACACCAGGCCGATCCACGCCAGGTGTCCGATCGCATCATTTTCGTGGCCCCTGCAGAGCAGTTCAGGATCGGTCTCGAAATCCCCTCAGGCGCAATTGCGTGCAAGGCGCTCCCACTCGGAGCGCACCCCACTAGATGAAGGGTGTCCCAAGGTCGCTCATCAAATGGCAGGCAAATAATCTCAGCGAGGGTTTTGGTAGACACTCACCTCCGTCTGGATCGATACGGTTTGCAAGGGGCACACAGTCACAGAGTCACCAGCTGGGGGGGGGGTCATTACTTCAAGCATCCGCAGAAAGGCAGCAGATCAAATTTCACCATTGCTGTGGTGCCGTGCGAGAATCGCCGTTAAAAATCAGGTAGATCCAAGTCTCCATCTCCCCAGACCGGCGCTTCCGCCGCACACCCTGCCGTTGTTGTTGAGTTCGGGCCGGGCGTTTCAGTACCCTAGACCCAGGCTTCAGGCAGGGGCGGGCCGCAAACTTCGAGACTACACATCTCCGGCTAGGAAGCCGTCAGAGCACTCGGGCGCGCATGGATCTGCGCCGCTTCATCTCGGCCGTGCGGGCGCTGGTTAGGAAGCTGAATGTGGTGGTAGGAGGCCGACGGAGCCGAGAGCCCGAGCGGCCATCTTGGTCTGCGACCTGGCTCCTCCCCGGTACAGGGGTATTTTAGGGTTCAGGGGTAGGTTTGGGTTTTGGGGTACAGGGTTATTTTTATGGTTCAGGGCTAGGTTTGGGATTTGGGGTAGAGGGGTATTTTAAGGGTTCAGGGCTAGGTTTGGGTTTTGGGGTACAGGGGTATTTTAGGGTTCAGGGGTAGGTTTGGGTTTTGGGGTACAGGGGTATTTTTAGGGTTCAGGGCTAGGTTTGGGTTTTGGGGTACAGGGGTATTTTAGGGTTCAGGGGTAGGTTTGGGTTTTGGGGTACAGGGGTATTTTTAGGGTTCAGGGCTAGGTTTGGGTTTTGGGGTACCGGGGTATTTTAGGGTTCAGGGGTAGGTTTGGGTTTTGGGGTACAGGGTTATTTTTATGGTTCAGGTGTAGGTTGGGGTTTTGGGGTACATGGGTATTTTAAGGGTTCAGGGCTAGGTTTGGGTTTTGGGGTACAGGGGTATTTTAGGCTTCAATTTTTGCATTAATGCCAAGAAGGAAGGAGGCTAATCTAAGTTTGTAGAGTCTCTGCGAGTTAAAAATGTTGTAGCTCCAAGTTTGTTAAGTGTCTTGCTGTTCAGCATACAATTAATGGTAAGCTGTCCCTCCGAGAATGCAGTATACTCCAGGCCTTAAGCTGAGAGTCACTTCTTCTTCAAACACAAAACACATGCACTTAATTAAAAAATAAGTATAGAGACCCACATTTTTTCTAATGAGTCAACTACTGGTGTTGCTGGTGTTGTTGACTACCAAGGCTGTCAAGTCTTGATTCCACTGTGTGCATCTTTGTTTCTTGACGTTTTTTTCCATCCCTGCTTTCCCCTTTTGTTTCTGTGTTCCTATCTTGCTCTTTTTGCCTTTTTTAGGTCGAGCCTAGAGTCAGCGCACAAGCTCTACTCTGGTAAAGATCTGCTGTAGTTCAGTATGGGATGGAAGCCCCGGAGGGAAGCCCCGCCCACTCCCCCGCCCATATTTTTCATTGGCTTGTGTCTTTTTCCTTCGTAAATGCTGCCTTCGGATTCGTTTATAGGCTTGTTAGTTCCTCCTTATTACGGCTATGTCGTCATTTGTATCCTCCCATGGCTACTGGCCCCTTTACTTCAAGTGTTCCACTGTACGTTTTATTTAGACTGCGAGTACTATTTTCTTTAATAAGGTTCTCCTACTGCCTTCTCCACTCTCCCCTCCCTCCCTTTATCCCTGCCTTCTCACCCCTTCCCCCACCCGCACTTCTGTTGTCCATGCCTTCTCGCCCCCTGCTCCCCCACCCACACTTCCTTTACCCTTGCCTTCTCCCTCCTTCCCTCCCCGCCTGCACTCCCATTGTCCATGCCTTCTCTCCCCCTCTCTCCCGTTGTCCGTGATGACTACCGTTTGCAATGCAATAAGTATCGCGTAAATGCGAGTCCTATTGCATTGCAAATGCTTGTTCTTTCTTTACTGCCTGTTCTCTTTTGCTGTAGGTCCTCAAGAAAAAGGGCCACCACCTGCAATCACGCAAAAATTATATTCACACAAGCATGTAGCTTAAATTTGGTTCCTTGCAGTCAAAGACTTTAAGCAAATGAATAGTTTTCATTTACCAGAGGATATGCCCAGACACCATAATGACCCAGAATATGGTGACCACCTTTCATGGAGTCAAATGTTGCACAATGACTATGACTGTTCTGGATAATGGATAACACTGTGAACAAAAGTACATTTTACAGACACACCTGAGAATGCAAAATAATCATACATAACTAAGTACATGTATGCAGGTATAAGTAGAAATTAAAAGACGTTTATATTGTCTTGCTTGTAAAATAAAGTGCAATGTTGAGGAAACATCAAAGTTCCACTGATTTACAGGAAGGCCCCCTGTTTCCACTCTGTCCTCTACACACCTCTGTGTGACACCTCTAAGGCATGTAGCAGAAAACTGTCCATGATTTAAAGGTGAGAGATGGAACCATCAGGTGATATTAGAGATAACTGTCCCCACCAACTAGGGGCTGACAGATAGCCCCTTCAATCCCCCACTCAGACACAAAAATAGGCCTCCCATGTTGGAACAGGCATGTCTGTCTGTATTCTGTACTTCCATAGCGCAAACCTAGTCAAAAACCAGCAGAGCGCTGCACATGGTCAAAGACAAACATATAGTCAACGATTTAAAGGAGGTGGAGCTATGTTGAGGATGGTTAATGCTTTCTGATGTAGTATTATTTGAAATAAAATTGTAAATTGATACTTGTATAGCGCACTACTCACCCGCAAGGGTCTCAAGGCGCTTGTACGAATACCGCTTTGGAACCCATCCTGGCTTTCCCTGTGAGGCGTCCACTCCTGGGCACCCCCAAGGTGGAGGCCAGGCATCCTTAGCGTTGTGGGGGCCGTTGTGGAGATTAAGCAAGCTATTGGAGATTAAGCAAGCTATTTGAAGAAGCGAGTCTTCAACTCTTTCCTAAATTGGACCAAGATTGGGGCAGTCCTGATGGATTTTAGGATGTTATTCTAAATCCTGGGTACACAGATGAGAAAGGACTGCTGTCTAATTTTTACACATGGAAGACAGAGTGCCCAATGTTACTTGAGCTGCTGGGAACTGATGGGGATGCCACTGTCACAATTGGTCGCTTTATCAGTGTGGTGAAACCAGAAGCTGGAATGACTACAGGCTGACTGATATGCAGTGAGTGAACTTTTTTTCTGAAGAGAGTTGACTGAACCGCATAACAGACCAACATCCATACGCTTTCAATTATACAGATGTCCACATTTTATGCAAATGTACTGACAACACTGGCCTTAGGGGGCCTTTCTTTGAGCCCTGAGTTGCAGCTTCCTTGGCCTGGCCTCTTTGGGATTTTGGCACTTTGTCTGTGCCAGAGGCGCCGGCCGAAAGTCACCATTGCTTGGTTTCATTTTTTGGTCGTATGGGCCATGACTGGTTCTAAAAGGCGTCCTATACTCTGTCCTTTTCAAACAGACTGTCTTGCAGTGCCAAAGTGCTTGACAGGCAAGTCCAACACTGGAGCCAAGCCAGAACCAATCTCAGGGTCTACTACCTCTGTAAGAGCCAAGCACAAGCCAAGTCATCGAAAAATTTGGTACTTAAATTATTTAACAAAAATGTGTAAAAATATGATAGAGTCTTCAAATTTGAAAAAAGGATTCTTTATCATTTGGATATTTTTCCTTTTACATTACCTCATATTACTGTATTGCCATTTATTTTCAGTGAAATATTCTAAACACAAACTTTGAATTATTCATAAGCCCACAGCCGTTGCACTAAACTCTGTGCCATAAGCTACCAAGTGAACCAGTTGTCTTGTGTCTTTTATATCATTATCAATAATTTTGTTACAATTTGGCCCAATAATACAGTGTATTCAACCATATGCCTACGATTTTTGTATAGGGAACGTCTTCAATTAAACTAATTGCTGGTGGTATCAAATCTGACGGTCAAAGAAAATAAGATACAATGAAGTGAGGTGGTTTGACTAAGATCACAGAATTTGGTCGAGCTGGAATTTGAACCCCGGTTTCCTGTTAGCTCATAGTGTAATTTAGCCACTAGGCTGATATCTTCTTCTTTATCCCATTTAAGATCAAAAGACAGTGGGGCATATTTACATGGACATTGGGCCACAGGAACATCACATTTAACTATGTTCCTGTGGAGCAATGCCCATGTAAATATGCCCCACTGTCTTTTGATCTTAAACGGGATAAAGAAGAAGATATCAATGCCCTGCTCCATGTTTACAAAGTGGTGTTAAGCCACTTTTTGTGGCTTAACACCGTTTTGTAAATATGGTACCCTTTCACTCAGATTTCTGCATGAATGGGGCATGCAATGGGTGTTGCTGTGGACGTTCCACCCTAACACCCATTGCTTTTTGATGCTGTCCCATATTTACAAGGATGTGTAAACCAGAGGGAGCGCAAAACACTAATGCCATGCAATAGCTTTTTCTACTTTTGCAGCACACAGAAAGAACAAAACGCTATTAATGATTGTTTATGTGCAGAAAGGTGTACCTTCTTGCACATAAACAGCCATTAAATAATGACGATTTGCTACTTCTATGTGTGCTGCAGAATAAAGATATCATGCTATTAACATGTTGAAAGTTTTCCTTTATGCATCAGTTACTAGAGTGAAACTTGTGGCTGTCTTTTTCCTGTTGAATAGTACTATTAATGCAAAATCAATGTTAATGAATACCTGTTTTAGGTTGATGTAAAAGCAAAGACCAACAGTAGTGTTGTCTTCTGTTTAGTACAAAAAAGTTGGCTCTCATTATAGACTGCAGAAAATCTGGAAGAACCCCCATTTTACAAGATAAGCTGTGTAACTACAAATCAAAATCCATTCTCTTGTGCATCTTGTGGGCCTTCCTTATTTCTATTCTACTCTCTTCCTGATTCCTGGTGAAAACTATCTTGGACAGGTTTGGAGCTGCCGAACATTATCTTGAACATGCTGGAGCTGTCAAATGGGAAAGAGACAGATGAGTTCTGCATCATTCGCCATCATTTTTGCAGCATCGTTTTTATGTACTGGTTAGTGGTGTTATGAGTCTGAGTGGCAAATCCATCGGACGGACGAAGCACCTGTACAGGTCATGAAATCCCACTTTGTCCCACTTAGCTCTCTTTTCTGCTCAACCAACTGTTTCAGAAGCAGATCGACAATGACATACTCAACTTAAATGGATCCTTGCTGGCCACAGCCTTGGACCTTACTGTCTGGAAGATTTTGACTTGTACTTTAAAGCTAAATTTGAAGGTGAGAACTTTGGGGCATATTATCAAGGGGGTTTACCTCCGCTTTTTTGGCTTTAAAAGCCAAGAAAGCGGAGATAAAATTATCCCCCTGTTACCTAGCTGTCACTAACACCAGTTAGCAACAGCTAGTAGGAGATAGCGACCATCTTGGGCCCCACTTTGCATGTCAGTGATATTTATCACTAATGACATGCAAAGTGGGGGTGCCAAGATGTTAGCGACTGGATACAGTTGCTAACATCGCTATCTCCTATTACCAACTTTTGAAGATATTCGCGTTAAGCGCGAATATCTCCAAAAGCTAACACCTGCCCTGAGCAGTTCTTAGCCATGTTATTCAATGGGAGGTGGATAACATGGCTAAGAGCATTAGCTCGGTAATGCATGAATATCGCTGACTTTTCAGTGATATTCATGCATTGCGGCCGATTTTTATCGCATTTGCGATAAACCTTGGTAATACCAAGGTTTATCTGCGATAAAAATCGCCGCAGCTCAGCGGTAAATTTTTGTCTCTAACCAAGCAACAGCGATATTTATCGCTATTGCTTGGTAATATGCCCCTTTGTTCGGATTACCCACTTGGTTTATCTGACTTCTGCTTCATTGTGGTTGGCCTGCATGCGTGCCCAGGTACCAGACAACAATGAACTGTTGTTTTCAATGGTTTTATTATTTTTAGATGCACATTGTCTTAAAAGCGTAATAAAATGATGCCTCCTGCTCACCTTAATGTATTTTAATATCCTGGTGTCCTTTTGCTTATTAATGTTTTCTCTATTTTGTAAACCCTGGTGGTCTCTCACCTCATGGAAGTGATTTCTTTTCAAACAGCCTATCTTAGATCACTCTGGAACCCCTGAAAATCATTTCATTAAGGCCTCGAAGAACGTCATCCATATCACCCTGGCACTAAACAAATGAAAAAGCCCCCTCCCACCTCCAAATCTGCATCATCTTAAAGATCAGCTGCATCACCTACAAGCCCAGGATAAACAGCACTCCCACTTGCCTAGCCAATAAACGATCTACCTCAGGAGGTCAGTGCTATACTAGAAGCCAGGACATGACCATACAAGAGGAGAAAATAGGCATGAATAAACTGAAGGAAGGCTTTCTCTGACTGCAGCTCTAGGATAAGGATATGCATACTCATTGACATGAGAACGTATAGGGCACTGGCTGCCTTAAAAGTTAGCTATGATTTAACTGATGTGTCGTGGCTAAGAAACCTGCCCATCCAGGGTAGACATATTTTTCATGTCCATATAAAAAATATGTCAGATTGTATTATTTCTTGGTTCCTTCTACTAAGCTTGGTAAAGTAGGAATTAAGAGCCTAAGTAAAATTCTGGCTCATCATAATCCCTTAATTTTGGATATTATAGCTAAAGCGGTTGCTAAGGGCCAGGCCAAATGAACATTTGATAGGAAATTGCCCTCCAATAATGTATTTGTTCAACATATTAGGAATTGGGTGGTAGATTATTTTGACATAAATCGCTACAGTACTTCTCGAGGTGTGGTTTGGGAAAGGTTCAAAGCAGGTTTGAGGGGGAGGTTAACAGCTTTGTGGGACAGAGCAGGAAGCAGCAAAGAGATTAAATCAATCGGCTGATCGGAAGATTAGCAACATTGGAAAAAGATCATACTTCAGCCATAAAACAGAGATATGAAGAGAATGAAGCACAGCTACAACAGGAAATTGTGACGGTAAAAGCGGAAATTAGCAGCTATTACAGCAAAAGGATAGCAGAAGGATTTCAGTCTAATAAAAATTTAAACTATGAATATGGGTAGTCTGTGGGAAAGCTTTTAGCACTGCGCACAAGGCAGAAGATAGACAGGAATCATTTTGCTAGAATGAAAGGAAAGGATTGGTTGTATGTTACAGATTGCAATGATATTCTCAGTATATTCCATTTTTTTTTATAAAGAAGTATATCAACAAGATTTCCCTATTTTCGCCGCTAGTGGGAAAGAGGAAAGAGCAAGGGGGAGTCCCGGAGGATAGATCTCGAAACAAGTCGGGAGATGTAGGCAAACATTACACTTGAGGAAGTCATAAATGCCTTGCACCTGAGAGCTTCAGGAAAAGCATCAGGCCCGACAGAATTACTCTTGAATTATATATAGTACTCCAGTTAGAGTTAGCTCCCCAACTCTTGGATCTGTTTTTAGGTGTGCAGCAAAATGGGCTTCACCCTGAATCCTGACAAGGAACTGATATTGTTATCTTTCCAAAAAAAAGGTAAACATTTGGATAACTTTGCTTTGTACTGGCCGATTTCTCTTATAAACTCGGATGCCAAATTGTATTAAAGAAAATTGGCAATTCGCTTAGGGAGGATCATAGCTCATCTAGTCACCTCATGGCAACATGGATTTATAGGGGGTTGGGGAACCACTGATCACGTGAGGCTTGCCATAGCCCCTTTTTCATATAGCAGAAGTACCAGGAGATAAGATGGCTATGATCCTGCTTGATTCTAAAAAGGCTTTTGACCGAGTGTCATGGCAGTATTAATGGGGAATTTGTGCGCAAAATTGGTTTGGCCCGCACGTTTTACTGCCATTAGGGCGATGTGTTTTAATCCGTATGCCAGGCTTCAAATGTTGGATAAGGAATCAGGACGCATTAAGGTGGCTAGAGGGACAAGGCAGGGTTGCCCCTGCTCCCCAATTCTGTTTGCTTTATAGTTCAATAGCTTGGGAAAGAAACGGGCCCCTGAATGTAGGATAAACTGACCCTGTCAGGGAATTACAACAATGGTAGAAAGGAACACCTGGGCACGGTGGATTTCACTTAACACAGGCACATCAATTCTAGACATTAATAAAAAAACAGCTTATAATTTGGTAGTATACATACTTAATTTATTTTTCATTTTTTAGATTGTACTCTTTTTTTATTACAAAAATGAATATGCTAGTATTGACACATTTTTCTAACACACAGAATGTACTTATCTTTTTTTCTTGTCACTTGATACACATTATTTTTGCATTCTGTAAACCAACTTTTTAATTTTCAGGAAAATCACAGTTGTCTTATTTTTCAATTCAATACTATAATCAAAAACATTTACACAATATCTGTAATCAAATATAATGTAATCAATATCTAAAACTATTGATCAGATTAATAATATGAGGAGACTGGCGGCTTGGTGTCAAACTACGGGCGTTTCGGCATAGGCCTTTGTCAGAACTCCGTCTCAGTGGTTGCTAATGGGTGTATGCGTTATAGAGCTTCCTGAGTCGTCTTTGGCAGGTGATGTTCCTGCTGTTACAATATAGTTGCTTTCATATTTTAATTTCCTCTTAAAGATTAGTAGCACTGCATGCGTTTTTTTCTGTCTTAATCTTTTTATTTAATAAACAACGCTTTTCGGGCCGACGTCGCGAAGTAATCAGTAGTCCCCAGGAATAAAATAAATAGTGCAAAGTGTTTAAACACATTTATCAGGATAAACAAACAATCCTTAGTTATGCAGATATATACCTTGTAATTTGTGTCACTTTGTTGGTAAGTTCAATGCATTCGCGGAATATGTGAGACTGGAAAACACTCTGTGTCAATGGGTGTGCTCTTCTCCGAGCCTCAGAACTACTGTGCCCTGGCACACGAAAGACGAACACTTGAAAAACAGCTTGTTGAGTCAAACTGCTCATATTTGTGCTACCTTTGTAGGGAATTATTAATCCTCATGAGCTCAGCTGAGCATTTGCTGGTTTTCATGGTGGGATTTCAACATGTGACCAATGCTAAAACTATGTGTATATTAGAGTATATATTGGGACTCTGCCTACTACCAGGGTGCAGCACTCTTTTACTGTTGTATTGGGGATTCCCTTGTCTGCTATCCC
This sequence comes from Lissotriton vulgaris, assembly GCF_964263255.1. Classification (NCBI taxonomy): domain Eukaryota; kingdom Metazoa; phylum Chordata; class Amphibia; order Caudata; family Salamandridae; genus Lissotriton; species Lissotriton vulgaris. Next base: position 1,423,473,908 of record NC_141689.1, read on the forward strand.
TGTGATTCAGATACTGTTCATTTTGTCAATAAAATGCTTAGATTCTACCACACCAAGAGACAGAGCTCTTTTACAATAGGCATGTCATTTAGGCCTTGTCCATTATTCCGGGCTGCAACACTTTGCTTGTCTGTGAAGTCAGTTTAGATGTGTGCAGAGGGGATGCAGTATCTTCATACACAACATAGACCAATTTACTTTTGAGATTTATAAAGATCTCTGTGTTTCTCTTCAATTACTTCAGAGTGCTATAAGAGGTAACAAAGGGAGATACAGTTCAATCAGAAGGGCTTTCTTATAGTCTGTCATTGTGGCCACTGTGATGGATTAAATTCAACTGCATGTCCATAAAGCTCAGTCTTAAGAGGTTTTCTGAATCTTAGGGGGCTAAGTTCAGATCTCAAGTTGGGACTGAAAGCATTCCGCAGTCCTGTGCTTTATACTCACCAGATTCTACCTCTGTGTTTCATACTCTTATTTGAGTGTTGACGGATCAAGTGGGTGGTCAATGGTTTGAGATTATTGGCTTTCGTGTAAGGCAGCGTCAGGTCAGGTCAAATGTTCTTTATTCGGTTCTTTTTGCAACCATAAAAAAGTCATCAAAAGTTACGTGAAGAAACAAGCAATATATAATACAATTCATAATAATAAAATTCATAATAGCTAGTGTAAACTAGGAAATAAAATGGTATTTCTTCACGTAGCAGCAAATCACTATTTTCCAAGTGTGGACAATAGTTAAAATGTTGTAACATTGATCATCAATCAGCATACAAACAATACAAATATAAATGCTAAAAAGAGCGCGGTGTCCTCATAAAACCTTGAAATTCAGAAGCAATTCATAAGGGATCAAATAAAACAATATTGTAGGTGACCATTTACAAGTAAATAAAATCATTTCCCAACTAAATTCCGTAAACATACTGCTATAGAAATATATCTATACACCATTAGACATGTATTTCATTGTTCAAAACCTGGAGATGATAGAAGGCCGGCCAGCACTTCCTGACGTTTGGAAATCTTAATAGGGGGATTAGAAAATCCCTCCTCGTTTAGTGTAGAGTCGACAGAAGAACAAAAAGTGCAACATGTTCTGGACAGATTTAGAGTCACATAGACATGGTTCGAGTTCAGCATCACAAAAAACTTTATGAGGATAAGAGGCCAAGAAATGTGCAATGCTGAACCTGAATCTAATAAGATAAAACATTTTTGAGTGACAAAGGAAGAAGGAGAGATAGGGCTCTAGACATGGAGAGCAGACTAGAGGCAAATATTCCAAAACTCTCTTCTTCCCAATCTCCAGAGGCTCACTGGACTTCTTTAAAAAAGGGTTTCAAAAACTGGGTTTTTGAAATCTTGGCAATTCTTTCAGGGTTATAAAAATATTCCATTATCCCCACTGTCTCCAGCTGCCTTTTTATGTAATTCAGCCGTTGTATCTTCTGCATGTGATCAAGGCTAAAGCAATCCAATATTATTGTAGGGTTGAGGGCTGGCTCATCTTTTGCCCATACTGAGAGCCATAGCAAGGTAGGAGTAATTTGTATCTGGTGGCTTAGAAGAGTCAGACCTGGTTCCTTGTGACAAAGAATTTTTGGAAGACTGTTTGGGACTGTTAGTAATCATCTGAGGAAAATAGGATATATGATTAAACAACTACTGCCTAAACAACGACTTCCTTAACCACAAAGGCTAAACCACAAACAATGCCAAACCACTACATTATTAACAACAAGTTCCTTAACCACGAAAAATATTCAAATGTAATGGCTTTCCAGAGTCAAACATTCAGAAAGCTTCAGTAAACATTTATTTTATTAGAATGTTCTCCTTTTGTTGTTCGGTCTTATAATATAGGTGCATTTCTCCAGTAAAATAATATTTTTTTTTACAGCATTACACAAATTCACTCTTCAGAATTTAGCTGCTGTCATATAGCTACCATAGACTCAAACCGCCTGAACAAATGTTTCCTTCTTTGACCCATAATAATGCCTGCATGGCCTTCGATGCTTTCAGCGCCTCATTCTATCTTAGTAGGAACAGATGCCTGAAGGATACCTTTGTGTGCTTGCTTGATTTTCAAATGTATTGACTGAATGTCCGGAAGTTTGTTCTGATAATTCTTGTTAATGACATCTTCAATGTAAGGATGACAAACAAGTCGCTCGAAAGCAATAGGCTCCTTTATCAACTGAGCCCAGTTCAAGGAATATACGTGGTAACTGCTTTTAAAAAGTTGCATCTTTGTTCTGCTCACTAAAATTTCTTTAGTTGTCTCCTTTATCACTTGTTCCTAGCAAGAACACTGTAAACAGAGCTGACAGGGAAATGAGGGTCTTATTACCTTCTCCCCCTCTTTTGCTGGGTGCAATTCGTCAATTAGCTTAAGAGACTTAAGTAAGCATTCAAATGCCTCATCTGCCAAGAGTGGGAACCAATCTGGAAAGGCTTGTCATTGTAATTACAATAGTGCCATCTATGGCCAGTCACAAGGCCTTTTTTCGTGGTTTAGGAAAGTTGTTGTTCAAGTAAGTTGTAGTTAAGGATGTTGTGGTTAACCATTTCCATGCTCATGACGGCTCCACACCGTCATGAGCCACGGGCGGTGTGTGCTCATGACGGCATGTAGCTGTCATGCAACTGCCGCTTCGCCCATGCTCTGCCTACGCGGCACTAATTCCCCACCTGTGCAGGTGAATTATTGAGTGGGCAGGGTCATGATGGCTCCACGCCGTCATGAGCACACGCCACCCGTGACTCTTAATGGCGTGGAGAAGTCATGAGTAAGGGAGCGCCAAGCCCACCCACTAGCCCCGCCCACGCCACGGCCGAATTCACGCCAAGTTGTTGTGGTTGTTTAGGATTCGTTGTTCAGGTCAGTCGTTTTTAAAACTTCGTTATTAAGGCTGTTTCCCAGGAAAATATTCTCCACTGCCTGAAGGCAAGACTCCAGCCACATGCAAAGTTACAGAGCACGAGGGAGCCTTATAGATGTTAATAATTGAACCAATAGGTCTGGATCCTAATTTCTTTATAAACCTGAGCAGTGCCTCCAAATTTTGATTGAGACTACTAACCCTAATTTCAACCAAATGATGCCCTGAACCTTTCTGGACAAAGGGGACACCTAAGTATGAAAAGGTTGGAGCATAAGACATCCTCTCATCATTAATAAAACATGATTATTTTAAAAGGGGGGGATTTGCCTACCACTGTGGTATAAGACTTGGCCGTATTGGTCTTTAATCCCAAATCAGACATAAAATCCTTAAATCTGGTAACAAGCGTTTGCAGGCCCACACCGGTTCTAGACATCAACACCCAATCATCGGCATAGAGTAACGCCGGAAGATTTCTAGTACCTGTCTTGGAGACATGAACATGCCCTTGGTTAATATACCTTTCCAAATCATTGATATTAAGACAGAATAAAAAAGGGGCAAGCACGCACCCTTGGCGTACCCCACGGTTCATGGGTGAGGTGAGTTCCCCAACTGCCCCGTACCTGACCCTCCCAGTCACATCCTGATGCATCTGTGCTAGGAAATGAACTAGAGCTGTGTCTATGCCCAGATCCAGCATTTTCCCCCATAGGTTCCCTCCCTTCACCCAGTCAAATGCTGATGTAAGGTCCATAAAACCGAGATAAAGGGAACCATTCTTAACTGTTGTGTGCTTGCTTATGACCAGGTGGTGGTTGAGAAACTGCTCAACAGTTCCCAGGCCCCTCCTGAAGCCATACTGTATATTGGAGGACTTCCCACTTTCAGTTACCCAGGTCTCCACACGGTGTAGAATGACCATGCCCATCAGTTTACATGTGCAAACAATTAATGAGAAGGTAGCATCAGTTTGGTTGTATGTTCTTACTTTGCATTCCGTTGCAACGCATGCCTTTACCATGCATGCGTTACAATGGAATGGTATTTCTACGCATTTGCTTTTCCTCGAATTCTTCCGTTGTGATGTCATACGTCGTTAAGAGGAAGCAGAAGTTTTTTCCGTTTTCTCTTAAACAACGTTGATTGCCTGCATATCCCGACGTGACTTCTGGTGAGTTTTATTTATGGGGGGAGACCCCCCCCAAGCCACCTTTTTGTACTTTTAACCTTTACCACATATGCCTTTACTACATACCTCATAGTAAAGGTATGTGTGGTAAAGCCTTTCCTGGTAAGCACGCATGCGTTGTACTGCATGCGTGGTTAAGGTATTCGTGGAAACGGTCGCATTGTAGTGGCCGTTTCCCCATCAGTTTCAGAATTTTTCTGGCCCTTTGTGTCTGTGAGCCTTATAGACATTGCAGAAAACCATGCATTTGATCTTGGCTTCTACTGGAACTTTATAGATAGTCTTCTGGGCCAGGCATGAACTGGTCACATTTGAGGAGGTTTAAGTATTTTGCAATGCAGTTCGATAGCCTTTGTAGACTAGTGGTGAGTTTCTTGAGCAGATTGGTGTAGGGTATGTTGCAGCAGACCAAGTATCCCAAGGCAAGGGCTTTTATCAGCTCCTCCCCCCCCCCCCCCCCCGCTCCCCCCAGCGGTCAGAGAGTTGGAAACTAATATTTTTGATCACTGCCTTAGCTTTGGGGAAAACGAAAGTTCGGAATCATAAAGTATCCCCAGTCTATTGGCTATTTTGGGCAGTAGAAGGAGAGATTCTTAGTCCTACAGAAGTGGGATGGGCTCAGTTTAATCCATTACAGATAGCTCAGCTTTGACTCTGTTTCTGTAGAGGACGTTTGTCTTCATCCAAATAAGAACATGGCACAAGTAGAAGTGAATCAGCAAACATTTTGAAGTTTACATGTTAATGATTGAATGACGGAGCCAGGGGACACACTGCAATATTACTCCATACTTAAAACAGACATGAGACTTGGGGAATCCCACCGGCTTTTTGTGGCTGTGGTTGGAGAGAAAAGGTGGAATCTGTGGCACAACTGAATCAAGTATGACAATTAATTGTTCCAGCATTTTCATTGGTCTTATGTGGTCAACAATGTCATAGTGCACAAAGCAGCTGTGCAGAATAACAGCTGTTTTCTAGTAGATCTACTGCACTTGTTTAGGTATTAACAGAGAGTGTTTTTCACCTTCTGAAATAAATGGCATCATGTACAATTATATAGCTTGGATTGTGTGGTGTCTAATGACATTGTGGCCGCCCTCAAAGTACACAACCCTGTTCCCGGTATATACAAATATCTCAGCTTGCAAACATTACATTTCTAAAAGAATGTGTTTGCAAAAACAGATCAAAACAAGTCTTACCATTAACACGCAGTAAGACTTGTTTTGATCTGTTTTTGCAAACACCTAGTTCCTAATAACTGGAACCTTATCTACACCCGAGAGCTCCTATCTGTGAACCGGGCTGAACCCACCTCAGGTAACCCTGCTACTATGGTGCAATAGATGCTGGCTGGCTGTCCTTTGAAACAATCCAGCTCAACTCATTTCTCAAGTTACACTTTAATGTTGGCTGCTGTCCATTATTTCCACATCGTTTAGCTCTTAATGTGTTCGAAAACACGCTGTCAGCCTGCTCACTAAAACCATTTATAAATTACTATTTGGCTCCAAATCGGCAGTCTTCTTCTCAGACAGACTGTAAACTCTATTTCAGTTTTTCTTTCACAACCCCCTGTGTGGAAATAAACATGGTCTGACTAGGAGTGACCTAGTGAATTGCAGACTTTGTAATAAATGTGTCTGTGCGGGAATCGCAATTATAAGGGGTGCACACTTAGTGTGCATACCGGGTGCGAGTCCCCCTCCCATAAAAGACATGAAACAAGTTGTTGTCGTTCACCGCGTAGTCTTTTATTGAATCTTAAAGCAGTGTCATTAATCCTTTATTCATTTCGGATTATTAATCCTTTATTCATCTTGCTTATGGTAAATCTTTAAAATACTTTGCTTATAAATAAATCTCAAGGTTGTACATTGTCATTAGATTTTAAACCCACTCTCCAAGGGGCCTTTCCTTAACCTTTGGGCTGTGCCAGCAGGCCACAACCAAGATAGCCTGCTCTCCTTAAGTTGACCGCCCTCCGGTCAACGGAGCCGCAGGTAAATAATCAACCAAGGTAGCCTGCTCTCCTTAAGTTGACCGCCCTCCGGTCAATGGAGCCGCAGGTAAAAAATCAACCAAGATAGCCTGCTCTCCTTAAGTTGACCGCCCTCCGGTCAACGGAGCCGCAGGTAAATAATGTGCCTCCATGAGACAACCATACTGGGGCATACCCCCTTCAATGTTATAAACATATACCAAGGCATCTTGGGTAGGGGAGGAGAGGTCAAGGACCACCAGCAGGTCAGTCCCCCCTCTCCCGCCAGCCCAGAGCCCCACAATGACTGCTTGCCCTTTCCAAGGGGCATCCAGTCCATACCAAAATGGAAGTCCACCGCCTTTTCTTGCCTGGGACCCCGCCATGCTCTTCCTTGTTGCAGGGATGGGTGGGTGGGTAATTCTTTTGCTGGTCTGCTGCCGGAGCTGTAGGGAGAAGACAAAGAGGATTAGCTCTGCCTCCCCCGAGGTTTTATACCCTCGGGGGAGGGAAGGTCGCCCTGCCTTCCTGGCGACTCTGGTCTCCCATGATAGGTTCAGTTGGACCTGCTTCGCTGGCTGCTCCTCCCCTGTCCTGCTGCTGCCTCCAGGACATCCTGCTGGCCTCCCGCCCCAGATGCCCACTAAGGGCGCCACGCCCCTAGGAGCGGGTGGCGCCGTCACAGTGTGCATACCGGGTGCGAGTCCCCCTCCCATAAAAGACACGAAACAAGTTGTTGTCGTTCACCGCGTAGTCTTTTATTGAATCTTAAAGCAGTGTCATTAATCCTTTATTCATTTCGGATTATTAATCCTTTATTCATCTTGCTTATGGTAAATCTTTAAAATACTTTGCTAATAAATAAATCTCAAGGTTGTACATTGTCATTAGATTTTAAACCCACTCTCCAAGGGGCCTTTCCTTAACCTTCGGGCTGTGCCAGCAGGCCACAACCAAGATAGCCTGCTCTCCTTAAGTTGACCGCCCTCCGGTCAACGGAGCCGCAGGTAAATAATCAACCAAGGTAGCCTGCTCTCCTTAAGTTGACCGCCCTCCGGTCAACAGAGCCACAGGTAAATAATCAACCAAGATAGCCTGCTCTCCTTAAGTTGACCGCCCTCCGGTCAACGGAGCCGCAGGTAAATAATGTGCCTCCATGAGACAACCATACTGGGGCATACCCCCTTCAATGTTATAAACATATACCAAGGCATCTTGGGTAGGGGAGGAGAGGTCAAGGACCACCAGCAGGTCAGTCCCCCCTCTCCCGCCAGCCCAGAGCCCCACAATGACTGCTTGCCCTTTCCAAGGGGCATCCAGTCCATACCAAAATGGAAGTCCACCGCCTTTTCTTGCCTGGGACCCCGCCACAGGGCGAGTAGCTTACTGGCGCGCTCGCCCTCCCCCCGACCTAAAAATACTTTGTTGCTGGGTGCCACCTCGCACCACACCCTGTTCCTGTATCAATTCATAGCTGATGACTCACAGGGCCTGCCAACAGTAACGTAAGAGGTAGACAGTTGATAACTTAACTTCAACCTGACTGCAACTTCTTGCAGTGACATGCCTTCCTTGTCAAGCTACCTGGCAGCACTGATCCTCAGTTAAATTCATAGATGATTGCAAGCTTGGGGAGCATCTGGGAATTCTATGCTCTAGGAGGTTCTTTACTCCATTATCAAATGTGATACCCAAGGGAAGATGATGCAAAGAATGAATAATGTGACGCATGCCCCGCGGCTGATGGAGCCTAATCTTAGCTAATGGGGTATTGCAGTGAATGTAACATCCGACACTTAGTAACTGCGGGTGGTCACATTAAGAGCATTATATCCAAATGAATGCATACTTTACCCCCTTACAATGTGAACGCCTTAACCATGTACATATAAGCTGCTTCGGTAAATTATCTGATTAACATCAATTAATCATAGTAACGACATACCATGATATTAATAACCCAATTATTCGTAGGGAAACAAATTAATGTTTTCTTCCAGGAAATGAGGTTATCCGTTATTGAGACTAAGGTAACGTATAGCTAATCCATTGGTAAATGAGCCATGAAACCCAATGCCAGCCACCTTTTGCACTTTCACCGTCAGGGCATGTAACCCATAAACACATAGGTCCGACATTTAAAACACCATGCCCAAACCAACCACGCTCGTGTGACATGGACGCTTCCAGAGAGGCACATTTGCTTTGGCAGAAAGTGGCAACTTTCTACATGTGCGGCTCTTTACAATGACTTAGGATGTGGACTGGATACTAACACGTGGTTGGGATTAGTTCAGGCCTTCCTCGCATAACTTTGGTGTACATTATTTACTATGTACTGTCCAAGACACCGGAGAAGAAAGATGCGTAAAGAACAACCCGAAGAGGAGCTTAGAAATGTTATACCCTGCAGTAAATGCTTCCTCTACTTTTACTATACAAGGTTTGCTTTACATGGTATAACCTACCTTTGTACATGCAACCGCTGTGTACTAAGGAAAATAATAAACAACGACCATGGGCCATTTGCTTGTATGCCAATTTTCCTGTTTAAAAAGGGGGGGGGATGCGACACCTTACCGCGTATTGAGTGTACTCATGACGTCAAGATTTATAAGAATACCTCGCTAAGGATGCCTGGTCTAACAGATTACGTAAATCATTGCAATACAAACCATGCAACTGGCGAAGATCCAATACTTGTCCCTTTAAGAAATTGTTTACCGATTTATAATGAACGGGATCGCCCTGGGCCTATGAGTCCTTAATGCGCAAGGGTACATTACCTGCTTGAAGCCCACCCATATAATAACGGCATTTAAGAACATTGTTTGAAATATTGAGAACAGGTCTAGTGTAAATGTTTACCAAGTATTTTGTTAATGGTAACCCTCTGGATTTGAGTCCTTTCGGAAGGGCTAATAGAGCCAAGACACCAGGTAACGATCTGCGACATAAACTGATTTGTTGAGGGAAATTGTAAGCCTAAACTATACCCTGCCTCCAAAGTAAGCCTGCCTGCTCTGTGCCAAGCTACCACAGGGTGAGAAGTGTGGCTCAAGTGGTTGGAGTGGCAGACCCCGATGCAGAGATCCGGCCCGGACCAGGGTTCAATTCCCCGCCTCGGCGGGTCTTGGGCTCAAATATCCCTGGACCTGACAATTCTCGCCTCGGTGCCCACTCCAATCATGGAGTCCCACTCCGCAACTCTGGGCAATAGCCTGCCTAATCTCCAAAACGGCCCCTCGCCGCGGGATGCCTGGCTTTCGCCTTGGGGCTGCCCAGTAATGGGCTATCTCGCAGGGGATTACCCGGACGGGTTGCCCAAGCAAGCGCTGCGACGCTTTCGGGCAGCCATGCGCTTTACAAATCAAATTTCATTCAATCAACTCTTTGACGTAACTGTTCTTCAATTATGAACATAACTGCATCCAAATACCTATACATGAATACGTAATCATTCTATCTTAGCGCCCGTTCTCCAAGGGTCCTTGCTTTAATCTTCGGGCTGCGACAGCAGGCCACACCAAGATAGATAGCCTACTCCCCCTTACTTAAAAAAACCCTCAGATTAACGGGGCTGCCGGTAAATAATCGATAACTGACACCACCTGTGGCAACCAACGGCTTCCGGGTAGGGAAGGAAATACAGGACCACCAGCAGGTCAGCCCCAAATCTCCCGCCAGCCCGGAACCCATATGCCTTAAAAGATAGGTGAATGCTAACGCTCTTCAATTTAAATGGGAAAAAATAACATCATAGACACTCAAATGCCTTATAAATATGCCCCAAACAACCTATGAAGCTATAGCAGTACATATCCAGAAATGTAATTGATTTCAAAAAACGTTTTTAAACACAACATATAAATCAATTAGACAATGTGGATTTTCATGTGATGCAACTTGTTGCGAGCACTATATAAATTAAGTCTGATGTTGTTCCTAACGAAAATGAATTCTCCTACTAAGCACCTGCCCATTTATAGATATATAGCTCATTACGTGTACGTGCACTCAAGTGAAGTAACCCAAGTTCGGCTAGCTTTCATTGCGTGGCTCAGAAAGGAACCAAAATATTGTTCAGCTGGGAATTGCAGGAGAAAGTAGCTGAATGTAAATGGAACAAAATAACGCCCTCACTAAACAAACTTGCAGTTTACAATGACGTTGAACATAAATGTATATGTGCAGCCCACAAAAAGTATTTAACAGCTTATTCCCGTACCCGCCGCATCAAGCTCGGTTCCCTGGCCTAGTCCTAAGCAGGCCCATTGCATCAGAACTTAATGATTTTTTAGCGGAAATCCAGTCATATATTCCGTTTTATTTACAAGGGGCTTTTATGCCGACACCAAGTTCTGCATGTCAGGCACAAACGTGGCGCCGTCTTTGAGCGGGCACTTCCTGTAACCTCGCACCGGGTCAGAGGTGATGATCAGGCCCTTTTTAACAGAGCGATGCACAAAGTACATGCTCCTCTGTGAATTAAAGAATACATTTACAGTTTTACATAGGCATGGAATGTGGATGATAACATCTTAAGGTAGCAGAAGACAGATTGTACCCATATACAAAGAGAATGGCACCCTGCCTGTTTTGCAGCTGTGAGCCCGATGCCTATTCCCCCGGGAGGTGTTTTACCGCTGGTCTCGAGTGACTGGAATGACCGTAAAACATTTTACGTGTCATCCGCCTTTGTTTAATGTAACGTTTGCTTTTTTAAAAAGGGGGATCCTAGCGTTTTACATAGCACTAATTACGCTACCTGAGGACACATTATTCATTTTTAGGCACGGAAAGATTAAGTAATTTGCCCGGAATCACAGTAGATTTTTGTGCCCTAGTGACTACGCTGTGAGGCCCTCTCCTTTCCTCCATGTGCAGCGACCCCAGCTTCTACTGTAATTCTTTTGCTGGTCTGCTGCCGGAGCTGTAGGGAGAAGACAAAGAGGATTAGCTCTGCCTCCCCCGAGGTTTTATACCCTCGGGGGAGGGAAGGTCGCCCTGCCTTCCTGGCGACTCTGGTCTCCCATGATAGGTTCACTTGGACCTGCTTCGCTGGCTGCCCCTCCCCTGTCCTGCTGCTGCCTCCAGGACATCCTGCTGGCCTCCCGCCCCAGATGCCCACTAAGGGCGCCACGCCCCTAGGAGCGGGTGGCGCCGTCATTACTACAACTCATGGTTAACGGGTGTGATCAAATCTGCACCATTGTTAAATATTGGCAGTTCCAGACAACTGGAATTTAACAGGTGAAAGTGCACAGTAAATACCAGGATATAGGAATTTTGGCGCACTCAGCAGCAAAATCTACCAGTTATGCCTCATTTTTATGGACCAAATATGAACCAGGCGTTATTCATGGTGCCCGATGAATTTCGAACTGCTCAGTTTCAGATTTTATGGGGTTTGAGAATGGTCACGTCATCTGACCCTGGGGCACTTTGTACTCAGGCCTTTAGAGAGAATAAAACAGGAAAAAAGGTAGGCTGTACTGCACAGCTAATTAAAAATTTAGGCGGATATGCAGTAACGTTTTAAGGCCTGGATAAAGTGGGACATCGCCCAGGAACCCAACCTTCAAAAGGGACCAGGAAGCTCCTTCTAAGGTTCCTTGTTCATACTTCTACATCGCTAACTCTACCTCTCAAACTACTCTCTCTACCCTCTATTTATCCCTACTCTCTCTCATTACCCTGCTCACTTACTACATCTCATTGCTCTTCCATGTCATATCTTATTCATCTGCGTCACCTCTCTCCCAACACCATCTTTCCCGTTACCTCACCTCTCAATTTCATGCTCAATCTCTCTCTACCACACTGCCCTTTACTTCACTCTCACCCATCACTACCTCACTGTTCTCTGCCTCACCTTCTCTTGACCTCATTTCATTGTCCTCTTTACTTCACATCTCTCTTACTACCTCCTCACTTCCCCTCTTATCTCTACCTTTAAGAGACTAGTCTCTCTGGGCCCGATTCACAGAACTAACTTAAGACAAAATCCTAAACTTACTACTTTTGGTATTCACAGAAGTTAGGATTTTGTCTTAAGTTTGTCTTAAGACAGACTGAGAACAAAATCCTCACTTAAGTCTGTCTTAAGTTTGCCTTAAGACAAATCCTAACTTCTGTGAATACCAAAAGTAGTAAGTTTAGGATTTGGTCTCAAGTTAGTTCTGTGATTCGGGCCCTCAGTTTTCCTCAGCATTCGTTTACTACTCCACCCGTCCATCTGTCTTTCTAGCTCTGTTCCCTTTGCCTCACCTCTCTCTCTACCTTGATCCTCTACAGCCTTTCTTTCTCTACCGCTACCACTTTTTCTCCACTGCCTCTTTTACTCTGTAGATTGTAACTTTATCTCTTTCTGCCTCCCATTTCTCAGTAGCTTCTATATTTAATTTCACCCACTCTACCTTACATTTTTCTGTCACCGTATATGTCTCTTTACCTCACTTCACCACTGTGTGCCGCAACCTGTATATTACTGTATCAACCTCATCTCTCTTTCTCTGCCTCATCTCTTATTATTTCTCCTCTCCCGCCTTTACACCTCATCTTTCATTCTACCATTCACAAGTCTCTCTATCTTTCTCTATTGCCCCACTCCTCTCTTTTTCTGACCTTTTTATACATTGCTTTTCCTTCTGCCACTCTGTAACTAACTACTTTCTTTATCTTTCATATACTTTTCTCACTACCTCACTTCTATTCCTCTCTGTATTTCACCCTCTCCTTTTCTTTCATCTCTTAACTCTCTCTTTATTGCTCCCTTACCCTTTACTCCCTCTATACCCCTTCCCCAGAAACGTGAACACAGCCAAGCCCCTGGCGTGTACTGTGTCTAAAAATATCAAAACAGGCAGGCTCTTATATAACAACATCTGGCGTAGGACAGGGCGGGCCTCTCCCACTTTTGGGCCCCATGTCATTGCAAAATGGCGGCTACGCCTCTGTGTCCCGAAAGTCCTCATTGCGGCGCTGTTTTCTTGGGTGTAATTATGAAAACAGGAATACAAAATGAGCACAGAATGTACAGTGCACGCAGCATTAGGCTGCATTAAGGTTGTTGCAAGCGAAAATAGGAATTCCCGCGTGTTGGTAAATGACAATTAAAATGATTCGTTTGGACAACGCAATAAAATGAATGTGTGACGTTACATCGCAAACTTTTACAACGCACACCGTTACAACGCAATTTTTACAACGCAGATACATTTACAACGAATGCCTTTACAACGCATGACATTACATAGCAGATGCTATTACAACGCATGCCATTACAACGTAAGTATAGGTAATTATATTATTTTTGTTAAAAATGTATTTAATTAAAATTAAATTATTTAATTAATTATATTATTTTTAAATAGTTATTTTGGACATATATATATTTTTACAAATAGTTTAGGTATTTTTTAAAAAAAATCTTAACTAAAAAAAATAAATAATAATAATTTAATACATTAAATTATTTTTAAATAATTATTTAATAACCCTAAAAATACCCCTGTACCCCAAAACCCAAACCCAACCCTGAACCCTAAAAATAACCCTGTACCCCAAAACCCAACCCTGAAACCTAAAAATACCCCTGTACCCCAAAACCCAAACCCAACCCTGAACCCTAAAAATACCCCTGTACCCCAAAACCCAAACCCAGCCCTGAACCCTAAAAATACCCCTGTACCCCAAAACCCAAACCCAACCCTGAACACTAAAAATACCCCTGTACCCCAAAACCCAAACCCAAACCCTGAACCCTAAAAATACCCCTGTACCCCATAACCCAAACCTAGCCCTGAAACCTAAAAATACCCCTGTACCCCAAAACCCAAACCCAACCCTGAAACCTAAAAATACCCCTGTAACCCAAAACCCAAACCCAACCCAGAACCCTAAAAATACCCCTGTACCCCAAAACCCAAACCCAACCCTGAACCCTAAAAATACCTCTGTACCCCAAAACCCAAACCCAACCCTGAACCCTAAAAATACCCCTGTACCCCTAAACCCAAACCCAGCCCTGAACCCTAAAAATACCCCTGTACCCCATAACCCAAACCCAGCCCTGAACCCTAAAAATACCCCTGTACCCCAAAACCCAAACCCAGCCCTGAACCCTAAAAATACCCCTGTACCCCAAAACCCAAACCCAAACCCGAACCCTAAATATACCCCTGTACCCCATAACGCAAACCCAACCCTGAACCCTAAAAATACCCCTGTACCCCAAAACCCAAACCCAACCCTGAACCCTAAAAATACCCATGTACCCCATATCCCAAACCCAACCCTGAACCCTAAAAATATCCCTATACCCCAAAACCCAAACTATATATATAAAATTACTTTAAATTATTTATTTTATTTATTTTTAATATTTTTGAAATTAAAAAAAAAGGTTAAATAAAATGATATACTTACCTATACTTACGTTGTAATGGCATGCGTTGTAATAGCATCTGCTATGTAATATCATGCGTTGTAAAGGCATGTGTTGTAAAGGAACCTGCGTTGTAATGGTGTGCGTTGTAACGGTGTGCGTTGTAATAGTTGCGTTGTAACGGCTGTTTCCCCAATAAAATATACACACATCTGTGAACATGCAAAATATTAAAAACCTCACCTGCAATTGGTAAAGAGCCTCCAGGCTACTCTAGCCTAGGGGTTGCACCATGGATAAAAAAGGAACTCAATGCTTTTCTGTTTCCTAGGTAGGTTTGGGCTATACATATGTTTAAATGTATACAAAAAATGCATACATGCATATGGTTATAGTAAAATTAATCTGTGACGTAAGACACTCATGGGAATGCTTAGACTCAAATGTCGATGCTAAAACTTTTTCGGATATTTTGGGAGGCTGCTATACCACTCGGACAACAAGGAGAACACCCTTCAAACAATCACAGGGGCACCATCTGCAAATGATTCCTGCTCAAGCACAACACAATCATACATAGGCACACCTCAAGAGCCAAACCTGCCACTTCTCCATAGATGCCCGGTGGCACAATGCAATGGGAAGGAGTTGTGTCTTCCAGTCTCACAAGCGAACAAATTGGGGGGACCACAGGGGTTGACATCGACTAACAGACTAAGCACTTGAGGCAGATGCGCACTTGAGGTTGTAAATCATGAGATTTATTGATAGGAGAATGGGGTATGCGAGTTTCATCACTTACACAGGTACTTCATGGAGGGGACATTGCAGGTGAATATCTATGCCATTCATATGTATGTATCTGTGTGTCACTACAACAATAAGTGCATCCTGAAAGCACTGTATCCAACATTCATCTTATACCTAGCTCTCTTTGCGCGAGCTAGGTTAGTCAAATGTGGGATATGGTGACCATAACACTGACAAAGCCTTCTCTTCTGCTTGCAGACACATCCTCCATCAAGGTTGACAACTGATATATAACCAGACACCACAGAGTTGCTGGCCGCCTCTGGCTACGATTACTGTATTTCTCAAGCTTTTCATTGTCGCGGCTAGACGCATAGGACTGTGCCGGCCATGACAGACTTCAAAGACATGCCAGTCACAAGAGTTTACCCCCTGCTCCATCCTGTTCATATGATAGAAAGGGGGCTGTTCTGCAATATTGTTGTTTGACACAGTGACTCAGAGGTGTGCATTTCTTTCTGTGTTTCATGATGTAAATCTGCAATTTTTGTATTGAAGCAAATTCTGGGGGTCAACCTGCGATCATCCTAGAAGGTGCCATTTCACCGTGTGAACCGCTCCGTTGGAGCAGACATCATGGCAACCTCAATATTTATCTCGTTCTCCCTAGATACAGTCTTCGCGTGCACAGGTCCAGCACTCAAGCTAAACATCTTCATGGACCAAATGTTCCACTAGCGCCAATGTTATGAGAGTACAAAAGGGCAGGAGTGCCATGGAGCATAACATTGCTCAGGCTGCAACCTTGATGAGGTCATACTGGCTATGGGCATGGGTGAGTAGAGTGACCTGCATGGGGTGGGCACTGGCATTGGGGCTATTTCCAGGCAAAAGGGTCTCTAGGAGAGTAGAGTATGGGCAGGCCATCAATACAGCAGGCTCATCTCTAGTGGATACTGTGCCAATGGGGTACAGTCCATTCATGGAGGTCAAAACCAGCAGGACATGGATGAGGTCTCAGAGAGTGATGGTGTGTAAGCATTCCAGGGTAGGAGAGTGAACAGTGCCAGTCAGAGGTCAGCTGTTTTGGATGGAAAGAGTACAGGCAGAGTTTTGTGGGTTTCAAAATGGAATAATAGAGAACACTGAGGTCAGTGTTTTGGCGCATTATCAGAGCTGTGTGTTGGCCCTAGCAGTGTAATTTAAATGATGATGTGGACCATTATAGAGGTGCATTTGCAGTTTTATTTTGGGCTCAGTATAGAAATAGTTGATGTGTGGGTTTGGATAGTGGGGAATTAGCTTGGGTGCATCTTGGGGTAGGTGAGCGTGTTCAGGTTAGGACATATGTGATGTGGTGAAGGAGAAAAGAGTGAAGTGTAAGTGATAGAGACATATGGCCTGGTTTAGAGTTTGGCGGACAGGGTCCACCTTCCCTCAAACATGATGGAGTACCATGTCTTTCAAGCTCCCGGTCTGCCAGCTCCATTTAGTCTCATGCAGGCTGTCAACTTCTCATCACAGGTGCCACGGTCGGCTCTGTTGATGGAAAGTTGAACCCGATGCCTGATGGAGTGCTGGTGGTCGAAGTCAAGGCATCAGGCTGCCCGCCCCATTCAGGGTATATGTTCTGATTAGATATGGCCTGAAGTCTTTTATTACTGCCTGTCACCACCAGAGAAAACCTGGAAAAAAGAAAAATTAAAATCATGACTCACAGACCTAAGGGGAAAAACTACTTGGGTGTGGTGGTTATTAGTCATTCAATTTTCAAAACATGCGCATAATGTATATGCTAATAAAACTGCAACAACTTTCTCCATCAACTTGTGTTGTGTCGGTTATTGGTGGAGTGGTGTGTTGTATGAAGAAAGATCTGGGGCTGGGCCGATATTGGCACTAAGCAATCAGCAACATCTCCGCCATTTGCCTGGTGCGATTTTCACTTCCCATGTACGATTGCTGGCTATTTTGCGCCTGCAGCTAGGTCTGATGTGGAGTTGGTCGAAAACACACAACCTCAGACTTGGGTAGGAAGTGCCAAATGTTGTTATTGTTGTATGTACTTTATTCGATATAAAAATATCATAAAAGCATGTACTAACGTGATTTAGCAATCAAAGAAAACCATCATTACATACAACTGATGACAATAATAATTTATCTAAAAAGTCATTAAAAAAATGTATACAGTATATACAATAAAAACACATGTCATATAATGGGCGCAATAATACGGATTTGGGACCCTTGAATCACTAACTCTTGTTGTGTTTTAGCAGCTGAGTACGTATCAACCAGGCGCTGCCCAAGTATTTGGCTACCGCACAGGTCATACTGAGAGAAGGAGGATCTGTTTTAAATGTGCGTAAAAATGTAGCAGAGAGTGCGATGGCAGCTTTGTATTCATTGGAACATTACTATGGTGGAGAACATGCTGCCAGTGGGGTTTAATAATGTGCAATGGTGGCCACAAAACAATGGCCTCACTGGAGGACAGTGTCCCACAAGCATACAGACAGTAAATGCTGAATTATCTGGTCTTATGTGGCATGGTAAAGGCACGTGTTTTTCTGGAACAAAGCAAGAGACTGGCATTGTGCGTAGTCTGAAACTGCAGACGTGCAGGCACCCAGTAAAGCCACCGGACATGCCGTCAACAACATCATCCTGTTAAGTAAGCACTAAAAATACAATTACACTTACCTCTGGGCAAACGCCTCCATTCCACTTTCTTAAGGTGTCTGTGGAGTTGTAGATTCTTTTAGAGACTCAGGGGCAGATTTACAAGCCCCCTGCGCCACTTTAGCGTCACTTTTCCCATGTTAAAAATGACGCAAAAGTGGCGCAGGGGGCTTGTAAATCTGTCCCTCACTCTGCTGCGTCCAAACGTGAGTCAGCACCATCTAAATATATTACGCCAGCAAGGTAGCTCAGTGGGCTAAGGGCTCGACTCTGAAGTATGTGGTGACCTATATGCCACAAGTTTGAACCCTGGCAGCTGTTTTTCATCTGTTCGAGGGCGCCGCTCGTTTGGGCAATAGAACGCTTGGAAAGGGCAGACGCGCAGCATGACTTTCTTCCAAAATATAGACGGCCTTCCCTCAATAAGGAATATAAATGCGTATTATGGGCAAGCCACGCTCGGTATCTTACCTTACTGATGTCCCACAGGACCAGGGTGCTGTTAAGTCTGGCAAACTCGAGGGCGGTGAGCTGGCCAATCCCATGGCCCGCTCCGGTGATCAGGACAATCTCGCCATGGACAGATTTCCTCTTCGCTGGAAGAAAAAGTTTAACAAAAGACTCCAAAAAAGAGTATATTGCTATGAAAAAAAGAAACAGACATTCTAGAAAGATATGCATTGCTTCTTGAGTGCATGCACCAAACACGAGTGAGAGTAGCACTGCGGGTGAAGAGAAAACACGAATCAAGTAAGGTCACTTTACAAAGCTGCTGCCAAAAACTGCTGAAGCAATCCCGTGACGCTTGCCAACTGCTGCCAAGCCAAATGGTTTTAAATAATCGACTCCTATCTGAATTCAATTAAACACCCACACACACCCAAACACACACAAACACACACACTTTCTCTCTCTAGCTCTAGGGAAGTAGTGGGAAGGGCTCAGTGATAAAAGAGAGCGGGAATTGTATGGGTGGGCTAGGAGGGCTAGCCTTCCCAAGCAGGGGTCAAAGCAAAAGGCTGTGTACCCAGTTACTAGTGGCCAGGTGGCACTAACCTTTAGCTATACCTTGTCCAAGTTACGGGGACCGCAGCCACTCAAGTTGAAAGTTATTCAATTCAGGTGAGGTCCAGCCTCCCACAGTAGGTCATCAGTAGGATAAAGAATTTCTCTTTCCCTCTGCCTCTCTCAGTCTCCATCTACTGTCATTCACTTATGGACACAGTAAGACATTTTTTAGACTTTTCTTCTAATATTTTGCTAATGGTATTTTAGGCAACAGTGTTTTCCATTAGGGGTTCTTCTGGGCTATGTTTTCAGTGAATGGGTCTTCAGAATGACCAGAGTGTTGTTGAGATGGTATCTGATGCTTACCGAGTATAAATCTTTCCTAACTGTATTGTCAGCTCTGATATTTTATTTTATGCTGTATTTTTTGTTTTCAGTTTTTGGTTGTTCCAGAGCAGGGTTTCTCCAACCTTTTGTGAAGAAAGAAAGAGCTACTTATGTTCAACAAAATTCACCACGAGCTACTAACATTATTCGTGTTGTAATGGTAACCACATAGACAAGATTACATTAGTGGTCACCTTATGCAAGGCTACCAGCCATCATCACCTCGGTGCATTGAGAAGGGTTGCCAGAAGTAATGCAAAAAAGGCAATGTCAGCTTGGAGTTCTTCTACGTCAGTAATACATGCCAGCCACATGTGCAGTGCCCCTGGCACAAAAGTAAGAACATTAGTAATCTGTCTCTCCACACGTTTATCACTCAAAATCAGCTTTAAATATATTTTCGAAAGTCAGACAATTGTCTCCTAATATTGGCTTATGAGTTCGAAAAAGGGAAAGTTTTTTGTCTTGGAAAGCACAGTTTTGTCATTAATTTAACCACACAAAAGGTTCTAGTTTAGTAGGCTTGGATGCACACAGAAGAGCTACTTACAGGTAATTGGAGAGCTACCAGTGGCGCATGAGCTACTCCTTGGGGTAGCCTGTTCCAGAGTCTGCCCTCTACAGGCATCTATTGACGGATCCCTTGCAGCATATTTCGAGATGCCTAAGGTGAGTGTCAATGTATTGTTCAGAAAATAATGCTATATTAGAGTTGGGAGGCAGGGTTAATGCTTTCCTCTGGGTCTCTGGCAGAACAGCACTTCTGCTTGAGGTTCTAAATAATCTTGATGTTCACCCTGGTTGGGTGGCATTATTTTTAATTGGTGTTCGATTGATGGGTTTGTGGCTCTGGCAGTCACATCTTATTTCGCTTTGTGTCTGACATAGCCTTTTTTTTTTGTTTGGGGGATGTTTGTGGATTCTGAAAAAGAGCTAAATTGTTGACGCAGGATCTGTTTCATCTCCACAATGGCACTATGCACATTTATACCACAGTCTGTGGCAGTGACTTTATTTAGCTCTGCTAGCTTTGGAATGTCATCACCCCTCTAATGAGGCAGAGGTCAAAGCAGTTTCTGGGCATCCCAAACATATGACTGTGGTTTTGTGATTGCAGGCCTTTGAAAGCACAAGATACTTAGTGCTGTGAAACAATCACCAACTGAGACTAGGATTACTCTCTGTGGTGTTGGAGACAAATTGCTGGTGGTGCAGCACAGATTTATTTTTCTGTTTGTCGCTGCTTTCTTTTTGGCTATTCATAAATGTATGAAGAGTTTGGATCTGCCTGGGCATGGTTGATTTTTTTCGGTAGTATATGGTTGCATTTCGGTTGTGTGAGTGATTTTACAATACTACAAGGCCTGTTTGGTTCTCTGACATTTGAGGGGTTTGTTTTCTGATTGGCCTTGTAGCTCGTCTTGACTTTTGGCATTTTTAGGTCTCAGTGGTCTATTGTGCCTGCTTTAATGACCACCTATTTGTGGCTGGGTAAGTCTGTTCACAAGCAGACCTTGCAGGGCTGTATACGTTTTAATGGATGCCTTGACTCACACCAGGAGCCAATGCTGACTCCAGAGAATGATTAATACCCTCTCAAAACATCAGCCGAGGTGTAGAAAATGTAATCCAGGGAAATGCAATGTCATACTAATCTTGGATTGTGAGGTACACGAGTGCTATTTAAAAACATTCTGTTAACATTGATTTTATTTATAAAAAGGTAACCACGCTTTCTCATATTTCACTTGCAGATATTTTGTTGCTTCTGTTGCTGTTCCTACAAGGTCTGAGATGGAAGTAAATATTAATCCTACGTGCTTCTTCATATTTTGTTTCTATGTAAAATTAAGTGACATTTGAATAAGATATGAACAGATACAAGGCCAAAAACCATTGGTGATAACTAACCCTGCCAAGTACCAGACATCAGGGGTTAGATTAACGGATGTTAGTGCTTGTGCTCACATCACCGTACCAAAATGTGAGAATGAAGGGTTTAAACCACTGATGTTTGTCAAAATAATTTTAATCTTGAAAATATTTTGACCCCAATTGATTTATTTCCAGGTCTTAATGGTGCTGGCTTCAACTGGTCATTTTTGCCCACCTCTGCAGCCAGTTAATATATTTTGGTTTCTGAAAGGGAAAAGAAAATCAATTAAAACTATCGCCAAGAGCTTTATTAGATAGCACTGCAGTCTGTGGGGTGGGAGTTAGGCTGGTTGCAAGAAGAAGGTACGGAAAAAGAAACTTGCAAGAAAAGTGTGCATGAGAGAAATAACATTTGTTGAGACGAAGGGGAAAGAGACATTTACACACAGAGGAAGCAGAGGACTTAGAAGGGAAATGAAGAGTATATAAGATAAGAAAGGTGGGATGTGAGAGGAGAGCAGAAGAATAAACAATGTGAGATTGGAAGAGATAGAGGGAGAGGTAAAAGCTGCATGGGAACATTGAGGGTGCAAAAAGGACCCTGTGAGAGGGTTGGAGACTAAGAGAGTTGAGGACGAGTGATAGAGTGACAGTCAATGGCAATCCCATAGAGGTTTGTGGGGTTCCTTATAGGGTTTAGGATTAAAGTCCCAGGGGCAGTAATACTTTGCTATCATCCTCATTTTTTCATTCGATCTGACCCAATATGAATTCTAGGCCTGGGCGTAGTTCACGAAGTAGCGACACGCGTAGCTAAGCGAAGTACACTTCGCACTACGCGAGCTACACGTAGCTTCGCAAACTGCATAGTGCACTGTGCAAGATGCTGTTTGCACTGATTGCACAGTGCCGGATGCCGCTCGAGTAGATTTCTACTCAACAGCAGCTTTCTCAACCCGGAGTGGTAGTTTCTCATCGCGAGCATTCGCAAGCATACGCGACCACTCGCAATGAGAAACCTGACCTCCCTGCGTTGAGAAGCTTCCCGGAGAGGTTTATTTTCCAAGCTCATGATCGGCAACTTGATGTTGCTGATCGCGAACGGGGATTAGTCTTGCCGGGATGTCATTTTGTTTGCTCGCAGTCGCCAACTTGACGTTGAAGACCACGTGCAAGCTAAAAATGACCGCTGCACTACGCTACGCTACACATGTTTGCACTGTGCTACATGCAATTTGCGTAGTGCGAAGTAGCGCAAAGTTCGCAAACTACGCAAGCATAGCGTAGTGCTTTGCCCAGGCCTAATGAATTA
This sequence comes from Lissotriton vulgaris, assembly GCF_964263255.1. Taxonomy (NCBI): domain Eukaryota; kingdom Metazoa; phylum Chordata; class Amphibia; order Caudata; family Salamandridae; genus Lissotriton; species Lissotriton vulgaris. The sequence goes on from NC_141689.1 coordinate 1,423,496,381, forward strand.
CTGTACATAAGACTCGAGTCAGTAGTCCGGTGAGTGGTGCTATATTCTGTTGGGTGACAAGGGTGCACCCAAAGCACATCTGTTCTCATCAGTGACTACTATTTCCATGAACCGGCTGTGACATGGCTAGCAGTTGGTGATAGATGATTAATAATCGTGGGGAACAGGCCTCTTTAACTACACCACTGTGGGGAAAGCTCCTGCCATCTCTGTTTCTGTTTGGTCTTTCTTGACTGAGCCCACTAACTCCCTGATTGTAGACGGTATGTGTGTCTTTCTTGGGTACAAAACGGGGGGTTTCATTGGTGTCTCGCTTGTTTGCATGCAGTCCTTATGGTTGTAGATTGATCTACAGGGTTTAGTGTTAGTAAGAGAAGCTGCTGTCCTTTTCCCTACCTCTCCTCCTTGCCTTGCTCTTTCATTCCCTCCCACAGTTACAGCAGACAGCATTGTGATCCCAGGTGTATGTGTCTGGGTTTAAATCACATAAACTTACATGGAGCAGGAAAGTACCTTTATGTTCACCGTTCCTAGAGCAAACCGTTTCCAGCAGGTTAGGCTATAGTTGTGATCAAATTTGCACACCCATGGACAGATTTAATAAGCCCTTGCTTCTTGTTGCATTGCGCCAAGTAAGGCAAGGCAAAACAAGGGCTTAAGTGAGATTTACAAAGCCATGTAAAGACACCTTGCTCGGCTTTGCATGGATGAATAAATCGAGAAAAGCTTAATGTAGCGCAAATTGCTGTCTTGTGTTACTCTTCTTTGGGAAGGCTTTCCATTTTTGGAAGCGAGGTGTTCCCATGCATCCACCCATGGATTTTGATGCAATCGCAGATTTACTAAGGTTGGTAAACCTAGGATTGCATCAAAATGGAACTACATCCCAACAGAGGCTTAATGAGGAGAAACATCTTTAACCCCTCCCCTGCTGATGACGGAACCGCTCCGTCATCAGCCGCGGTGGCGCTGTGCTGATGACGGAGCAGTTCCGCATTGGCCCGCCCGACGCTCCTGCGCGGCGCGGATTCAGCGCCTGCGCTGAGCGTTCTATTGAGCGGGCGGGGCCATGACCGAACCGCTCCGTCATAAGCACAGCGCAACCGACGCTGGTGACGGAGCGGTTCCGTCACCAGCATGCGCCCGCCGCATTTCCGCCCCGCCCCCTTAGCACTGCGGCGGAATAGCCGCCGCAGTGAAGGGGTTAATACTCCCTGTTATTTCCTCTTTCTATGTGTTCTGCATTCTGTAACAATCATAGAAATAGGAAAATGCCTCAAAGAATTGGAAGGTGTCTCTTCCTGCACAAAAAATCCTGCCTGTACTGTGGACACTCTTTCACAATTGTGCACCCAAGCACCATGGCGCAAGGGTGCCTGCATTGGCACTAGGCTGCAATCAGTGCACCACCGCATGGAGAGATCAAGAATGCGTCATATCGTGGTAGATATGGCACATTTTTGCTCCATCCCTGTCAAACAACACAGCAATTGTGTAGACTGTATAGGCTATGCGTTGCTTCAGCCCAGAGCCTAAATCCAGCTGTCCAATTAACTAAAATTGGAAACCTTGTTCAATAGAGGCTGCTGAGACTGTAGATATGTTTTCACTGTCAGGCCATACCAAGATTGTGAAAGTGATTGAGCACTGAGAAGTAAAGAGAATGGAGACGCAAACTGGAGTGAACCACTAGCTATGGCTTCTCCCCTCTTGGATTTAAGTCTAAGTTTACTACTTTTTGGCAGTCGCAAAGTAAGTTACTACTAGTAACTTTACTACTAGTAAACCTACTATTAGTAAAGTTACTAGTAGTCAAGTTACTATTAGTAAAATTACTAGCAGTAGAGTTACTAGTTGTAACTTACCTTAGTGAATACCAACAAGTAGTAAACTTAGACCTCCGTCTAAATTTACCCTTGTGAATCAGGCACTTAGTGTCTCCCATTGTCCATTATTTCTCCGGCAAGGTGCCAGTCCTGTGCATGAGAGTCATGAGCCTCTGCCACGCTGCTTTAATATTGCTAGTGCCAACAAAACCCCTGCTGTGGAAGTGTAGAGCCTCTGCTCTGACGTTATGACTCAGGCCCTGCAAGCCTGGCTGCTCCAGCTGTGAGAGCCTTGAGAATTCGAAGACTGCTCCTGGCGCTGGCACGCATGCAAAAGCGCAAGAGTGTGTGTGTCTCCTGGTCCATTACTCCCAGCTGCATTTTCCTGTTTGTTTTAGGAGACAGGGACTTCCACACAGCACAGCTGGTGCCCAAGCAGGGTAACCCTGAACCACAACTGAGAAACTGCGCATTAGTGTGCCTTTGTGAGCTTTAACTTTGAAAGATACAGACTATCAGTGACGTAACATAGGTCCCCGTGGGGGCCCAAGCTCCTCCGCCCCCCTCAGCATAATACTCTGGCTGGAGAGCTCCTGATTGATCTGGAGCAGGCTCCTCCACATACCTTGCGGGGCCCCCCTTTGGTTTCGTTACGCCAGTGCATTGTATGTGGAACATTCTGACAAGTATTGCAATGGTTCCAGGATCCACAGAAGCCATATACTACAGCAAGCTCACTGAACAGGTCCCAGGGATGTAGCCTGAGATGGAGATGAATCCCAAAGAAGCATTAAACAACCTTCAAATAAGGCAGACAACAGGGATATTTAGGGTACATTTTTTATAAAGGTACTGAAGACCCACATCCTCTCCAGCATGATTCATCTTGTAAGATTTCCCTTTTAGCCAGCCTGTTTGTGTCACATTATCATCATGCCAACTAATCAGTGATATATGTTCTTCTCAGTTACCTGGCCGTACGACTGGAGTTCTCCAGAATCTCCTTCCTCTAAACTATTGGAATTTGTTTCTTTGCTTTTTCAGGCAGTGAAAACAAACAATGGCCAGAGTGAAAAAAACTTGCATGTCAGTTCCATGCATTTCCTGCTTCTTCCCAATAAAGATTATGCTTTGGAAGTATGTTTCTGAAAAACCAAAAATAATGCTCTGTGGGCCCAAAGAAACCATGGTTCCTGCTCAACCTTTAGGTATACCCAATGTGCATAAGTGCACTGGCAGATGCACTATAGTAAGTGATCTCTGCCAGGAATGTAGGGATTTCTGAATATGGTGGGCTACCTCTGCTAGGCAAGGGGCAAGGTGAAGATCTGTGTCAACTGGACAGGCTGGCAGGCTACTGGATTAGACCATATCCTCGCTGTGTTATAAATCGAACCTTGAGTGCATGGTTGATTCTTGCTGTTCGTAAGTTAAGATCCCAAAGAATCTAAATGTAAAATACTTTTCTTGTGTGATAAATTGATGTTAGAATCTCAGTGGATGACGCTTCTTTTATTTACGGAATTCACCATGTCCATTTTCTCTGGATTTAATTACAGTTCCTTTGATGGAGCATCTGAAGGAGATGGACAAACCGACCATTCTCAGAGTTTTGGAATTGTGTGCTGCGTGCCTCCTGGACAAAACTGCCATCTCAAGTTGTGGCTGTTTGGAGCGTTCGAAGAAAGTAAGTCTGACCATGTTCATGCAGCTCCAAACTTCCAGCCTTTCACCCACTGAGTAAGGGGATATGGGGAAGCAAAGAGATTACGGAGGCAGTTGCCTTACATTTGGCAGGCAAAAGACACACAATTGATGGACGAAATGCAGAACAAATCAAAACATTCACCCCCAGTCAGGAGATCTGGGTTAAATCCATCATTCTTTTGCTCGCCATGCCACCCCAGTTTAGACATGGCCATATGCAAATCAGTCTTGACCCTGTGCCTCATGGGAACAGTCCAGCCTGACCTGCCAAGCCCGGTCCTCCCTGGACCGGAAACAAGCATGCTAGGACCGGTTTCCGGGTTTCACCCCTCTTCAGCCAGGATAGCTTGATTCCAGTGGCACAGTGAGCCCAGGACCCACTTCTGGGCATACCTGGTGCACTTAACTGGTTCCTGGATGTTTGTTTCCGGTACAGGGAGAACCTTGCTTGGCAGTTCGGGCTGGACTGTTGCCACAAAGAACATGGTCAAGACTGATTTGCATATAGCTGGGTCCAAACTGGGGTGGTGTGGTGAGCACAAGAATGATGGATTTAACCCAGATCCTTATGACTTGGGGTGAATGTTTGCATTGTCCAGCATTCCACCCATCAATTGTTTCTTTTACATTTGTCAGGAGCATTCATTTTTAAAACAATATTCATTTTATCCCAGCTTGTAGGGGAGCAAAAGCTAGCAGCTATGGCAATGCTTCTCATCTCCATCCAGCATGAGAAGGTTGCCTTCCAGTATATTATATGCATCTTTAAAACCACCCTAAAGTTCCTGCGGCAGTCAGTATGTTGCCTGAAGCAAGCTGTGACTGGTATTGGGGGTGCAACCAAAAGTCTGTTAGGTGCTGGATTCCTTTCAACGGGGTCCCACTTAATATGAATGTCCAAGCCTGAGACTTCCCTTCTGGATTAGAGGTATTTTAAAAGGTAAATTAATAAGAGGAAATATGCTTTCTACAAAACAGCCAGTGCTTAATTTGAGCAAGTGCTTTCAGGTGCTCAGCACTTGTACTTCTTTCACAGGGCCGGGGCTACAATTTCTGAACCTGCAGGTGGTGGTCGCAATATTAATTGTTCAATTCAAAATAAAAAGAATAACATACAATGCATGGCTGGTAAATGTTCATAAGCAGGCCAGCATATGCCTGTCCAGGCAGGCATGATTGTGTATCAGCACTTTAGTGATGATGTCATCATGCTGATCACAAATCCAAGAAGTAATCGACGAACTACGGCTTGCATTCTATTCCCCTACTCTGCTGCACTCTGCCGCTGCCTGAGCCTAAACCTCCAATTGGATAATTGTAGCTGGGGGCTGGCTCATGACGGAGTTGAGGAAAGGAAGCTGCAAGAGAGCATTTGGAAACTGGGAGTGAGGGCTCTTAAGGAAGAATAAGTAAAAGTAAGTGTGGACTTTCCACTTGTTGCGTAGCCTAAGTATCATATCTGGCAGCCCTGCATTGCTGCTATCCTCAATGTGCTTGATGCGGCTGTGGCCCAACACAACTTTTGTGCGCCATGGCGTCACCAGTAGAATCTGTGCGCTGCACCCCAGCATGGTAATTGCTGAGCGTGAGTGAGTCCAGTAGGAACCACAACCATACTTAACGGCATTGGCAGCATTACGGCTGGGGTCAATGCCTGTGCTGTAGCAGGCAGGATCACAGCAAGCTGAGCAGTGGATGCTGATGCCGTCGTCATCCCTGGACCTACTAATTACAGGCAGCACTAGCAGTGACATGACCTGCTGTGCTCAAGCAGCCGCCTGTTCCGCAATAAACCCAGTCATACCACACTGATTAATATATGCAAAAAAGCATTTTCATTTGGTGTAAATTTTGTTTTTGCAATGGGTGTAGGTAAGAAAGTAAAACGCGTCATCTTCCGCTTCTTTAGGAATGACAACAGGAAAACGCAGAGTTCAAAATAGCAGGGACATGTACAGGATGATGACAGGGGTCACAGGCAGCAGCAGTGTTAGAGATGAGAGACAGCAAGAGTAAAGAGGAGAAGAAACAACAAGAGAGGAGAGAGATAAAACAGAGCAAAGTAGAAGAAAAGGAGGAGAGCAAATTAGATACAAAGAGAAAGCAGCCATGATGTGAAGAGGAGAGCATTAAGAAGAGAGAAGATAGAATGAAAGGATGTGGAGGACAGGACAGAGGAAAAAAAGCAGACAAATGATAAAATGGAGACACAGCTGATCACGGCTGGAGCGTGATAGTAAAGAGCCAAGATCAAGGGAAGCAGAGAATGGATAAAAGTGAAGAGACAAAAGGGCAGGGCTGAAATGAATAGAGGGCAAATCGGAAATACAAGGTGTGACAAAGGTGATAGAAAACAATTAGAGAGGTGAGAGGATAGACTCTTAGAGCAAAGACTTATGGGACAGACAACAGATCAAGGTTAGAAGATAGAGACTGAGGCAGTGAGAGTCTTGAAAGTGGGGCTCACCGGAAGAAGACTTGAGCGGTGGCCTCCTTGGCAAAATTTTCAGCATCTGCACTTCTTTTTTCACAAATTAAGCATGTAAAAATGTGTGAAGTCAGCCTCTCTAAATTTACATTTTTAATTTGTGTCCGGGATAACATAAAAGATCAAATGCAATGCCCACAGTTGACTTCGTAGAAAAATGTACAAATTACAAAGCAATTTGAAACCCAAATGTAGGTGTGTGCTATTTCCTTTTTAATAGGCAAAAAAACAGGTTTCAAAGTTTCCTGTGTTGCTCTGATTGGCTTAGAGCATGCTTTTAGCTTTTGCATCAATCAGTCACAGGTGTGCTTTGCTCATGTTCATAGAATTTACCTCCAGAATGGAGGTTAGAACAGTCTGAAGGGAACTGCTCTGTAAATGGACCCGTACTTCCCTGAAGCTTTCTTTTGTCAACCTTGCCTTAAGGATCATGGCTTGCAATGAAGAACATCTTCCTACCAACATTAAAATAACAATGAATCAGTTCTAAGACCTTTGTGAAAAACTCTTGTTGGATCTTTTGCGCATGAAACTGATTCTACTGTTGTAAACGTATGGAACATTTTATTAGGAATAATAGGTAAAGGTTCAATTCACACATTAATATTACTGTCTTAGACAAAGCCTTCAATAGGTTGAGTCACAGGAGAGCTTACACCATAGTTTAGGTATGAGGTGGGTATTTCTGGAAAGGCCATGGGGAGGTTCAACGAGTGCTTAATTTGAGACAGTGATTGCCGCTTATTTTTCTGCATCAGATATTTAATGAGAGCAAGAGAAGGAAACCCACACAAATTATAAAGATAAAGGAAGAGAAAGATGGAACAACCATCACAAAGAGAAAGCAGGAACATGCAAGAGTGAGATAAAGGGGCAGGAAGTATCTGGTAGTAGACATGAGGTGGGTTAAGGGCCATCAGCCTTGGTATTTGGAGTGTTGATGTTTATTGCACCCGTTGCTGCCTTCTAACAGACTTTCGGACAGCAGCACTCTTTCTTTTACAGACTAATAACTGGATTCAAAACCTTTTTTCGCAACAGAAATTGATTGCGCTGCTATTTGTGTGTTTAGTTCCATATGGGCAGCTCCCTTACCACCTCTCACATTGAACCCCCACATAGCTCTTCTCTGCCCAGATGTTTTGGAATTTGTTTTGCACTCATAATACACACTTGCCTGCATATTATAGATTGGTAGCACCAGAACCCCACTCTTTCAATGACTTTTGAGGAGTGGATTCTTCAAAATAGTCTGGTTTATATGTTAGTAAAGTTTACATTTTTGTGATAAGCTCCAGCAGATTATCTCAACATGAGAACATTCTGACTCCCCACAGTCTTTTCAGAGATCTGATGGCAAATAGGTCATCAAAGAAACACCATGAAAAAACATGATTATTAATGCCCAGATGGGTGACCTGGTGAAGTGAAACATTTTTCAGTTAAGGTCTAAAGAAGTTCTGCCATTTAGTTGCTCAAATACTCATGTCTCAGCGGTCTAGGCCTTTAATAATGTTGTAATGAAATGACTAAGTAGCTTGGTTGCCTGCCACAATAGTGGCTACGGAACTACTGTGCTGCAAGATTATCATACCACAAATATCAATCAAAATATCGGATAGGGAAGTATATATTGGAAAATAAGGGTACTTTTCCTAACTCTACGTCTAGGTACCGTGAAGATATGTACAGTTTCAAGTTACATAAATATGAAGTTCAGTAAACCTATCTTTATCTGTATATACTTGTCTATATGTGTCTACAGTGTAAAATTAGGCAGGCAAAGATTTTGCAGGATTGATGAGATCTAGATCCGTGTCTTCCTTTTTAAGGTCCCTTTAGTGATTCTAGTGAAGGCCTGTATTTCCTTCACCGGATGATTTTACATTCAAAGGTGACAATTGTACTGGCTCCAACTACTGTCGAATTTAATTTTAAGGGCACTTTCTTAGTAAAAATCTATGCTCATGCCTCATTCTGTATACTTATGCCTCATTCTGAACCTTAAACCCATTTTGAAAAGGATACAAACACACAAATCGTATTGTGACAATAATTACAAAGTGTACTGTTTGCCAAAAACATTTCAGCAGATAAAACAAGACTAACTGTTTGCAAGCAAGAACCACAGTCGATGTTTGGCCACCTTGTGCCAGAAGAAAACACTCACAATTCGCAATCTGTCTGCCATTTCATGGTGTGCAAAGTAAAATGGTGCGATAACATAACACCACAAAGGTAAAATACTGCACAAAGTATTGTATTGCAAATATTAGCTGTGGTATAGAAGTGCTTGTTTAATGTCAAATTCAGAATGAGCCCCTTAATTTGTTATCCTGTGAGCCAACATATTCTGCCTCCTATAGATGCTTTCTGTCATGGGACACAAACTAAGGAACTCCCTTCCCCTAAAATAGAAACATTTAAGAAATTAGCTAAAGTAATACGTTTCTGGACTTTATCATTATTGGTGTACTCAGTATATTATAATATTCCCATTGAATCACAAAATATTTAGCAAAAGCTTGATTTGAAATGTTTTGATAATATTCTTGTGCTGTTTTTTTCCTATGGTTTTTACATTATAAAGTTTATTTTCTTTACTGTGTAACTGGGCTACGAATGTCTCTCCATTATAAAATGTGTAGGTGGTCAAAAGCGCCTAACAACATTTGAATTTTGTAGTAGGTGCTTATGAAATGTGGAAATGTAAACAAACAGCATCAAAATGTTTTCACAATGTCATCTCTGTCCCTCTACTCTAATATTTTAAAGGGAACTAAAGAAAACCCAAGCAATACTTTCCACCTCAGAATCCCATGGTAAATGTTTTTTTCCAGATGACTAACATAAGGTTTGTATATATATGTGTTTCCCAATCTGTGGGCCGCGGCACCCCGGGGAGCTGTCAAAACTAGCCAGGGCGCCATGAACCAAGAGTTTCTAATTTTTCATTTAAATAAATAATACCCGATTACAACTATCAAGAGAAAAATGTGACGTTTTCAGTTAAAACGTAACACTTCTAAAGTGTTCCACTAGATGGCAGCAGATCATCCTTTATAAAGAGTGCAGAAGTGACTGTTACTAGTCCCACCCGTCTGCAGCAGCGGCTCCTGCTCTTACCTGCAGTTCAGCAAAGAGAGCGACGTGAGCCTCAACTGCTGGAGCTTTGCATGTGCGAGAAATGCGGGAAAGGGAGCCAGACGCAAGCCTCAGATAGCCATCTTGAAAGGCGCTCAGAGGCTGGCGCTGTCCTTCTGCTCCTGGCAAATAGTGACTTGCTTTCTTCTAAAGGAGGGGCCATATAAAGCCAGTGTCATCACTTTCTGTGCTTGGATAGCTTTGCCAGGGCTTTTACGGGATACTTTGAAGAAACGAATGTACCTCCATTAAAAATTCGCCTTTTTCCCCTCACTCGCTTTGGGTGTCTCGCGTTGAGGACGGCCTCTCATTTCCTGTCCTTACATCAATAATTACCAATAAAGTATTTATTTGGCATGATCAGCTTTTGAGCATGACTAACTACAAAACGTGAATACCAAAGAAATGTATTGTAAAAGTGTTGTGTTCTATGTAGTGGTTTGGGCTGGGATGGAGCAGGGGAGAGACAAAAAAAATGGTATACCCCTTGTGAAATCAATTTCGTATAACAATAACTGAATTAATAGTGTGATGCATGGAAAACTAATCAACAAAAATGCACTTAGACATTATAAGTTACACGTGGGAAACTAATGGCCATTTGCGAAAATAATATACTAACAATTGTGAACAAGTCATATTAACATAGTGCTATAATAATATACATTTATCAAAGAAGCATGTATGTTTAGGCTTCATTAGATTGTACGTATACATTGTGGCAAAAGAAAAAGAGATGCACTTGGTAAGTAAAATAAAGCGATATGTCACGCTTTTTGCTAGGTAACAACTAATTAGGGATATTAGAATGGTGGGAGGTAAACAGAAAAACTATAATTCTAAATCTAAAGTCTGTTGTGTTTGTTTTCACATTAGTTCTTATTGAGGGCCTATGCGGCTTGGTTGCCTAAAATGGCTGCTGACTGCAGCGTTGACATCAGCTTGAGAGAAAGAGCCTCTATGCATGTGCATACATGAAAGCTGAGTAAGCAGAATGGCTGGTACGCAAAGTGAAGTGATGTCAAGGTCAGCTTGGCCTAGGGCACGGAAGTGTGCCAAAGGATGTCCGCATCTAAAACTGTGGGAACGGAACAAGTGAATGGAGGAAAATGGCAAATCATGTAACGAAAAAATGAATGACAAGCATAAACGGAGATGACTGCTGTTAGACCTGACACCCTTGGCGTGGTTTTCCCCTTTTTGCCTCTGCCTCCTGTATTTTTGATGCTGTGATGGATTTCGTTTTTGCTGGTTTAGATGCTTTGGAAACTCTGCCACTGCTGATCAGTGCCACAGTGTAAGTGCTCCCTATGGAAATTATCATATTGATTGGATGTACCTAATTGGCATATTTGTATCACCACGAAGTCCCTAGTAAAGTGCACTGGGTGTGCCAGGGCTGGTGATGACAGATGCTACTAGTGGGCCTGCAGCACTGATTGTGCCACCCACATGAGTAGCCCTAAAATGGTGTCTCAGGCCTGCCACCGCAGTGCCTGTGTGCAGTCAGTGAACTGCCATGTCCTCCTGGCCAGTGTCCCCACTGGCTGGGCCTAACCCTTCCCTTTATGTACACATTGGTCACCCCTATGGAAGGCTCAAGGTACCCCCCTGGGCAGGGTGCAGTGTATAGGAAAGGTAGAACATGTACTAGAGCAGGTAACATGCTCTGGTAGTGAACAGCAGCCACTTTGTGTGCTCACTGCTGCAAGGTTATCTTGCTCCATAGACTAACATGGGGGAGGCTGGTCCCAATGGATACCAGCCTATCTTCCCACAGGAACAAGATGGGGCATAAGTGATTGATATCCCTGAACTCAGAATTTAATAACACATTTTTTAGGGAAGGTTGTTTTTAAATTCTGTGTTTGAGAACAGTACTTTTAGAAAGTGGCTGTTCTCTTGTCTAACCTTTCTGTGTGCCTGGGCCTGCTTGTGGATTGACTGTCTGGTTTGAGGGTGACAGGGGCTGGGGAGCCCCCAGGAGGTTGTCTGAGTCAGCCCATGGTTGAATGACTGCATCTGTAACTAGAGTGATGGGAGGAGATAGCATCTGGGAGTTAATAGGGCTGTGCCTGCCTGCCACAATGCTGGCTCCACCTCCTGCTGGGCGGCTGTCGCCTCTGCCCCTCACACTGAAAGGAAGGAAGAAGCCAGGAAGCCCAAGTGCTCCAGCAACACCCAGAACTGGTTTAGACCGGGCTCAGGGCCCACTTGCACAAAGACTTCAAAGACTTTTAGGGGTATAAGAGAAGGACCCCTGACAACAGAAAAGCAGATTCTACAATCAAGAGGAACCTCTGCCAGATGAAGGACCGCTGAAGGAACTAAACGAAGACTGCCTTGCTGTGTGCTTTAAGGGCTGACCTGTTCTGCTGTTCAACTGAAGGAGAGAAGAAGAGGGGCTTTGCTGTGTGCTGTGCCCCTACCTGCTTGAACTACCAAGACTTTGCTGTGTGCTGCGTCTCTGCAAGAATCTCCAAGGGCCTGAGAAGAGCTGGCCTCCTTTTCTGGAACCCAGGGTTAAAAGGTTCCCAAGAAACTGAACGAAGCTGCAAAGATCGTGCTGTTTTTGCCTGGAGCGTGAGTTTGTCAACTGCTGCTTGAGGGTTTAGATCAGTGTGCTCATTGGCACACTGTTTGCGAGGTTCGGAGGTCTGTGGTGCCTCCACTTGTGAATTCTGCCCTAAAACAACATCTGTATTGTATTGTATTGTATTGTTATTTATATAGCGCGATTGCTGCCACAAGGGCGTCCAAGCGCTGAAGCATGAAGGCAGAACTGGGAGTGACGGGAGGATTAGGATTCGATGGACCTGGCAAACAGATACGTTTTCAATTGTTTGCGGAAAGAGAGTAGGTTTGAATTGGTCCGGAGTTGTAAGGGGAGTGAATTCCACATCTTAGCGGCGTTTACAGAGAACAGCCTACCTCCGGTCCTGGCTCTCTTTACTCTGGGTACCACAGTCAGAAAAGCCTCTGCAGATCGGAGGTTTCTCTTTGGGTGGTATCGATTGACTAAATTGTCAATGATAACTGGGCCTGACTTCCAGAAGGCCCGGTGGGCAATACATAATGCCTTGAACGCCACTCTCTGTCTCACTGGGAGCCAGTGTAAGCTGATCAGTGCGGGTTTGGCTGACTGGGTCCGTGGAATCTGTAGCAGGGTGCGGGCTGCACAGTTCTGCACCACCTGTAGCTTTCGCAGGGTCATCTCGGGGGCACCAACATACAGGGCGTTGTTCGAATCCAGCCGAGACTGAATCAGGCCCTGTTCTGCCACTTGTTTTGCTGCCATTGGTAGGAGGGGAAGAACTTTCCTTAGAGTTCTAAGTAGGCCAAAACATGTGGCCGATAGTTTGGTGACCTGAGTGGAGAAGGAGAGGTTTTTATCAAGCCATACTCCCAAGCTCTTTACGCTTTCCTTGGGAGTGGGGGGGGTACCTAGGCACAAAGGCCAGAGGGAGGTGAGAGACACTGGTGATGCTGAGCCCAGGAGCATGAGCTCAGTTTTGTCTGTGACCCTGAGGGCGGCCTAGCCGTGGCCAGCTTCCACAAAACCTTGTTGCCGCTAAAGTTCTCCGCTGCCAGGGGACCGTAAATTGTCCCGCGATCTCGCTGTACCTTGCCGGAGTTTCAGAGACGAAAATCGAGCCTGCTGCTCTCCCATTGGTCGAGAGAATCGAGCCCCCTCACTAACGCCGCTCTGGGATTGGTCCCAGCACCGCCGCATCATCATCTGAGCCGTGCAGCCATTGGTTAGAGGCTACAGCATCATTAGGGGCTCGTCCCGCGAGCCGCACTGCATTGGCTGACTCCCGGGCGTCTGCGGAGGCTCGTCTGCAGAGCCACGACCGGATTGGAGGAGAGACCCGTCCTCGCCGAGGGAGCCGCGCTCAAGGCCGAAGAGAGACCAGTTTTTGCTGTGAGAGCAGCGCGTGTATTCCTTTCCCCTGGCCTGCCGTCACAGTCAAGAAGTGCCGGATTAGTTCCCCGCCACTTGCTGGATTGTCGAGAGCGTGCGGAGAGCTGAAGGGACCGGCCGGGGCAGGTTTGAAGGCTTCTCGCACGCTGAGGCTTCCGAGGGAACAAGACGGTGAGGCGCACGTGGGAGGGCTCGCTCATATAGAGCGAAGTGCTGATTTTGATCGTACCCCCCTAGTGAACACTCCAGTGATATCTTTGAGAGACTTGACAATTCAAATAAGTGAATAACTTCCTAGAACTAAGAGAAACCCTTAAGAATACATGCAACCATTAAGAAGAAATGCAACTACTTTGTAACTGACCTTTTTACTTGGGTAAACTAGATAAAGCTATATTTTTATATACCTACCTGTGTGGTCTCAATTTGTGGTGAACTGTTGGGGTCATTTTGGTTATTAAGTGCAAATACTATTGCATTGCCTTGGGGATAAGCCTGGCTGCTCGTGACAAGCTACCTAGAGGGCGAGCAGGGGTTATCTACAGTGTGTGCCCCCTTTGCCCTGACTAGAAGCAAGGGTCCCTATTTGGATAAAGGTACTTACCTCTACCACTAGAGACCCCCAGATCTAACAACTGCCGTGAGAAAAAGTTAAGGATGACTACGCATATTAGAAAAACTGGTTTAGGCAAGGATGGGATGAGGTGATCATCACCACCCCTATAATGGACCAATCAGAATGAACTGTGGACCCTAAAAGTTTCAATTTTAAGCTAGATAGTGAAAAGGGGTATAAAAGAGCTTGTTCGAAAGGATGAGAAAAGGCTTGCTCCACAAATTTGATTTTGCACCATGACATGCTGTTTATTTTGAACTATTTTATGGTGCTAGAGACTTGCAGCCCGATTCATCATCGGCATGTTTTGCGAGTCTGTAATAGCGAATAATAAGGAATCGCTATTACAGACTCGCAAAACGGGATTCATGTAGCAATCGCAAAATAAATTGCGATTCCTACACATTCCTTATTTGCGATTAGCAAATTGCTAATCTCAAATAAGGAATAACTCCCCATTCAATCCTATGGGCCTAAAGGCCCATAGGAATGAATGGGGAGTTATTCCTTATTTGCGATTAGCAATTTGCTAATCGCAAATAAGGATGCGATTTCAAGGGAGCTGGGGGTGTCCACAGGACACCCTGTAGCACCCCTGAAATGTACATTAGACTCATGTTGCACACACACATGTCCAAAGGACATGTGTGTGTGTAACATACAACTGAGAGAAATGCACAAAAGTGCATTTTTCGCTATTTACCACAAAGTCTGACTTCGCTGTAAATAGCGGGAAAAAATAGCGAATTCGCAATTTTTTATTGGGTCATGAATAGCATTTAAGGAATCTCAAATTGAGATTCCTTAAATGCGATCGCAATTTGAGAAATCGCAAATTTTTGCGATTTCTCAAATTGCGAGTACATGACCCAATGATGAATTTCAAATGCCATTTTTGCGGGTGCAAACGGCCGAATTCTGCGATTCGCACCGTTTGCGCCCGCAAAAATGCTTCATGAATCTAGCTGTTTGACAAATTTTGGACTTTAACTTTTGATGGAGTAAAGAAGAATGATTTGAATGCAGCATTTTTATTTTGGAAGGGAGGCATTGAGGAGTAATAGAGAGGCAGATTGGGACCCTGTGTGACTCTATTATTTTTCTTAGTACAGAGTGGTAATGTATTTCTTAAATTTTCATTTTCTTTAACATGCACTAAATAAATGGCTTTAATTGTGCTTGTCTAAATAAATCTTTAAAAATAGTTTTTCTTAAATGAAGTAGATAAGATCAATATAAATTTAAACTCGAGTCCGGTTTTAATTTCATGAAATGTTATGACAGTATAAAATTGCTAAAGTTGCTGGATTACTATGATTAAGCTGGTCTTAGTCTCCATCAACTAACTTCTACAAGATGATCCATTGACCAAATAGTGGAGTACCTTGGTGTAGAGTTTTCCAGGTAACAGGTTAGCATATGTAAAGAAAATTCTATAAATGTATATAAAAATATGAGCTTAGGTACCCCGCTAACCAGAGGCTAACCTTCTTTGTCACTGATTTAGGAGTAATTGTGTGTGTGTGTGTGACTCGCGGTGCTATGTGCCCCACCGATGAGTAAAGTTAAGTTGTTCCTGGCTAAAGTGAGATCAGTATGGAGGGTTGTTGGAGAGCTCCGCTGGATCAGATTTCTTGGAAGCAGGAATCTGGTTTCCATAGATTAGTTTGCCGATTATTGATGTCTTGTTTTTAACATTACATGTTAAGTCTATATTACGTTATATGTAGTCGGAATTTTGAAACTTCTGGGAGGTAGGAAGTTGGTCACGCTGTCTGCAGGCAGAGGAATGTGTGGCAAGAGAAGTTGCACTCTACATGGTCTGATTTCAAGGGGGTAACATTGTCGTGTGTTATTGTTAGGGACTTTTTCGTGTGAAAGTGGTGAATGTATAGTGAAGGCAACCTGTGAAATTTCGGCCTTAAGTACAGGAGTCAATTGTGTACTCCGGCTAAAACTTATCCCTGAGAAAGTAATAGGTTAAGAGAAGGGTAAAAGTAGAGGAAAATGCTACTTTTGCGGCAAAACTGAAATATTGTGGTAGAGAGAGGTAAGCGCTGTCTACTGTAAATAATAATAATTATCCACATTTGTAAAGCAAGAACCATCACCTGTTAGGATCTCTAGGCGCTGGGGGCCGTCGGGAAGATTAAGCAAGCTATTGCCCAGAGTCACACGGTGCTGGATTGATCTGCCGCCTGCCCCGGGGATCGAACCGTGATCCCCAGATTCCGGAGTCAGTCACCCTGGCCGCGGCACCACACCTCTCCCACACAGAATCTTTGTGAGTTTGGACAAAATATCACTTTGGTTTTAGCGAAACAGACTATGGAAATGTTTTGTGTTGTAACTAACTGATTTCAGTTGTATAAAATATAAATATATTGTGCCAATAAATTTTTTTGTACAGGAGGGCTCAGCAAAAGCAGGAGTAGAAGCTGACGTGACAAGAGTCGCGCTGGCATTGGTTCACGTGACTGTGACATTTGAAGTTCTAATTGGGGCGTTAGTTTGAAGACGCGCTAGGATAGGTTAGAAACTGTGTGACGAAGATTGTGCTGATTGGTGCGTTAGGGTGAGATACCCTGGGATTGGACAGAGAATAGCGGAACAGATTAAGGGGGGCGCTAGGTGGCGCTGGACTGTCATGGCCGTGCTAGCGTGAGGCTCCCACCGATCCGGGCGAATACATGCACATCAACCCACATCCTCTTTCACCCTAAGGCTCCTAAACATCGCCGGCTGATTGCCGCAGTAACGCTGCCTAACCGACCTGACTTTGATGGCTGTGGGGGCCCGTGCGCTGCAATTACGAGCCCCGGAGTGCAGGGACGGAGTGCAGCATGATTGGCCTGAAACGCCTGGCCGGCTGTGGAAACTACGCAAGGCCGAGGCTGCAGGGGCCTGTCAGTGGAGAAGCGCCAGCTCGCAAGTCACGGCGGGAGACTGAGCACCGCCGCTGCATACCGAGAGGGGATCGCAACACGGGCTGGCACCCCGGGAGCAGAGGTACGGGGGCCGCACGCGCCGCATAAGCGCACAGTAATAAATGCGAAGGTGCCTGAAACAGTGACTGGGTGGAATTGAGGTTGTGGCCCCGGTTCTGGTAGCTGCGAGGAGGCAAGATAGGCAGTGCCAAAAACGACAGGAGGCACCATCTGGAGTACTAGCGCTGCCCTGGGGGCTTGCACGAGGGAGGCGGCGCACTTGAAGCTCACTTACCGCAGGCAGTATCTTCAGAAGCACAGTAGGCCTCTAGCCGCCATTTTGAAACACGGCCAACGCATGCGCTCACTAGCGGGGGAGGCCACAGATACCAGCGGCCCTGAGAGACACAACTTACTGGCACCAGGCTGCCAGGATACGGGGCTACAACAAGCGTACCCACGCATCTCCCTCTGCCCTAGAAGACCAGTGCTGCTGCCCGGGCCTGGTTCCGGACCACCGGGTAGGACAACGAGGGGGCCTGAGAGGCCATACCAGAGTGGACTGCAAGTGTAGATCCTGATTTTTTTTTTTTTTTTTTTAACATCATTTTTATTGCATCACCAATATAAATGTACAGACAAGATATTCAGCAAAAAATAAAATAAAATAGCATGACATTAACCGATTCGATTGAAGACATTCGATCTTCATCCGGAGGGATCACCCCGCTCTTGACGCGGGTGGCTTCATTTCCGTTCTGGTCCCGTACTTCTTACATTGTCTGACCGCTTTATTGTGCACATAACCCTGGAATGCTTTTGTGATTTACGCCCCTCCCCCTCCCCCAATTTCGGTACCCCAACATCCCTCCAAACCAGCTTCCCACCCGCCCTCCCCCGTGGTCGCGCTGCGCTTGAGTAACCATGTATTAGTGCCCGGTGTGTTGTAGGAGGAAGCAAACAATCGCTAAGGTGTGTTCTCCTGTATAGTGTTGGGGTCTGCTCCAGCTAGTTCGCTCTCGCCTTCCTGCCCCTCATCGTCCACTTCCCTGAGCGCCTGCACCATCACCTCCCATGCAGTCGCCCTTTCCAGTGCTTTCTCGTCATTCGACCTCCAAGCCATCTGGTACCGTAGGGTACTATCACATGCTGCCCATCTCAGACACTCCCCATACCATCTTTTATACGTGGGCCCCACTCTGGACTTCCAATTTCGTGTGATCTCCCGCTTGGCCAAGATAAGCCCTAAATCTATAAATGTACTTGACATCGTATTTCTAGGTGTATGTGGGAACCAGTGAAGGATGCCAACTGCTTTAGTATACTGGATATCCCTGTCCGTCGCGCCGTTAAGGGCCCGCCCAACTTCCTGCCAATAGTCGCCTAAAGAGGGGCAATCCCACAGCATATGACATAGATCCGCCCCCGCTGTATTACATCTGGGACAAGCAGCGTCGGTCGCCCCAAAGTACTGTTGGATTTTCCCGGGCGTGAGGTATGCCCTGTGGATAACATAAAAGTGGATCAATTGGAACCTGGCATTCCTCGAGCTCTTCCGCGCCCTCCTCAGCAGTTGGCCCCAGGTCGTGTCTGGTATCTCCACCTGGAGGTCCAGCTCCCACTTGGCCTTCAGGGCTGCCAAAGGTTGCAAGGCCTCCCGCTGCATCCTCGAGTACAGGCACGTGACGGCCTTAAAGGTTCCCGCCGCCATCATGGCGTACTGGCAAGCCATCGAGGTGCCTGGTTCCTGCAGCCCTTCCCCCCAGTGGGCTCGCATGGCGCCCGTGACTGCCGCGTGCAGCAGGTAGTCACCCCTCGGTAGGTCAAATCTCTCCTGCAGGTCCCGAAACGGCAGCAACACCCCATCTTCGTAGAGGTCACCCAGCACGTGCACTCCCGCCTCCTCCCACCCTAGCAAGCGTGACCAATCACCTCCATGTGGGAGGGCAGTGATCATTCCCAGCGGTATTTCGGGGGCATACATAAGGCGGACACCCGCCCGCTTACGGGCCCGGTCCCAACATAGCCGGAAAGTCTGTTCCTCGACCGTCAGGTCTCCCACTCGGAGTTTCTGGTGCAGCGTAATATAAGCCAGAACGTGTCGCGGGGTGCCTTCGGCTCTCGCGTCCTCGGGACCTCTATAAACTCTCGCCACCTCCTGAGTAAAAGTCTGCAGCTGCGCGGCGAGGTAATAT
Source organism: Lissotriton vulgaris (assembly GCF_964263255.1). Classification (NCBI taxonomy): domain Eukaryota; kingdom Metazoa; phylum Chordata; class Amphibia; order Caudata; family Salamandridae; genus Lissotriton; species Lissotriton vulgaris. The sequence goes on from NC_141689.1 coordinate 1,423,515,209, forward strand.
CCTTCGAAGTCCGGCACTGCCATACCTCCCTCATCTTTGGGGCGTAACAGCGTGTCGAGCGCTATGCGTCTCCTACCCGTGCCCCACAGGAACGCTATAATCAGTGACCTCAGGCGTTTGAAAACCGAACTCGGGATCCATACCGGCAGTGTCCTAAAATAATACAAAAGCCTGGGCAGAGCTATCATTTTAAGCAGGGAAATTCTACCAGCCAGGCAGAGTGGTAGAGTCGCCCAGAAGTCCATAGATCCACGCAGGGCGTTAATACAGCGAATTATGTTGCCATCCAGCAGGTCGGACGGGGCGTGGTAAACATAAACCCCCAGATAATGTAGGCAGCGCGGCTCCCACCGGAGTTCCTGAGCAGTGAGTGGGCACGGTTCTCCCGGCCTCAGGGGAAACAGACAGGATTTAGGCCAGTTGACCCTCAGGCCCGATAACCTACCGAACTGCTCCAGTAGCCTCCGCGCCCCCTGAAGTTCGGCGCCGGCATCGGCCAAAAACATCAACAAGTCATCCGCATATAGGGAGATGAGGTGTGGCCTCCCCCTAAAAGGCAAGCCTGCATAGTGGCGGCCCAGTCTGGCTACCGCAGCGAAGGGTTCCATTGCCAACGCAAACAGTAGCGGAGATAGGGAACAACCCTGTCTAGTGCCACGCCTAACCGGGTATTGTCTTGAGATCAGTGCGCCCACCCGGACCCTTGCTACCGCCTCAGTATAGAGGACCTTGGTCCACTGTATATATCCGTCTCCCAACCCGAAGCGACGCATCACCTCATACAGGTATCCCCATTCGAGGCTGTCAAATGCCTTCTCAATGTCGATGGACAGGACAAATGGGGAGACGGTGTCTGGCCAGTCCGCACCCATCAGTCTCGTAAGTCTACGGATGTTATGAGTGGTATTGCGCGTCGGTATGAAACCGCACTGGTCACCATGAACCAGGCCCGTCATGTGCACTAGTAATCTGTTGGCCAGAATTTTACTGAGGATCTTGTAGTCCGTCGTCAACATAGACAACGGGCGATACGAGGACAGCGCCGCACCCTCCCTGCCCGGCTTCAAAAGTGGGATCATAAGGGCCTCGCACATAGAGCCCGGGAGTCGGCCCTTCACCTGCGCCTCATTGTATACCTCGCGCAGCCGCGGAGCAAGATGTTCTAGGTATTTGCCATAAAATTCGATCGGTAGACCGTCAAGGCCCGGGGTCTTGTTTCTAGCCATCTGTTTTATAGCACAACCTATTTCTCCTAGGGAGATGGGCCGCCCTAACTCTTCTGCCTCCGAGTCCTCCACTCGCGGCAACTCTAGCCCGTCCAAGAACTCCTCAAGCTCCTCCGTCCCTCCCGTGTCACCACTCAGATAGAGCCCTTCATAATAAGCTCGGAACTTGTTCAGGATCCCGGGTTGGGAGTGGCAAGGCTCCTCCCCTGGCTCCTGGATCCTCATGATCGGCCCTCCCCCCCGGATAGGGTTAGCAAGCCAAGCCAACATCGCCCCCGCCTTATCACCTTCCGCATGCGCCCTCGTCACGTACGCCTTGTGGTCGAAGCTACGCAGCCGCTCCAGCTCCACCGCCAGCCCCTCCCGCGCCCCGCTAAGCCCCTCCTGCAGTTCAGGGTGATTCGGGCGCCTCTTCTCAAGATCCCTCAGCCGTGTCTCAGCCTTGTCCAAGTCATCCAACAGTGTCTTCCGCGCCCCTGCCGTGTGCCCAATACAGTGTCCCCGCACCACCACCTTGAAAGCATCCCATTCAACCGCCCTCGTGGAAGCCGAGCCACTGTTCTCCTCAAAATACCTCTCAATACGTTCACTCAGGGCCTCCCTGAACAACAAGTCGTCCAGGGTGTCAGGTTGCAGGCGCCATGTTGGCACGCAGTTAACAGTCACCATCCATTCCAGAGACATCAACAAGGGGTTGTGGTCCGATATCGTCCTGGCCAAGTATTCCGCCCCTCCCACCGCGGGGAGCACACATTCCGAACAAAGAAACGCATCCAGCCTCACATGTAAATCATGCAGGTGCGAGTGAAAGGAGTAGTCCCTAGTGGTGGGGTGCAACGCCCTCCATGCATCCGTGAGGGCCCAGCTCTCCTGCCATTCTGATCTACGCTTGGCGATCCTATGTGCTGGGGACGCGCGCAGCGGGGGATGGGACCTATCTAGTAGCACATCCTCAACTGAGTTGAAGTCCCCTCCCAAGAGGACCGGCCCTGCCAAATAACCCGCCAATTTGCCCGAGATGTTAGACAGGAAAGCGGGCAGATCTACATTAGGAGCATACACATTACAGAGAGAAATCATCCTGCCTCTCAGCCTTCCTTCCACCGCCACATATCTGCCCTCTGGGTCTATCGACGACTTCGAGACCTGGAAGGGGACCCCCGCCCGTATCCAAATCAATGTCCCCCTCGCAAATGCTGAAAATGTCGTATAGAATAATTGCCCCCTCCAGCGCCTTTGTAGAGCCGCCCCTTCCTGCTTATTGAGGTGCGTCTCCTGCAAAAACGCTATGTGAACCCCCCTACGCTTGAGGTACGCCTGAACCTTATGTCTGCGCGTCATGGATTGCATACCCCGCACGTTCCAGGTCACACATTTCAACGCTCCAGTACTAGCCATTCCTCCCTACACAACCGGACCCCACAGCAAAGAACAGTGTTCGTATAAGTCCCGCGACCACGGGCCCCCCCCCCCACCCTCTCCAAACAGGAAGCCAAACCCCTCCAACAACTACAACCCCCTGATCAACCCCAACTGCTCGCAACTCCCACCCCCCCAGGACAGGCCCCCCCGCAACTGGAAGTACCCCCATCCAAACCAACACTCCCGACCACCCCTCAAGGAAAGGTGGTAATATTCGCAGTCCCCACTGCGATGACCTTAGGGGCCAGTAAGGCGCGGCTCAATGCTATAAGACCTCCAACAAATCAGCCCCGTGCGCTCCACCCCACAATCCCCACATTACAGCTCCCCAAAACCTCAATCAATATCTTTCCACTGCTGCGGGTCCATCGCCCCGGTGTCCAACCGGCGAGTCCATTCCGCCATACCAGTTCATCACGCCTCCAGTATCTCTCCCGAGGTCTGCGGCGTCACAATAGGGCCCCGGGCTCCACCAAAGTCCGATTGTCCTGTCTCTGAGCCCGTGCCCGGGGCCTCCGAATCCGTACCCTTCCCAAACTGAGTCCTGGCGGCTCTAGATAAGTCCACCACCGCCTGTAGGGCCGCCTGCCTCTCCGCCTCCGTCTGCGACATCGAAGGTTTCCCGGTCCTCTTGCGGTTCCTTCTGATCCGTTGGGACTGCCTGATCGGCTTTTCCACCTTAGCCTCTTCCTCCCTGGCCTTAGCACCGTCCGTTCCTGCCTTATAAGTGTCCCACCAGTCCCATGCGTCCGCGGAAGTCGTGAAGAATAAAGACTTCTCATCCACCACCACTCTTAGCTTGGCAGGAAACAACAGGGAGTACTTGATGCCTTCCTGGCGGAGCTCCCGTTTGAGGGACAGGAAGTTTGCCCGGAGTCGCTGAGTCTCAAACGTGTAGTCCGGGAACATGGTGACTCTGTTGTTTTCCACTTGAAAGGGCCCTGCCTCTCTCGCCCTCTGCAAAAGCCAGTCTCTGTCCCGGTAATGGAGCAACTTGAACACCACCGGGCGAGGAGGAAGGCCCAAGGCTGGCGGACGCGCCGGAACTCTATGTGCCCGCTCCAGGGAGAAGAAGGGGGACAGACCTTCTGGTGCTACCTCCATCCGCAGCCAGTTATCCAAATAGCCCACCATGTCGTCGCCTTCAATTTTCTCCGGCAGGCCCACTAGGCGTACGTTGTTGCGCCTGTTCCTGTTTTCTGCATCCTCGGCCCTCCTTTCCAGCACCTTCAGACGGTCCATCACGTCGGCCATCTGGGCCTTCACCGTTGCCTGGGCCGGGGCTAAGTCCTTAACCGTGGACTCCACGGATTTCACCCTGTCCTTGAGTTTGTCGTGGTCGGCCTTCAGGAGGCCCAAGCCCGTTGCCACCTGAGCTATATCTTGCTGCAGGGCATCCTTTGTGGTGGCGATGGCTTCCAGGATACGATCCTGCATCCGCTGTAACGCCGCTTGGTCTCTCTCCGCTCCTTCCGCCGCCTCAGTGTCGGTCGCGCCATCTCCCTTCCCCTTCGGCTTCCCCATCTGGGCCGGGGTGGGCGGTGGTCCTCAAGTGTGTACTTGGTCGCCCTCCGAGCGTCGCCGGGCACCGTCCTCCGACCGGGTTCTCAGGCCCAGAAATGTCACCAAGAAGCAGGAAGCACCGAGCGGTCGTGGCCCGGCCAGCGCCAGTTGCGCCAGAGGTCTGGGGTCCTCGTCTCCGGGTCACTGTCGCGCCGTTATTGCCCCAATCAGGAGACGGTCCTCAACCACCGCCCAAGGGCGCGCCAAAAGTCCATCCGGCACCTGGGGAGAGGCGCGACTCGGCCGCCAACACCTCTAGCGTGTCCGGGAGTGGTCTTCAGTGGGTCTCCGGGCAGATGTCTCCGTCACAAGCTATCCCATGCCCTCGCCGCCATTTTGGGGTCCGCGACTTCTCGGCCGAGTTCAGCTTTCAAAGTTGAGTTACTGCTGTGGGAAGGCTCGGTGTCGTCCTCCGTGGGTCCCGGACCCTCCGCAGTACCGTCCAGTACCGGATAGTGTCCTTTATCTCGGGGTTCAAATGAATTTTCAGGATATTTTCCGGGATCGGGCACGGAGCTCCGAGCTCACGCTGCCTACCTCCTCGGCATCCAAGCCACGCCCCCAAGTGTAGATCCTGATGTCGACCGCCACAACTGGTTTTCTCGCAGCTGATACCAGCCCAACGCAGGCTGCAGATACTCGGCCGCCATGGGCAGGACGGAACCCAAACAGGCGAAGCTAACATTTGACGCCCGCCAAATGCCTAGCTCCGCTTCCAAGGATCATGCCGACAATGACCCTCCGGAGACCAGAGATGAGGGGTGGAAAGCTCTGTTGGTGGGGATGCAGCAGAGCCTCACCTCCATAGACTCTAAAATGGACGCTATGAATAATAGACTGGAAACTGTTGTGGCATGAAGAACAGCTAAAGGAGGCGGAACACAGGGTGTCAGAATTGGAAGATGGAGTGGGGACCAGCCGGCAACACATGCTGCAAATTGATAAACTGTTAAAGGTCATCGCAGATAAGAATGAGGAGTCGGAAGCCGGCTCCCGAAGAAACAACGTTCGCATGCTGGGCCTAGCAGAATCTACCAACACTGGGCGGCTGGAAGTTTTTATGGAACGCCTGCTGACGGAGCTATTTGGGAAAGACTCCTTTTCTGTGCATATGGTCATTGAAAGGGCCCATAGATCGTTGGCTACACCCCCCCCGGAGCTCCCCCACGCCTGGTGATTATGCGGTTCCTAAACTACCACGACAGAGACACAGTACTACGATTAGCGAGAGAAAAAGGCGGTATGAGAACACCATCCTCTCTTTCTATCCCGACTTTACCCAAGCCATACAGAACGTTCGGCGCAAATTCATGGCGGTGAAGAAACAACTCCACCCAAGGCATCCAGTACGCTATGTTGTACCCCGCAAGGCTCCGGATCCAACATCGTGGGACGCCGCACATCTTCAACACACCACAACAGGCGGAGGAGTATCTTAAACAAGACAGATGATCGGCTTCCCGAGAAGAGGCCGCACAGCGACGCTCGCGCTCCCATTCATCACCTTCGGAGCCAGCCTGAATGCCGAAGGCTACACGGGACACTGCTTCCGGCAGCACTATCACTGTGCCTTTTCTGGACGCTCTGCAGTTTGGTGATGCATAAACACATCTGTTGATATGTTTGCATAATTGGTCTTCCGGAAACTCGCCTCCATCCCGTCAGAACGACCCCTGTGGTTCAGGAGGTTGTGGATGGGTGTGATAGAGGGGCGGAGTGGGCAAGGCGGGAGTCCCTAGCGGCCCCCAATTGAGGGTATTCCCCCTGTGTCTTGCTGTACGGTTAGATATTTGAGAGCGCAGGAGCTCACTGTTGGGGTAGGTGTTAATGGAGGTAGGGTTGTATTTTCCTGGCGAGTTGGGACAGCCGGTGTGGGTGATGGAGGGTGGGATTGTGCTAATCTCCGTTTATGTGGGTGGACGTGGTGAATGTGATCAGGGCATTATGCAGAATGCGATGAGCGATAGCTATGACTGAGGACCAAACTGATAAAACGGACCTTCGCATAGTCTCCTGGAATGTGAGGGGATTGAATTACCCTAGGAAGCGCAGGCAAGTGTTGGGAAATTTAGACCGCCACAATGCCCACGAGGCTCCGCTGCAGGAGACCCACCTGACACAGAGAAGTACACCCCGTTTTGCATTCGGTTGGTCATCCCACAGCTGCTTTTCCTCCTACTCCAGTTACTCTAGAGCAGTGGCTATACTTGTCAAACGTGGCGTTAGATTTGTTGAGGGAGGAAGGGACGTGGATCCTTAAGTGAGATACTGTTTGCTGTGGGGCAGATTGCACTCCCATGATATTGTACTTGCCAGTTATTATGGGCCCAATATAGGTGAGGTTCATCATTTGCTTACACTACGGGGAAAACTGCACACGCTTGGTTTGCGCTATATTCTTTCGGGAGGGGACTTTAACACCGTGGTAGACCCCAGCCCAGATAGATCCCAGGCCACAGCAGCACATTACACGACTTCTCAACGCAACTTGAAAGATATCGTAACATCTGATAGCTTACTGGATGCTTGGCGCTACATACACCCCACACTGCTGGAAGGGACACACTACTCAGCGGTACACAATACCTGGGCCAGGTTGGACTATGTGTTCATAACGAAGGGCATGGCGCACTGGGTTTGCAGAGCGACCCACATGGCTAGAACATTTTCCGATCACTCCCCAGTGGTAGTCACCATGAGGCCCCCGGTGGATCTGTCCCTTTATATTAATTGGAGGCTGAATCCCCTGAACCCACAGGACGCCGTCTTTAAGGCGGAAATGGAGCAGGCGACTACCATATTTTTCCCCCGAAATACGGGCTCTGTGGCCAGTTTGACTACAGTGTGGGAATCATTTAAAGTGACAGTGCGTGGCTGGTGCATCTCTAAAGGTGGGGGTATCCTAAAGGACCTCCGACGTGACCTAAACAAACTAGAGAATGAGTTGCAAGGGTTGGAACGGGCGATACTGAGGGAGATAAGACTGGTGTCCTAAAAGCTAACCTGTGGGAGAAAATGACAGAGTACATGGAGGCTGCTGAGAGGGAATGTAAATTCCGAGGGAAACATTGTGTTGCTCGTGTATATGGAGAGAGGGCGATAGGCCTGGGAAGTCCCTTGTGTGAGCAGTTAGACCCCCTAAATTTCGTAATTACGTCACTGAGCTGCAAGACGGGCAGGGAATATCTTACAGAACGCTCCCCGACCAAATTTTAACCCTGATGCAGTATTATAAAAGGCTTTACACGTCACAGAGACAGACTCCATTGGACCTTAGGGAATATTTTGACGACATGGCCCTGGCATGGCTGCGAGACACACAACGCAAATTCCTAGCTCTCGACTTAGAAGTGGACGAGATCACTTTGGCAATAATAAGCATGAAGTCCGGAAAAGCCGCGGGGTCAGACGGGATTTCAATAGAATTTTATAAGACCTACGTTACCATCTTAGCACCTATCCTGAAGACGGTATTTTATGAGGCGCTGGAAGAGGGTTGCCTACCTGCTACCATGAGGAAGGCCCACATTCTGTCACTGCTTAAGCCGGGCAAGCCTCCCAATCAGTGCGACTCGTGCTGGCCCCTGTCGCTCCTCAACAGCAATACCAAAATTTTGGCCAAAGTGCTAGCTACGAGATTAAACCTCCTCCTGGAGCGCTTGGTGTTGCCTGATCAGGCAGGGTTTGTGCCGAATAGAGCTTCGGCACATAACCTACGCACCTTCCTGGCTGAATTACAGGACATAGACCCACGTTGTGCTGCAGTGGCTGTCTTTCTGGACGCCACCAAGGTGTTTGATTCAGTAGAGTGGGATTATGTGATGGAAAGGCTGGAGCGCTTTGGGCTGCCAGAACCCTTTCTATGCTGGATTCGGTTGCTTTACACGGCACCCTGCTCCAGAGTTCTCCTTAATGCGTCCCATTCAGAGACCTTTCAGATTTCTAGGGGAACGAGGCAGGGATGCCCACTATCCCCCATTTTGTTTGCCATAGCTATAGAGCCCCTAGCCGCTAAGCTGCGGCAGCACCACAATCCTAGAGGCCTTATATATCCTTCCAGGCAACTGCTAGCGTCCCTCTATGCGGACGACATCACGCTGTACATCCACAAACCACAAGATAACCTTGACCCAGTCTTACGAGAGATCACCAAAATCGGGGCAATAGCCGGGGTACAAATAAACTGGGGCAAGTCTGCAGTGTTCCCCCTAACCGACAGCACACACCCTCACCCATTGTACTACCCACTGACGTGGGAGACGGATGACTTTAAGTATTTAGGGATCTATGTCAACAGGGATAAGGAAGCCTTGATGAGAACGAATTACGGGCGTGTTATAACTAGGGTGATGGACAATATCACCAGTTGGCTTAAAATACCCTTGTCAATGGCTGGGAGAATATCACTAATTAAAACGGTAATAGTGCCCAAATTGTTATATTTATTCATAAACATTCCTCATCATCCAGGGGCCCACTTTTTTAAAACATGGAAAACGCAATTGATACGATTAATATGGGGGGGGGCAAACAGATGCGGCTGAAATTAGACACTCTTATGCTGCCGTACCGCTTCGGGGGATTCAATGTACCTGATTTTGAACAATATTATTATAGTGGGCAGGCACACTTTGCGGTGCATTGGTTTCACCCTCCCCTGTATATGCCTCCTCTCGCGGTGGAGGACGGATACATGGCCCCAGTCCCGCCATCGGGTTATGTATTCACGCCATACAAGGAACGAAATAGGGATCCATCCACTGTGGAATGCACTGTCAAGGCATGGCACTGGCTGGCTCGCGCTGAGGGGGTACCCCAGTTATACACCCCCAAAATACCCTTACGTTGCTGCCCCTTGCTGCCTGTTACGGAAGAAAAGATTTGCCAAAATTTGTTGACTAAATTGCAATAAGCCACTTGGGGTGCCTTATATCTTAGAGGTACCTTTCGTACAAAGGAACAGTTCTTTGGGGAATCCTCGTACTCATTTATGGACCTTTTTCTTTACACCAGAATTAGGCAGAGTATACCAGATAAGACTCCGAACTTCCCGAAGGAGCCGGAGACGTTTGTCTCCCACCACCTAATGCTTCAGGCTGACGCCCCTGCCATGTTACTTCCATGTTGTATACAGAAGTACGCGCTGCATCTCCGCGCCCCCTAGTGAGGGCCAGAAAGGAATGGGATAAAGACCTAAACGATCACTTACTGGTGACCAGTGGGATACAGCCTGCCAGCAGACTGAAGCGGTTTCTGGCAGTAGTAGGTTGTGATTGCTCCATTTTAAATGTTTGCATAGGCTGTATCATACACCAGCGAGGTTGCACAGACTCCATCTCCGTGATGATGATAGGTGCTCCCGGTGTGGTCAGGGACCAGCGGATTTCCTACATTTGGCATGGGGCTGCCCTCAGGTAGCTGTGTATTGGAGGGAGGTCTTCGAGGGATTTGATGAAATTCTAGGGACCCCTATTGAACCGAGCTCCTTCAGGGCCCTGCTAGGTCTAGTCACTGACATAATGACACCACATCGTAAATTCCTGATTATGGGCATACTCCTAGCCCGGCGACAGGTAGCCTGTAGATGGGGAAGGGGTAGAGTGCCTACATTTAAGGCATGGATACATGACATGTCCACTTGGCAGGAATATTTACACGCCTATGCAGAACAATTACCATTGAAGTCCCGGCCGAGGGATATCTGGGGTCCTTTGATAACTTACCTATCGAGCCAGCAGGCGAGGGATGACACTGACGCCACTGGAGTTGGGGCTGCGTCGGCGGATTGAATACAATGGGTGAATGTGGAAGGAAATGGCTGTGTTAAAGATCGGTGGAGAATTGGAGTTGCGTGAGGGAAGGGGCGGGGGGGAGGGAATTTCAATGATCTGGAGGGACGAATTGCCTCTATTCCGGGGACAGTTTCTAGATAGGCAAATATTGTTTTGAACTGTCTGTTCTGGACTCAACTACGAACTTCTTGGTTCACCTTGTTCACCTCTCGGGTATTCACCTCTGGGGTATTTAGCGGAACTTGGGGAGGGGAAGAGGAAGGTGGGGAAGTTCCTTTGAAGGAATGTATACATGACTCTACGTGAACTGTCGAAAAAAATTATCTTTTGATTTGAATATTCTGCACTGTGGTATGATAAAAGCTTAAAAAAATAGCAGAACAGATTAAAAGGAAATAAACAATCGTGTTTTGAGGCAGAGAATTCGTTAAAAAATGGATTACTATTATGAAGAGGACAGAGAAAAACCTTCGTGGTTTAAAAAAAATAAAAACAATTATTTAAAAAGGATAAGAAAATAGTGACAAGAGAGGGAAAAATTACTTCCTCCACCGAAAACGCCAGCATCATACATGATGACAAATTATGGCTATCATACTTGCGTATGGTTAGAAAATTGGGCAAAATTCACTAAAGGTGACAGAGTATTGTCATTTCCAGAAACAGGTTAATTTAGTACAGCAGTGTTACGAAATTTAAGAGAGAAAATGATGAAACTTGAGCCAAGACCTAGAACAACACAACTTGAGGCTCTAATGGAATGGGAGGGAGGATGAAATGTATGAAAAAGAGAGAGAAAAATGTCAAGATGTAAGAGGGAGTAAAGGTAGTATAAGATGATTATGGGGATCGACTCATGAGAGTAGGAGGAGAAGATGGAGATATGTGGGATGGTATGTATCCTAAGCGATCAGTAGAAGAGAATGTAGGTAGAAAATGCACTGAAAAGAGAAATAATCAGATTTCATAGAGAAGTGGATATGGAATGAGTGATACAGAAGATGAGGTGCTGGAAAGCATCCTAAATTAAAGACCTCCACCATATCAGTCAACTTCTGCAGCAGTAACTCCAAATGCACCGCTGATGGGGAATTATATAGTAGAAACCCCAAAAAGACATTTAGAAGAAAAGCATATTTCTGAAAGGTCAGAATGTAGGCAAGCTGAAAAAAACAAGTACATCAGAATTAGAGAGGTCAACAAAGTAATTAGCAGAGAAAATTAAGGAATTAACTAAGAATGTAGAATCTGTGACAGTACCTGTAACAATAGGTCCTGTAATGCCGGTTTTCGAAAATCAGAAAATAGATGAGCATACGGTAACTATTCCTTTAAATTCAAGTATGCAAAAAGTTAGGGAAAGGATTTATCCAGATCTAAATGAAACCAAGAGTACTGTTGTGACATCACCACCTAATTTGACAATGAATCAGAGTCCCATATGTAAAATTCCCATGCACAAGTAAAGGTAGCAGAATAATAAGCACAGATTACTAACCAGAATAATGATGGGAGTCAAGCAAAGTTTAAAAATATGAATAAAGGAAAAGGACAGATGAATATTGATGAGGCTAAAAAGAAATGGCCATGTCATAATTGCAGAAAAATAGGGCATTGGAGGAACGAGTGTAAGTTACCTCAAAGGGTTAATCCAGAAAATAGATCATTGAACCCACAGGTGCAGAATGAGGTAAATCAACAGATTCCACCACAGCAGCAGGTAGTAACACAGAAAAATCAGGTGCCGTTACAACCTCTTCACCAGAGTGTTAATCTACAGAAATACAGTGAAGAGAGAGGATTCTACGAAGGAGAACAGGTAAAAAGATCACCTCGCGTGACGGCTGTTCCGCAGTTCTGGTTAAGATCGGATGGAAATTAATCTGATAAAAGCTTCTGATGGTGCCTAGGAGAGGAAGTGGAGTGTGTGCTTGGCGCAACACTGAAGGTAGCTCAATCTGGTCTTTTTGTGACTGGAATGGTGAATGGTGTAAATGTTACTTTCCTAGTGGACACAGGTGCTACCCGTTCTACAGTAAGATCAGTAGAAATTCAAAACCTTCCTGTCTCTGGTGATGTAATCCAAGTTGTAGGTGTGACGAATAGACAGATTAAAACTCCTCTTACAAAACACAACCAGTAAAAGTGGAAATTGGTAATTTCAAAGAAATGCATTGTTTTGTAGTATGTGACAGTAGTCCTGTAAATTTACTTGGACGTGACATATTGTGAAAAATGAACTGTACCATTTATTGTTCACCAGATGGCACATCTTTCTAAACGGCAGATGACGATAGTTTGTATAAAATGACCATGTCAGTAATTGGTTCAGAAAGAAGTGAAACATTTCCTGTATTTGACAGAGAAAAGATCCCAATTGATTTAAAAGAAACAGTTAAAGAAGAGGTGTGGGATTTCACAGGAGAAGAAATACGGCTGATGAAAAGAGTAAGTCCTGTAAAAATCACTGTAAAGAAAGGTGCTCTAAATCCAAATATTCCACAATATAAATTGATACCAGAAATAATTGAAGGAGTAACACTAGTGATTAACAAAATGGTAGAGAAAGGGATCCTGAGAGAAATCATGAGTAGTCCATGTAATTCACTAATTTTGGGACTGAAAAAGCCAAATGGTACATTTAGAATCGTGCAAGATTTGAGAAAGGTAAACAAAATAGTTGTCCCATCTTGTCCAATTGTGCCTAATCCAGCTGTGATATTATATAAAATTCCGCATGATGCAGAATAGTATACTGTTATTGATTTGTGGAATGCATTCTTTACAGTTCCATTGCATCCAGATAGCCAACCGATTTTCGCATTTCGGTTTGGAGAACGTATTTTGGCATGGTGCAGAAATCCTCAAGGGTATACTGAGAGTCCTTCAATTTTCAATCAGATACTGAAGAAGTCATTAGAAAGTCTAAACATGCCAGAGAAATCAGTATTGGTGCAATATATTGATGACCTGTTAGTGGCGATAAAGACCAAAGAAAGTTGTATTTTAGATACTATTGCACTTTTGAACCATTTAGCAGAAGAAGGACATAAGGTGTCCCCATCAAAAATGCAATTTTGCTAACAAGAGGTACAATATCTAGGTCATAAGATTGGAAAGGGAGTGAGAAAAGTGACATCAGAAAGGATCAAAATTATCAGAGGGATGAGTCCACCAAAGACACAGAAACAAGTAAGAATGTTTTTGGGTATGGTTAGTTACTGTCGTCAGTGGATAAGTAGATTTTCACTAATTGCAAAACCGTTACAGAGATTGACAAGAGGTGATGTGAAAGATCCTATAGTGCTGAATGAACAAGAAATGGAAGGATTTGAACAATTGAAAAACTGTTTATGTGATGCACCAGCACTAGGCATGCCTGACTATGAAAAATAATTTAAATTGTATTGCAGTGAGAGAGAGGGATGAGTATTATCAGTTTTGATTTAAAGACATGGAAGAATGAGAAGGCTCATTGCATATTTTTCAGGAGTATTAGATCCAGTAGTCAGAGGATTGCCTGGGTGTCTGAAAGCTGATGGGATATCCGGTTAAGGTGTATGTGCCACATTCAGTGGAAATACTCTTAACGCGGACAAAAACACAGTATATGACTAATAGTCGCCAGACCAGGTATGAAAAGGGGATTTTGGGAGTAGACAATGTGACAATTGTAAGTTGTGTCAATGTGAATCCTTCCACCTTGTTACCTGATACTTTGGATGTGGAAGTAAAAGATGATATTGATCACAAATGTTTGGATGTGCTTGAATATTGTACTAAACCAAGAACTGACATTAAAGATAAACCTTTAGAAGAGTCAGATTATGTACTATTTGTGGCTGGTTCCTGTTTAAGGGCAGATGAAAGAAATTTGAATGCTGCATATGCTGTATGTACAGTGGCAGATGTCATGGAAGCATCTTGTCTGAAAGGAATACGTTCTGCTCAAGTAGCTGAACTGATTTGCTTTGTTTCGAGAATGCAAATTGGGAAAGCATGTTCGAGTTACCATAGTGACTGATAGTCAATATGGATTCGGAGTGGTCCATGGTTATGGGCAACTGTGGTCTCAGAGAGGTTATATGACCTCTACTGGATCACCTATCCAGAATGGTGAGTTTGTGAAGATGTTACTGGAGGCGATACAGCTGCCTAAAAGCATTGCAGTGGTGAAATGTGCTGCACATAAAAATGGAGATGGCCGATACCGACCAGTATTTGGTGTCCTACATCTGGCCCAAAGAGAAGAAGATAAAATGTGGGTGTACAAAGATGAAAGACCAGTAATGCCTGATACCATGATCTCAAATATGGCCCGAATGTACCATGGTCAAGCACCCATGGGCAGGGACGCTATGATTAGAATGTTCAAACAAACTTGGTACAATCCAAAGTTCTGTGTTATTGCTTGTGTCAACGTTGTTTGACGTGTCAGCAGTTGAATCCAGGAAGGAAAACTGTTGTAAGTTTGGGAACCATAGGGCGGGAGGGTGGTCTTTTCACACAAATGCAATTGGATTTAATCGAAATGCCACCAAGCAATAGACTATGTTATGTATTGGTGATCATCTGTCTATTCTCAAGATGGATTGACGCTTTCCCTACCAGAGGAATGATGGAGTGACTGTAGCAAAGCTTTTGCTAAGGGAAGTGATGCCTCGCTTTGGATTTCCAGTAACTATTGAAACAGACAGAGGGAGCCATTTTCAAAATGAATTGATACAATTGATTTGTGAAGCACTGGATATTCAACAAAAATTGCATTGCGCCTACAGACCAGAGGCTTCAGGGGTAGTTGAGCAGGTTAATGGAACAATTAAAAACCGACTTTGAAAAATGTGTTTGGCCACTGGACTGAAATGGCCTTATGCTTTGCCACTTGTTCTAAGGACTTTAAGAAGCATTCCAGATAGAAAGACTGGTTTAAGTCCACATGAGATACTGATGGAACGAGTAATGAGACAAGCACTTGTACCTGTCAACAAACTGCTAGCCATAAATGATGATATCATACTGGATTACTGAAAGGGCTTGTCTGACTCAATAAATTCTGTGTTTCACCAGGTTGGAACTGATGCATGTACTAAAGAAAAGCATCCAACACATGATTTAAATCCTGGAGACTGGGTCCAAATAAAAGTACACAGAAGAAGAAACTGCCTAGTCCCTCGCCGGGACAAGCCAAGACAGGTGACTCTGGTGAGCACGACTGCAGTGAAATGTGCATGTGTTAAAAGGTGGGTACATGCAAGCCACACCATCCAAGTACCAGAACCTGAGAATCAACAATTGGAAGAAGAAGATACTAGTTCAGATTGTGATGCAGAAGGGACAGCTGAAAAAGTTTCAGATAGGAAAGATCGACCTGTGAGGCAACATCTGGAAATATCAGATACAAGTTCAGCCTCAGAAACAGAGACTGAAATAATTGAAATTCCAGATCTTGAAGATCGACCTGTAAGTCGACATCTGTAAAAAGGAGTAACTAGTTTGGACTCTGAAAGAGAACAGGATAAAACTTGTAAAGGTGGAAAAATTAAGAGTCAAACAGAAAGTTCTGAGAAAAGGAATATTGATCTAGAAACTGGAGAAAAGGAAGCAACTCACGATAAAAACAAGATTCCAAGTACCAAATATGTTGAAATTTCTAGTAAAAAAACTGATTTGACAAAAGGAAAACAAGACTCAGAAGCTGATCCAGAAATAATACAATTCAAAATAAGAGGAAGTGAAAATAAATCTGAAACTGAGTCTGATGAAAGTGATGGAGATACTACTCTAAGAAAGAGTTCCAGAAAAAGGGCTTGGAAAGTTGAACGAGAAACCATTGAACTGGTGATTAAAAAGCCCAAAAAGGGAGATAATTGGCCTGCAGAAATTAAAGGATTAAAATTCAAATTGCTAAATATAAATGGAGTACCACAAGAATAAGTAAAAAAAATATCTAGCCAAGAAGGTCAAAAAGAAAAGTATAAAGACATTTTACAAAGACCCAAAAGAGTAAGGAGACCAACTCAAAAATATAAGTCACCTGAGTGGGTATATATTTCTTTACCTGACATACCAGAAGTTGAAAGTAACCAAGAAAATCAAAGTGACTCTGGTGAGTGAAAAGGACAATGGCAAAGAGAAAATTATTTTGATTTCAAAACTAAAAAAGTAAAAGTGGCAAACAGAAAGAAAAAGTCAAATAGAATAAAAGGAAAGAGACAAAATTAAATTAAGAGATTTAAAACGGACACATATTTTGTGTGGAAAGTGGCAGAGAGACATTATTAAAAAAGGGTGTAAGTGTTAAAAAGAGACATTATAGAAAAATCGCTTGAAAAAAAAAATGCCTGCAAGAAATACATCCAAATGTGGAATGATACGCAGATGGTGTAGAATGTGTTTAATATGTACTGCTTTAAAGTTTCAAGTTTTGAGCAATCATTTAGAAATAGAGGTGATAATAAGAGTGAGAAAATACATGATGAAAAGAATAATGTAGAACTAATAGATAAAACAGAATTACACATAGATAGATCCATTAATGATTTTTCGAAGAATGTTGTTTCTAGATTGTTGAAAGAATATGTAGAAAGTATGGATGTACAAGACTGCTACGTCTGTATGCATTTGCCTGCATCTGTATCAGAGGGGGTAACCTACCATCACCTTCCTTTGACGTATGGAATGACTTGTAGTGTTATAGCTAGTTTATTTTACCAAACTGGGAAATTAGAATATTACTATTCTGATGTTGATGACATTTTTTCTAAAGTTCTTGTAGTACATAGAATGAACAAAGTGAAACCTGCTAAAGTTTTGGGGAAATTTTTCTTAGAAATTGATGAACTGACAATAGAATATGCATACAAAAACAATTTAACATGTAAATTGAAAAAGGCAGGAAAGGTATTTTTAGAAATGGCGGAAGATAGGCGACTAGCCTATCAAAGAAAGGCTACAGCAAGTAAATTGAAACCATCCTCATTGAATTTTGAGTAAAAGAATTTTGTAAAAGGTGATACTAATGTTGCATTGGGAATAGATCTTCCCCAACAGGGAACATTTTGTAATCGAAAAGACAATACAGTGTATGATAACTATTTGGTGAGAGCAAGTAATTGCAAGACACTTACAGAATTATTGGGGGATGGGGATTTAAAGGGGGAATGATCCTGTATTTCCTGGATTGTACTTTGTCTGTAGTAACAAAGCTTATTACAGATTACCTGACCACTGGTACGGGACCTGTTATGTAGGTTTGGTTTTTCCTAAAAATGTTCAGGTAGATAGAGGTACTATTGGAATTCATGAAATAGGTAAACCATTAACACGTAGGAGAAGGGAAAGTTTTCCAGAAGTAGTAGGAGATATATTTGGTGCACTGATACCAGCAGTGGGAATATCATTTAATGCAAAAAAAATTGAAAATTGTCAACAATAATGGATCATTTATCTACAAGTATAGCTGGAGAATTTTTAATGGTAAATACAGAAATGGTTGCTATGAGAGCTATGGTAATGCAAAATATACTTGCTCTTGATATTTTATTGGCAAAAGAAGGAGGAGTCTGTGGAATATTGAAAGAGCAACATTGTTGTACTTATATTTCTGATAAAAGTCAGAATATACAGAAGTATATTAAAAATATTACTGAATTACATAAAGAAATAATCCCACTGGAGGTTGATGGTGTTCTAGAGAAGCTTGGTAAAAGTTTTTCTAATGTAAAGAATTGGTTTGCTAAAATAAGTAGTTCATTAGTTGTAAAAATAGTAATACCAGTAACAATAATAGCAATGATAAATTTAATAATAAGATTAGGGTGTGTCTGTATTAAAAGAAAAAGATCAGAAAGAAAAATTAAAATGAATATAGAAAAACGAAAACAAATGGAACATGAATTGGGTGAAATTGAGCTTGAAGAGTTAAAACATAAAACGATTAAGAATTCAAGAGGTCAAATTATGAAAGATACTAAAGTCTAAAAAACTGAAGAACCTGAAATATGTTTTTGAAAAAATTTAGTGGGATGATTGTGTGGTGATAAAATCACCAAAGGGGGGAGTTGATGGAGGAGGGGAGAGACAAAAATATGTGTATACCCCTTGTGAAATCGATTTTGTATAACAATAACAATTAATAGTGTGATGCATAGAAAACTAATCAACAAAAATGCACCTAGACATTATAAGTTACACGTGGGAAACTAATGGCCATTTGCGAAAATAATATACTAACAATTGTGAACAAGTCATATTAACATAGTGCTATAGTAATATACATTTATCAAAGAAGCATGTACGTTTAGGCTTCATTAGAGTGAACGTATACATTGTGGCAAAAGAAAAAGAGATGCACTTGGTAAGTAAAATAAAGCTATATGTTACGATTTTGCTAGGTAACAACTAATTAGGGATATTAAAATGGTGGCAGGTAAACAGAAAAACTATCATTCTAAATTTAACATCGGTTGTGTTTGTTTTCACATTAGTTCTCATTGAGGCCTATGTGGCCTGGTTGTTGAAAATGGCTGCTGACTGCGGCATTGACATCAGCTTGAGAAAAAGAGCCTCTACGCATGTGCATAAATGAAAGCCGAGTAAGCAGAATGGCTGGGACGCAAAGTGAAGTGATGTCAAGGTCAGCTTGGCCTAGGGCACGGAAGTGTGCCAAAGGATGTCTGCATCTAAAACTGTGGGAACGGAACAAGTGAATGGAGGAAAATGGCAAATCATGTAACGAAAAAATGAATGACAAGCATAAACGGAGATGACTGCCATGAGAACATGTTAAGGATGACTATGCAAATTGAAAAAACTGGTTTAGGCGAGGATGGGATGAGGTGATCATCACCACCCCTATAATGGACCACTCAGAATGAACTGTGGACCCTAAACTTTTCAATTTTAAGCTAGATAGTTAGTGAAAAAGGGTGTAAAAGAGCTTGCTCGAAAGGATGAGAAAAGGCTTGCTCCACAAATTTTATTTTGCACCACGACATGCTGTTGGTTTGAACTAATTTTTGGACTTTAACTTTTGATGAAGTAAAAAAGAATGATTTGAATGCAGCATTTTTATTTTGGAAGGGAGGCATTGAGGAGAAATAGAGAGGCAGATTGGGAACCTGTGTGACTCTGTTATTTTTCTTAGCACAGAGTGGTAATGTATTTCTTAAATTTTCATTTTCTTTAACAAGCACTAAATAAATGGCTTTAATTAATGCTTGTCTAAATACATCTTTAAAAGTCTTTTCTTAAATTAAGTAGATAAAATTAATATAACTTTAAACTCGAGTCTGATTTTAATTTCATGAAATGTTATGACAGTATAAAATTACTAAAGTTGCAGGATTACTATGATTAAGCTGGTCTTAGTCTCCATCAACTAACTTCTACTACATGATCCATTGGCAAAATAGTAGAGTACCTTGGTGTAGAGTTTTCCAGGTAACAGGTTAGCATATGTAAAGAAAATTCTATAAATGTATATAATGTATAAAATATGAGCTTAGGTACCCCGCTAACCTTCTTTGTCACTGATTCAGGAGTAATTGTGTGTGTGTGTGTGTGTGACTAGCGGTGCTATGGGCCCCACCGATGAGTAAAGTTAAGTTGCTCTTGGGTAAACTGAGATCAGTATCGAGGGTTGTTGGAGAGCTCCGCTGGATCAGCTGTGGGAGGACCTGCGTGTGGGTGGAATGTTAAAGGTGTAACACTAGGTCTAGAACAGTGAAGGAGTTCTATGAATGCCAGTTGCAACAGCCAGGTGATTGCTGTTGCTGTGTGCGCAGTGGATATCTGAAAGAAACAGTTAGTTATGGATTCCTTACCTTAGAATTATCCCCAGGCGTCAGCCTAGATCTGGAAAGTTGTTAGTCAGCAGTACCCCTGCAAGTCACAAGGTGGCGTCGGTTGGCTCCGCCTTCGTTATTGGTGTCATGGTTGCCAGGGTGACATTGCGGTAGCTACATAGACCCTGCCCTCGCGCTCTGACGTCAGTTCTTTCTTTTTCCGCACCAGCCAGCACAGATCCGGAGAGAGAGGTATCTCCAGTCACTTTTTGACTAACTTTTTCTCGACTTTTGTCGACGCCGTTGTTACTGAGGCTATCTACTCCTGGTGCACAAGCGATGCCCAGTTTCAAGGCCTGCGGTTCCTGTAGTCGACTGATGTCAGTGACAGATCTGCACCGCAGTTCTGCCTGGAGCGGGACCACGATCCCAAGTCATGTTTCGACTGCCAGACCGTAAATCCGAAGTCTTTGCGGGGACAGGGCCAAAAGCTTCTCGAGGCATGGCAGTCGGCTCCATGCCGTTCGAGGTCCCGGTTGTGTGGGAGGTTGAGGTGCGGGTCGCAGAGCCATCACTATCAGTCTTCTTCCACGTTTTCGTACTCTTCAGGTAAGTCGAAGAACAAGAAGAAGTCGAAGAAGCATTTTCGCTCTTTGACTTCTCCTCGTTGGTCAGCCGACACAACAAGGGATGCAGGTGGTGCCTCTCCTGCGGATCCGCGTGTGGGGCCCGAACGGTCGACTCCGAGTTTTCCTCCATTCCTCGTCCCTGGAGCGACCCCTGCCCAGCTTCACCAATTTTACAAATCGATGCATGCCGTCTTTGGGCAGCCCGACTCCGCCGGTGCTCCTTTGGGCTCCGCAGACTCAACTGAGGACCCTGGGCCTTCGACGCCGGCAGCTCCGGCACCACAGGGTCCCCTTGGATCCAGGCCTGGATCCGGATCGGCGCTGGTTGACCTAATTACACCTTCCCTGGTGCCGATTCCACTGGCATCATGTCCACAGCCGATGCTGGTGTGTCCCCAGCCGGCGTCAACCCCAGCCTCCACCTCGAGGTAGACACGGAGCCGGACCGGCGTCGATCAACACCGGATCTGACACTGACGGGTACTTTTGTGCCCTTGTTCTACTCTGGCTCTTTTAGACCAGATTGGTAGCCAGAGGAGGGTGAGAAGGACTGGGAGGGGACTGGAGACCCTTTAACTGACCAATTGGGCTATGAACCGGACTGGAGTAAGGAACTGGGGGAAGCCAGTGGTTTCACTACCTCACCAGACAGTGGCATGTTGTCTCCTCCTACCGTGGCTACGGAGGAGGGAGCATCTTATGCCATGCTGTTGCGTAGGGTGGCAAAGCACTAAACCTTTAGCTACCTACGCTGGCAGTCAGGACTAACTTCCTGACAGAGGTGCTTCAACCAGCAGCGAGTTCTTCTGAGCCCCTGCTACCGTTTAATGAAGTCCTCACGACATCCTTTTGGGCACCTGGTCCAGGCCCAACACAGGGGCTCCTGTGGATAGGATGATTGCCAGACGCCACTGCTCCGCTCCTGGTGACCCCACTTCCTTCTCCCAACACCCCATCCCTGAGAGCTTGGTGGTCCAAACTTCCACCTCCAAAGGTGCATTCCTTAATGCACCACCTTATAAGGAATCCAACAAGCTGGACCATCTTGGGAAGAGGATGTTTCCTTCCTCCAGGTTGGGACTGCGGTTGGTAAACACTGCATGTCTGTTGGCCGGTTACACCCACTCCATGTGGGATACAGTGGTGCAAGTGCTGCCCCAGTGCCCGGAGGAGGCCTGGCCGACTCACTAGGCAGGACGATTACCATGTCTGTAGCCCTTCGATGTTACGCTTGGTTGAGGTCGACTACTTTTTCAGGGGAATGCCCAATCCACTTTTATGGACATGTTTTTTGCTGGCTGTCGCCTATTGGTGACAAGGCAGAAAACTTGCTGGAGGGCTTTAAGGACTCTCGGACAATGGCCAGGTCCTGGCCCTCTCCACCACCCACCCTCTGCAGTCTGCTTTTTGCCCCTTTTATGGCAATGGAAGGGGTGCCCCACCATGTCCCGCCCAGAGCCACAGGTTGGCACAAGCTGTTCAACCCCTGCACGGCGGGGGACGTGGGAACCACCGCCGTGGTTCTGGGAGCCAGTGGCTGGGCCAGTCCAGCAAAGCCCCCACTGCCGCAGCCTCCAAACCCTCGTAGTCCAACCTTTCAGGGCCACCAAATTCCAGTGGGCGGCAGGATTCGCCATCACCTGCCCCACTGGTGCACCATGACATCGGACAGGTGGGTTTTGCAAATAATCCGAAAGAGCTACTCCCTCCCCTTCGAGACTACCCCTCTATCCGTGACACCTCAGTACCATCGCATGTCGGATCATCTGGCCCTTATCTAACAGGAAGTTTCGGCACTCTTGGCCAAGGCAGCCATTGAGCGAATTCCTGTCCCAGAAGTAGGTCATGGTTGCTATTCCCGCTACTTTCTGGTGCCCATGAAAAACAAATAGCTGCGTCCTATCTTGGATATCAGGAATGTCAACCGCTTCCTCTGGAAGGAGAAGTTCAAAATGTTGACACTGGCTCAGGTCCTGTCTGCCCTCAACCCTGGAGACTGGATGGTAGCGTTGGACTTGCAGGCGCTTATTTTCACATCCCCGTCCTGCCGTCCCACAAGCATTATCTGCGGTTCACGGCAGGCCACAAGCTCTTTCAGTTTACCGTGCTCCCCTTTGGCCTTACCAGCACCCCTTGGGTGTTCACGAAAGTGATGGCAGTGGTCGCAGCTCATCTGCGCAGATCAGGGAATCCAGTCTTCCCCTATCTCGATGACTGGCTGTTGAAGGCAGGCTCGACCCAGGCTTTCATCTCTCACCTTCAGACTACGGCCGACCTCCTGCATTCGCTGGGGTTCTCCATCATCGTGCCAAAGTCACACCTGACTCCCTCTCAGAAACTCCGCTTCATCAGAGCGGTTCTGGACACAAAACAGTTTCGGGTCTATCCTCCCGAACAGCGAGTCTGGGATATTCGGGCTACGATTCCGATCACCCGCCTCTATCCCGGGTTTCGGTCAGGATGACCCTCAGGCTACTGGGCCTGATGGCCTTCTACATCCTGCTGGTCGACCATGCCGGATGGCATATTTGGGCTCTGCAGTGGGACTTGAAGTTCCAGTGGGCACAACATCAGGAGAACCTGTCCGATTGCGTCCAGATCTCGAAGGGCACTGCACACCAATTGCAGTGGTGGCTAACAAACCAGAATTGGGTCGACGGCAGATCCCTCTTCCTTCTCCAACCAGAGTTCACAGTGGTGACTGATGCATCACTTCTGTGAAGGGGTGGCCACATGGGGGAGGCGGAGATCAAAGGCCTCTGCTCTACAGCGGAGTCCGGGCTTCACATCAACCTTTTGGAGCTTCGGTCGCTTCTTCTTGCACTCTCAGCATTCCTTCCCTCTGTCCGGGGAATAGGAGTGCAGGTATTCATGGACAACACCACCGCCATGTGGTACTGCAACAAACAAAGCGGGGTGGGGTCGTGGACAATGGCGTCTTCACACGGAGGTGGTGCAAGGTCTCTTACAACAGTGGGGAGAGCCTTAGTTAGATCTATTCGCCACCAAAGAGAAAGCACAATATCAGAAATCCTGCACATTGGAATTTCCAAGGTGGCACTCGCTAGGCAATACTTTTTGTCGCGAGTGGAGTTGCCTTTCCACCTTTACCACTTCTGTCCAGAGTGCTGAAGAAGATCAAGCGCGACTGGGTCCAAGTAATTCATGTAGCTCCGGATTGGGCATGAAGAGTCTGGTATCCTGAGCTGCAACACATGGCCATCGATCCTCCGATCAGACTATTCGGAAAGATCTTCTGTCGCAGCAGCAGGGGACGGTCCTCCACCGAGCCTGTTGTTTTCAAAGGAGTTTCCTTTCTGGATTATTAGGCTTTTTATGTTAGTGACCAACAGGCCTACATATCTATCCAATAATTTTTGTTTCTAGACCGTGACACTAAATGTTATTGTAACACCACACTAGGTTTGAATTAAAGATCTCTCAAGATTTATTTTATTAAAACAGATTCATTAGTCATTAAAACATTTTTGCAATATATATATACAGTGCTCTGGTACAGTATTAACACCTTACTCTAACAATTCCGAATTACGGTATTCTAACTCAGAGTCACCGATAATTTAGGCAAGAACTTGTGGGTTAGCCGAAAATTCATAACACATAGGAACGTAAAACCGGCAATCCCCAATTAATATGTACCAGATATATAGCTACAACCCTAGGTTTAATAACTGAACACAGGTATGTCCATAGAGTGGTAATGGTTTTTACAACATTGCCCCTATATACAGGCCAATACGCAGAACCCATAAAGAAAAGGGTGCAGAAAGAGGACATCAAGCCTCCTGCTAATCGCTTAATATTGGACAGCATTTGAAAAAGGCCATGCTGCCAGTGGAAAGCACACAATCGTAAGGTAGGTATGGGCACCCATAAGTTAAATATTAGTGTCATCAATTCCACCCTAGCGTATTTAATCTCAAGTCTTATGTCCTGTCTATACTATACAGGCACAAAGAAACAGATGAAATTGATGTAAAAAGTTTTCAGGGTGACCAAAGAATTATGATATAAGTTCACTGGTATGTATCTAGTTGCCTCAATTAGAGAATAGGTGACTCTATAGTCCCAAGATAAGGGCTTTCCTAATGATGCACTGTGTATTTATATAGACATCGGTGTATTCGTGAGTCTCTGCGCAGATTGAAAGACGCATGAGGATGGGAAGAATAGACCATTGACAAACTGTCTCCCCGGCTTTTAAGTAAGTTGATTAATGCATAAAAATCCTACAGGCCGTTGGTAATGA
Organism: Lissotriton vulgaris; assembly: GCF_964263255.1. Classification (NCBI taxonomy): domain Eukaryota; kingdom Metazoa; phylum Chordata; class Amphibia; order Caudata; family Salamandridae; genus Lissotriton; species Lissotriton vulgaris. Next base: position 1,423,539,896 of record NC_141689.1, read on the forward strand.
TTAGGTCAAAATGACTCCTATTTCTAATTAAATCCTGAAAAGAACTTCTTCTTTTCACACCTATAATTTAGATTGCGCGACCCATGAGAAGTGGTAGCTCAACACAAAATAATTGTGCCATATCCGAAGACAGGTGTGCCCTGATTGTTAACAACAGGAATCCCACTCCAACAATTGAAGTAGGTTGGTTTTATGATTCCTTAATGAACAGCCTAGATAGTGACTCTAGCTAGATGTACCCACAACTAGAATAAAATCTCTCTTTTAAAAAACAATTAATTAATGGCATGTATTTCTTTTTAGAAAGAAGAACATATTGGTTTTTAATCGTCTGTCCTGAAGAAGGTGTGATTATACCCTAAGCACCGAAACGCGTCGACAAAGGACTTATTTTATTGTATGTGTACATTGAATATGTTAAGTAAATTGTGAATTTCTTGCCTAAATTATCGGTGACTCTGAGTTAGAATACCGTAATTCGGAATTGTTAGAGTAAGGTGTTAATACTGTACCAGAGCACTGTATATATATATATTGCAAAAATGTTTTAATGACTAATGAATCTGTTTTAATAAAATAAATCTTGAGAGATCTTTAACTCAAACCTAGTGTGGTGTTACAATAACATTTAGTGTCACGGTCTAGAAACAAAAATTATTGGATAGATATGTAGGCCTGTTGGTCACTAACATAAAAAGCCTAATAATCCAGAAAGGAAACTCCTTTGAAAACTACTCTGTACCCAGTCCTTTCTGGTCTCTGGGAAACTCTCTTTTTTTTTAGCCTCCACCGAGCCTTCCAGCCTCCACCCCCTTTTGTGGAAATTGAGCGGTGGCAGTTGACGTCATTTGACCTACCTCCCAAAGTCTGTGATGTTATCTTGGCAGCCAGGCGTCCCTCCACTAAGATGGTATACACCTGCAGATAGAACAAATTTGTGGCATGGTACACAGCAAAAGCTGTAGATCCCCTTTTCGCCCCTTTTTCTGAGGTTCTCTGGTTCCTCCTTTCTTTGGCCCAGCAGGGCTCTGCTCTGGGCACCCTAAAGGGCTACCTCTCGGCCATTTCAGCCTTTCTTAGGCTTCCTGATCAGTCTTCTCTTTTCAAGTCCCCTATTGTAAATCTCTTCCCTAAGGGCATCACTCATCTTTTTCCTCCTGTTCCCTTCATAATGCCCCAGTGGGACTTGAACTTGGTTCTTACATATCTTATGTGTGCTCCCTTTGAGCCGAAGCATAACTATCCTCTCTGGCTTCTGACCTTAATAACTGTCTTTCTGGTGGCCATCACCTCTGCTCGCAGGGTGAGTGAGCTTCAAGCACTTTCCTCTAAGCCTCCTTTTTTGACTGTTCATCTGGACAAGGCTGTCCTTCGAACTCGTCCTTCCTTCCTTCCTTCCTAAAGTGGTTACTCCTTTCCATATTGCCTAACTTCTTTCCTCTTCCGAATCCTTCCAAAGAAGAGAGGCTCCACCGTCTGGATCCAGAGCGTGCACTTTCCTTTTACTTGGGTTGCAAAAAACAATTCCGGGTGGATGACCAGCTCTTTGTTGGCTACGTGGGCACCAAGAAAGGTCGGGCCGTGCAAAATTGGACCATTTCTAGATGGGTCATTTTGTGCATCAAAGCTTGTTATTCCTTGGCAAAGAAGGAGTTTACAGTGAGGTTGCATGCCCATTCCACCAGGGTGGCTACAGCTACCACTGTTTTGGGACGAGGAGAACTAGTTAATGACATCTGTCAGGCAGCTACATGGGCATTGCTGCACACGTTTACAAGACGCTATTGCCTGGACAGCCAAGTCCAGAGAGATAGTTTCTTTGGCCGTTCTGTTCCCCAGGACTTCCTGGTGTGAACTTATTTCGCAGACCCACTTCCGGGGTTGGTATTGAAGGTAAGGAATCTATAACTAACTGTTTCTATCAGATGAACAAGTTACTTACCTTAGTTAATGATATATCTGTAAGAAACATAGGTTAGTTATAGATTCCTTAACGCCCCACCCATCCTCCCCATTCTATAAACTGACTTCTATGGTTAAGGACTTCCTTTCAGGGCCCTAATTTTGTGCACCAGTGCTCAGAATCTTGCATGGCTCTGCGCTGCGTGGAAAGTCGTGTACAGAACTGATGTCAGCGTACTATGTAGCTACCGCGACGTCATCCTAGGGACCACGACCCCAATGATGAACGCGGAGCCGACCGACGCTACCTTTTGACACGCTGGGGTACTGATAATGCAAAACTTTCCGGATCCAGTCTGACACCTGGGGGTAATTCTAAGGTAAGGAATCTATAACTAACCTACATTTCTTACAAATATATCATTACCAAAGGTAAGTAACTTGTTTGACAGGAAAGACCAGCGGAGCGGAGGTGTCTGCCAGGCGTTGCCCTCCGGTTTTCAAACACTTTGGAGAGGCTGTTGTGAGCACTGGAGCGGGCTGTGCTCTTTTTCATATCTCTTGCTGTTGGGGATCGAGCTGTGGGCTGGTGTGAGCACTAGTGCGCTTGAGCTTCGGGCTGGCGCAAGCAGTTGCAGAGGTTTGTGGGTGAGTAGAGGAGCAGTTTGACCACAAGATCAATGCTTGAGCGTCCTTGCGGAACTCCACCATCAGCATTAGTTTTCATCACTGTGTGTGACCTTGTTCATCGTGAGGATGAGGAGGTCAACTTTTAACAGGCTTCTTCCCAGTCTCAGGTAGCCAGGTAGTATGGTGATATGCTCACCATGCAATAAGCAGCCTTCACCATGTTTTGCGACTAACGGTGAACGTGCACCATTGCCTCATTTTAAATCTCTTTGTTTACTCCAGGATAAAAACAAAAAAAACACGTTCTTTAGTCCATATTGTTGTGCCTAATTGGAGCACAGTTTGGATGCAGATATAAATTAACTATTTTGTGTCTACACTATACTGTATTGCAACAGTGTACCCATAGTGATACACACATATTTCATTGGTAATTTTACAGAGGTGTTTGGTGTGCTAGAGTATATTGCTACTTGGTGAACCTGTATCACATGGAATCATCTTTACTACATCGCTCTATTTCTTCTGATCCAATTTTTCCTGTGTTTTTCTTCGGAGGATGGTATTGTATTTTTTAACACTGTGTCCAGTATTGCTCCTTCACTGTCATTTTTACAGTGTAAGGGGGTCCACCCATGGAGTGGGAATTATGGCTTGCTGTGTTTATGGCTTATGTTGATGAGTGGGAAGGGGAGGATTGGACGCCTCAAAGGAAATTGGCTTTATTTATGCACACTTTACGAGGTGTGGGTCTTTGAGAATTTGCAACATTATCTCCCGTGGAAAATCCTGGTGATTTGAATGTGTTTGAGTGTGCAGTAAAACAGCTGTCGGAGAGATATGGAGAAAAACAGCACTGTAATGGAGAGGTTTAAGTTTTATTCCAGAGCTCAAAAAGTTGATGAGATAATTGAAGAATACGTCAGTCCTTACAGCTTAAGCAGCATCATGTGCCTTTGAGACCATAACGTATGACCAGGTTTAAAGTAATCAGGTAATGATGAAAATTAAAAGTAAGAAGGTGCAAGAAAGGTCTAGGTGGGCACATAGATAATGTTGAATGCTTTTATTAGTATTGTCAAGAGTATAGAGCAGTCAAAGAAGTAGCAATGGTTGAGGGAACAGAAAGAAACCAGAGTCCATTACTAGTGTCAATGCCATTAAAACTGGCAAGGAGAAAATGTGGCAGTAGTTTTCATGGAAACTTCAAAGGTTGCCAAACGTTGCCTTGCAATGGACAAAACTTGGAGCCATTGTAGGAAAATGGCACATTTTTGAAGGCTGGTGAAGAGTAAATCTGAAATGAATGTCAATTGTGTGGCAAATGAATATGAGGAAGAGTTAAATCCCAACGCCATACTATGTGTGCGGGATGGAGGGGTAAATAGTTTTCCAAAGTGTTTTGTGCACATTAAAGGGAAAAGTGTGGAGTCATGTGAGTAGTACAGTATCATTAGCAAAGCCCTGTGGGAGTCAAATTGGCTCAGTGAGAAATTATTGTTTCCGATGTGCGTCCTGGGGGATATACTGGACATAGGATTGATTTCCTGAATTATTTTTGGGCTAATAATTGTTTCAAAAAAAGGGAAAATCCTAGTAAAAAGGAATGTGTCTGCTGACAGGGACCCATTTTTGGGGTGGCCGCATCAGCAATAGTTGAGCATGAAATTAAAAACCTATGCTGTTCCACCTGTGTACATAGTAGAAGATGCAAAAAATGATTAGTGTGTCATTAATGTAGATGGAATTCCCAGAAACTTTTTACTGATAATTTAGGGAAATGTATCGGGTTCCAACACAAAATTATTTTACTGAATAATGCTGTTCCAGTGAGGCATAAATTCGAAATGTTCCTCTAATGTACAAAGTGAAGTTGAAAGAGATGTTACAGGATTTATGTAACAAGAATGTAATTAAAAATATGAAGTCTTCATCAAGGCTGTCTAGGGGTGGTTAATGTTTTGAAGCATTCTGGAGATCTTAGACTATGTGTGGACCTTAGGAGCCTTCACAACAAAATATCGATTGATAGACATCCTTTTTAGGTCTCGCTCTCGAGACCTATTGTCGTTGAGATGCCTCTCAAGGGAGACAGACCGGGGCACGCCAGATTGTGGTATGTGGACGCGTACGTCCAGCCACGCGCACAGCGCCTGTCCAGCAGGCAAACCAGCATTCAGTTTCGCTTTCGCCCTATCGTTGGAGCGTCCCGCAATGACGGCTCCGCTCAAGAAATTAACATTGATACTGTGCCTTCATCTGCACAAATAAAGAAGGCTCATGTATCAGTTCTGCTCCTTTTGTGAAGCGCTCTGACACCTTCGGCTAAAGAGCACACTATACAAAAATGCATTAAATAAATAAATAAATAAATCCCCCACTCACCCGGTCTGCAGGGAGGAGGATCCTCCTCAACGGCAGCATATGGCATCAGGGAAGGCGCTGCGGGCGGAGTTGGACTGTGTGCCCACTGGCCGCATGGCGGCTAAACATGCGCTCCGGCTGCCTGCAGCGCAAGGGCCGGTCTCTCGAGGCTTGCAGGCTCGTGTATGCGCCTTCCAAAAGTGCATCGTAACCACCCACTGCGGGGAGGAGATGAGTAATAGACCCTGTGCTAGTGTGCGGGACCCTTGAGCCAATTAGCAACCTGCTGAGAGGCATCTAGCCAATCCCATGCCAGGCTCTAAAAGCTCGAAGCAAATGAACATCGGAGAAGATCTCTATCGGTATGATGTAAACAACGGGGGTGCTGCACGGGCTACGGATGGACAACAACATCATGAGAGATGTGAAGAGTGAGTGAGGGTCGGTGTCAGTGCTTAATTTGTGCCGGAGCTTTCCGGTGCTTAGCTCCGGCACCTTTTAAGCAGGGCCGGGTCTACACTGCCAACTTACATCACTGCAGTGTCTGCACGCCATCTGTAAAAGTGAATGGAATATGATTGCTGGCTTATTGCATTGTTGTTCACACATTGTTACAGTCTCATTGTCTTTCCGTTGCTGATAGTGCAATGCTGCTGAGAGTGCAGCGAAACCGATAATAAATCTCATCAGTTATGAAAATAAACTTGCCTTCCGTTTCAGTGTCTGCTGATGGGCGGGCCACTATTTGGGCTGCATTTGGTTGAGGGTAGAGGGCCTAGGCAGGCAGTGCGTGCCGTGCCTACGTTTTTTCCTTTCACGTATGGTGGACCACGCCCCCGCACACACACACTGTAATGGAAGAGTAGCACGTTAGCAGAACGTCGAGGCGGGTGACTTAAAGCAGCTGCGCAGCAGGACTCTTAATTAAGGCTGGCAGTGCCACCAGCAGTACCCGATCGCAGTAAGTGATAAAGAACCCAATGCTTCTTTTTTTTGCTCGTGGTGATGCCCGGTTACCTGAACTGAGTCAGAGGTTGTGAGGTACCACAGACCCCAGTACAGGGTCCCTGGCTACACACCATGTGACACAGTCACAGGATTTTGATGGGGAGATTAGGGCCCCCAGTGGCTCACTCTGTCCATGACGATGAGGGATATATTGTGGGTGCGAGTGCAGGGGGTGGGGAGGGGCAGAGCAGTTGCAGGGCGTCAGTGAAAGTAATGGTTTCTTTCCTCCGAGGGCGCTCTCTCTCTCTTACTGCACCTCTATTTGAGTCTTCCTCTGGACTCTCCTTTCCTCTCCAGTGCCCCTTTTATCACACCCTCTGTCTACCACCAGAGCCCTTCGTTATTCCTCCGGGCCTTTCCTCGGAGTCCTCACTCACATACTCTCCACTTGGCCCCTCTTGGGAGGTTTTCCTCTTACTCATTTTGTATTACTTATTGACCTCATAATCGATGCCCCTTAAGGGTCTCCCTCGTTTAGTATGCCCTTGTGGAACTTCCTCTAGGGCCTGCTCTGTTCTATCCCTCCTCTCCAGCTGTTCAGGGATGGTAGGCACCGTCCGGGGCACAGGGAGGGGTCAGAACTTCGAAGAGAGAGCAGTGTGCACAGAGGGACTGTCACTGAGACAACACCTCGTGCCCAGCGTAGCCTCTAACCCGAGTGCAGGAACATACCCCCCTACTCGACCACTGTGGGGCTCTGCTCCTGCCCTGTCTGTGCACAAGGTTAAGGCACAGGGACAGGTGCCCATGTCACTAAGCATTCCTGAGCGTGCCTGCTTCACAGGTTCTAAAGCAGGGCTGCTCATGGCTGGACCCTGCCAGGCATAGAGGACAGCCATTCATTATGTAAATGAGTCCCATTTCGAAAGATTATATGCAAATATGTGCATCACTGGACAGTTTTAAAAGTTGCAATGCCCAGGCTGGGATGGTGAGGCGTGCAGTTTGTGCTATTTTAAAGCTTTCCAAACGGTTTGTACGTGAGAGCCTGACTTCACTGCAGTAATGTAGGAGGTGACTTGGCTGCACCAAATAACACCAGTATAACGTTGAATTTGTAGGGCCTAACGTTTTTCTTAAGAGCCGGGTTCGACAAACACCAAGGCAGCCTTGTTTTAATTCCACTAAATGCCTATTTCTGCCCCTGTCTATTAATCCCCTCGCTCTTGAAGTTCTTTTTCATTTCTACTTCCTCCCTTGGCCTCTGCTTTACTAGCTTTCTCTTTCGTTCCATTTTCTGCCTTTCTCAGTCATGTTCAGGGACAAAGTCTGATGAAAAACAAGCCATAGGAGCTTGCACTGGAGGCAAAGGCCAGGGAGAGACATAAGGAAGCAGGTTCAAATACCTGGATTTAGCAGCACCCATTGAATACTAGCATATCTGGATGTGCCTGGATAAAAGTGCAATGTAGTCCGTGTCTACTGTTGTGAAGTGCTCCTCTGTCTAGCCACGATAGGGTTCACACCATATACAACTGAAAAAATAAAATAAAATGCGGATTCCTCTTGTCACCTCTGCACTAATTGTATGCCCCCTTGTATTAGGGATAAAGAGTTAACCTTTGATGACAGAAATAAATACACATCTAATTATAATTGGTGAATTGCTGAGTGTGAAAGTGGAGAATCTGGGGTCAATCCTGGCTTTCATGCTTGACCAAATGTTGTGATAATAGGCAAATATTTGATTTCAGGATGTGCGAAGCACAAAGCCTCTATTGTTTTTGACTTATTAGCATTATTAGCCTATTTTGCTCCATCAGTCCTTATCTAGGTCACATTACGGGGTGCATATCACTGGAGCCAAAGGTAAAAGTGGGTCGAGCCAATGGAGGATGTGGGTGGAGCCAGGAAAGGGGGTGGTGGCCTCCTATGAAAACATTTGAGCACCGGCACTTCTTTTTTTACAAATTAAACACTGGTCGGTGTGCTCTTGCTGGATGAACAAAAAAGTCTGAACAAGCCACCGGGTCAGTTACATAACTTGATCTTGAGGTATGCTAAGGTAGGTTAGAGAGAATTCCTTTTGCAGACTTTAGAACTGTTTCCAGAGGAAGGAGCAGGGACTTGGGAAAGGTAAGCGTGTAGGCTGCTGAAGTAGTCCAATTTGCTTTGAACTGTATGACCAACTCGTATTTTGACCATATGTAATAGGGTGTGCAGATGAGGAGTTCTCTAGGAGCGGTGGTAGAGAGGTGACAAAAGGTTTTAAAGGTCAGGCCTCTTGAAATGTATACCCTGGTTTCTAGCTGAGTGTGCAAGGGTGAAAGTGTCGGGGGAGAACCAAACAGAATTGGCACATTTGTGTGTTCTGATTTGTCATTGAGTTGATAGTTTTGGTTTTGAAATAGTTTACCAGCAGGGAACAGGTAGCCATTCACTGACAGACGTTTGTGAGGCAGTCCATGATTCTCAAGTGGGGAAAAGGGGAAAAGGAAAAAAGGTGTTAAATTTGGACCCTACCTTTTTTTTAACTAAAATCATCTCATAAACAGTAATAAATAAAATGCTAGTCCGGGTGTAGATGCCTTAGGAATGATGATATGCATAGAAAGTGAGGGTGGATGAGGTAGGACGCTTTTCTTATACCTCTCTCTCCCCCATGCCCACTTTATGTTTTAGAGATCTGTTGGTCTGCATGAGGTTGTGTTCAGGGTAAGATCAAGTGTCATGTGGATTTCACTATGACATCCTTAGATCAGTTCTCAATGATCGGCGAAGTCTTATGATTGGAAGTGTAGCGTGATCTCCAAACGTTATTGTCAAGCATGTTTGTAGATTTTAAATCAGAAGTTGGCAACACAGTCAGGTGTAAGTAGAGAATCTTGCTTAACTTCCTAAACTGGTTTGCATGGGAATGTGTGATGATTGTTTAGTGGTGTGGTGTGTCTTTGGTGGGACATGGGGTAGTCATTAGACTTTATGGTTAATGCTAATTGGATAACAATTGAGTGTGGTCTAGGCTTTGGGATCCATTGTGGTGTTCCTGTCACAGAGCAAAACCAAAGGGGACAGAATTAAATGGGTGTATGGATTAAATACGTTTTTAAGCATAGTAGGAAGTGAATTGAGAAAGCCGTCAAACAGGGGTTGCTGTTTGGTAGCATGCATTCTTGGTTAGACCTGTATTGTTGTGGTGAGGGAGTGAGGTGGGCGTGTTGGTAGTAATGTTAGGTTCTAGTGTTGGCCTGCGTGTCGGTGGTTGTTGTGTGGGCTACGACAGAATGGATACTACTAACAATAAGGCAAGCTATAGAAACTGGTAGACCAATCAAGAATGTGCATGCACCCTAGAATGCATTCCAAAGCTGGGGTTTCTCCAAGAAACGTCGGTCACTGTCTTTGCTGAAACAGGGCCAATAAACAAGGCTTCGGAGCCTTTACCTACACCGTACACATATCTTGTACCCACATCGGGAAGCAAAGTCCAAGCATCTCCTAGTTTCTTGAAAAGAGCGAAGTCGACATGTGTGGCTGCTTTTGATTGGCTGCCCACTGAGCTTTCTCAATAGGCTATGAACATATCACCAGCAGGTTAAAACGTAAAGATCTACAGCAGGTCCATTCTAAGGTGCTTTCATCTGCGCCATTCAGAGTGTTTGCTCTTCCACCTGATATATCTAAAGCGCACTTTCTGTTGGTATAGATGGTGAGGTTTATTGTGTTTTTAAGCTATTAGAATTGTACATAACAATGCCTTCTATTTATGTTTTAAAAACCCAAAACATAAATAGAAGGCATTGTCATTTACAATGCCAATAGCTCAAAATCATGTGAATGCAAGACCTATTGCATTGCAAATGCGTTTTTGTTGTTATTGTTTCCGGCTTTGATTTTCCCACACAGATTTATGGCTGTCACGCTCGAGCCGCAGCCCTTTCTCCTTATTAGGGATTAGCATTCTGTGACTCTTATCTTTGCCTGTTCACTAGAAACGACTCAGCAGAAGGGATGCGTCACTCACTGTACTGGCTTTTTCAAGGCCATGCATCTCTGTCCTCTAGTCGTCTCAAAATACCGTGACCTCTTTGTATAGGGATCGCTGCTGGTCTTCTAAACGGGTTATTGCAACTTGTACCCAAACGGGTTCCCAATGCTAAGGCGACAGGCAATGCCTTTCTATTGTCAAAAGTAGGCTGGGGAGGAGGGGGGCGGGGGCGGGCCAGCCGTCATCCAAATCCTCTGTTTATAAGACTCCAAGGGACTCCCAAAATATTTATTTAAAATCTGTCTGTACTGTTAATCCACATCGGTCGGCGCTTGTAATATCAAATTACATTTCTGAGGCTCTGTACATTGAGCACTCACCTGTTTGCACTCAGGAAAATGACAGACGTTTTTGCTGCAACTGCTTTTTTTATGTATTGTCTTTTACACACTTTTGTTAGGCAGATCTATTTTAGTACACATTATGCTGCAATCTGGCGTTTATGAGTTTTTTTCAGGCACACCTCTACTCCAAAGCCTCTCACTGAAAGGTGTGATCTCTAGCACTGCTACGCTCGCGAATGCCTTACAGTGCAACCACACACACACCCACACACACAACACCACAAACACAACCACAAACACAACCACACACAAACACAACCACACACACACCAACAACCACATAGACCACACAAACAAACACACACACAACTACACTGAAAACCAAACCGTCAGAGCACACTTTCACCACGCAGACACCATCACTCATCAGTACACGCTTTCACCACACACAAACACCACCAGCCATCAGTGCACGCTTTCACCGGGCACACACCAACAGACATAGTACACACTTTCACCAGGCACACACACACACACCATCAGCGATCAGGGCACACTTTCACCGGGCACGCCACACCACCAGCCGTCACTGCACGCTTTCACCAGGCATACCCACACCACCAGCCGTCAGTGCACAATTTCACCATTCACACACACACCACCAGACGTAAGTGCACGCTTTTAACGATCGCCCTCACTCTATCTATCGCCCTAACTCTATCTATCGCATCACCACAGCATCACTCAGCACCACCACAGCATCACTCAGGGGCACCACAACATCACTATGCTCTACTACAGCATCACTGAATGCCACAGCATCACTCGTCGCCACCACAGCATCAATCTGTACAACCATTCAACAACAACTGGTTCAAATATGTTCTCTCAATATTTCAAGCTTTATTACAAATGTCACAAAAAGATGTTAATATTTCAATTCTGTTCTTGTATTTTCGTCACAATAAAATACACTGAACATAATCTTCACAAAAGTCATTTACAAAAGTTTAAGCTATTACCATTATAAATTTCAATAACTTTTAAGAATTAATTATTTAAAAAAATAAAAGCCATTGTTATTTGTAATATCAATACATCTAAGTCACGTAAATACAACACATATTGCATTACAAATGCTATAGGTGTCACATTTGCGAAAGTTAAAACTATTGGCATTGTAAATGACACAGCTATTAATTTCCAAAACCAACACATAAATAAAAAATGTGTCATTTACAATACCAATAGCTCAAAATTTCCTAATGCGAGACCTATTGCATTGCAAATGCTTGTTTAAATTTGCATGAGCTTGTTTCCACTCTGGCTGGGGAGACAATTTTCTCCACATTAGATTTGGCCAGAGCATATCATCAGATATTACAGGAAGAATCGTGCCATTTAACTGCATTTGTTACCCCAGAAGGATTGTTTCAGTTCTGCAGAATGCACTTCGGGCTGGCCAGAGCAGCATCTGTTTTTCAGAGATTGATGAAGAAAATGTTAGGAGGTGCCTGGAGGGCCCTTGCATTTCAAATCAACATTTTGGTCTATGGAAAAAATGAGGAAGAACATCTTACTAATTTAAGGGGTGCACTTCAAAGATTGCGGCAAAAAGGTTTGACTCTAACAGTATCTAAATGTAAATTGAATTGTGATGAGGTGGAAAACTTGGGACACAGCATCGCTAGGAATGGAATTAAGCCTAAACAAAATCATGTTAAAGCTGTTGAGGATGCCAGGGTTCCAAAGACTAAGGAACAATTGCCATTTCTGGGCCTTACAGAGTATTACTATGGATTCATCAGTAACTATGCTGCCAAAGTTGAGTGTTTACGTAAGTTGTTGAGAAAGAACAATGAGTTCTTATGGAGGGTAGAACAAGATCAGGCTTTCATGGATCTCAAGAAAGAACTGGTCAATGCTCCTTTTCGAAAGTCATTTGATGTTGGAAGGGAGTACATTGTTGCAAGTGCTCATGTACATGCTAAGTCTGCACCTTAATTGTCCACAGTCAGGGCACTCAATACAAATTCTAGACACTCAGTATCCTTTAGCCAATTAAACATATACATTTATTAAAAGACATTTGTTATACAGAGCATAACTGTTTGGAAACTAAGTCATGTAAAATGTCCTGTTTAGTTTCAAGTAATAAGAAGACAAATGTAAAGCCATTTTTATTATTATTACAACTTATAACAAAGTGCCTTTTTGTCACAAGAATGAAGGTCCCATGTCGACACTCTTTGTTTCTGTATCGCATCTCCTTGGAATATTATGGTGCCCGTTTCTGATGAACTCCTGTCTGCTACTTGACTTTGTTGTGGGATCCAACAAAGGCATCAAATTTGATATCATGAAGGTTGTTCAGAGCTACTATAGCCCGCTCAGGGATGAAACTGTGTAGAAATTAAAACATATTGGATTAGTCACTAAACCTTAGCACTGGTATGATGATAAACTTCCAATGTTTATTCTTTTTCTGCTTGACCTCAGCTCTGCTTTTGACACAGTTCATCATTTTATAATTAAGCATGCTCGTTCCTCACTATATAGTCTGGGAACTGCTCACAGGTGGCTATCCTCCTACCTGTCCAACTGATCTGATTCTGTACATTCTTCTTTTCTTCTGTCCCTCTCTCATCTATATTGGAGTCCTCAGGTTTCGTTTTATCTACCCCCTCTGCATCCTCTCTTTTTTCCATAATTTCTTTGTTAGACTTTCATATTAATTTGTATGCTGACCATCAAATAACTTCCGCCCTCCTTTTTCCCAAATCCTGTTTATACAGTCTTTTCATGGTGGTCTTTCTGTTTAAGTTGAGTTTGCAGTTAGCGCTCATACGCTATCTCTTTTTGACAATATATTATGTCTGAATAAAACTAAAACTCTTCAGAGGGACTTTTAACTCATTCATTACTTACCATTGGTTGCCTTCACTGTCACTTTATTATCTTGCTTTTCGTTATTGCGTCCGGGAATCACATCCAGTTTCACTTATCTACTTTTGATTGAGCATGAACCAAGTACTGATTCATTTGTTTATAGGTGCCCTTCTGAGCTAAGCGTCCTTGGTTGCTCTGTCTCCCTCCCACCATCCGTGGTCTTGATTGCCAAACGATTTCCTGTGCTGTTTGTCCATCCCACTCTCCTTCTGCTGCCTGCTGTCCGTTCTTTTTCTACCCCCCCAATTCTGCCCACCTCCAATGTTGGTTATTGGGGCCTGTTTCAGCGTAGTCCAGGCAATAGATCTGCAGTGAGAGGCTAGAGGGTTACAAGACCTTCTTTCCAGGGTTTAGATTAGGCCACATTAGAAGCGCTCCCAACTGCACATTTCCTATGACCTTGGGACCTATGCTTCGACAGCAGATTAGCTTTGGAGGGCGGGTCCGACCTGGTGCATTGCCCCTTGCCACGTTTGCTTGACTGCTTGGTGTGCAAGGGTCAAGGACTCAGGCACCTTTCTGCTCCACGACCTCAAACAGCAAGAGCAATCAGCTGCTGCTTACCCTGGATTTCAAATCCAAGCCACTTCTGCACTAAGTACGGGATCAGAGAAAGGTCAAGCCTACTCCACTTTGTGCACAGAAAACCAGCTCTATGCTTTCAGCTGTGATCTGCCAGAGCATTGGCTACATAAAAATCAGGGGCGGAATCCAGGCACCACTGACACACTTCTTCCAAGCCTCACTTGTTTCTCTATTCCTTTTTATAAATCAGATTTTTCAACCCGTTACTCATTCCGATTATTTTAATCCGCATGCTTAGTGCAGCTTGTTAGGAATGGGGGTCTTTAGTTGCCAATGATATACACATTTGTCCAAAAAGGGACCCTTGCTTCTAGTCAGGGTAAGGGGGCCACACTCCTAAATAACCCCTGCTCACGCCCTTGGTAGCACGAGCAGGCTGGCTTATCTCAGAGGCAGTGTGTAAAGCATTCGTGAACACATACAGTAATACAGTGAAAACACTACAAATGGACACCACACCACTCTAGAAAAGTAAGCAATCTTTACTAGACTTAACACAAGACCAAACAACAAAAATCCACAATACTGTAATCAAGATGAGTCTTTAAAATTGTATAAATAGCTCAGTTCACTTTAGATTGTAAATGCAACACTTTACTCTCACAGTACCTGGGCTGCGTGCCCGATTGAGCAGTTTGCTACCTCAAAAATGCATGATACATGTGGCCCTTTGTCCTCTTTGGGGTTTGTTTGTTTTGCGAAAGAGGAAACAAAACACGTCAGTTTTGCTTTTGATGTGACAGGCACACCTCTAAAACAAGTATTGGCAAAGCCAATAGGTCTCGCCTATACAAGAGCTTTTGGGTATGTCAACAGGCTTTAGCCATGTTATAGAGCAGAACAGCTGCTGTGCAGCATAGATAAAAGTGAAGAAAAAAAGTGCTATAATGAAGTTAGTGTTGGCCACATCATTCCCCAAAACTCTACAAGATGGCCAAACAAAACAGCTACAAAACCAATAGCTTTTGCGTAGGCGAGAACTACTGACTTTGCCAATGCTTGTTTTCTGCTTGAAAGTGCTGGTGATTTCCTCCTAGCCACATTAATCGTTCCCAAGCTGGAATTCTTTCATTTCATGTTCGCCATTCCTTATGCCCCGCTCCCATCTTCTGTCCTCCATACTACTCTGAACTCACTACCTCTGCATGAAATCTTGGTTTGTATATTTTCCCTGCTCTTATATTTTCCCCTCACATGTCATACACATTTCAAAATCTGCCATTGTCATCTTTTTTCTCTTCACACAATTGAATCCTGTATAACATTCTGTAACCAAATTACTCATCCACACTCATTTGCCCTTGCTCTGACTACTGTGCTTGTTAGCTCGTTGCTTTACCCTCATATCCACTTTCTACACTTGTCTACTGACAAAGCTGCTGTATGCCATCATTTCATGTACCTTTTGTGTCCTAAAAGTTGCCTTCTTCCACTAGTCTTGGCTGGCCCCTCATTTCTGTTAGTTTTCAAATTCTGCCTTAACCCTTTAGTAATTACTTTTAGGCCCTTCATACCATCTTCAACTTAATATGTATTTTTTTTTTCATATCCAGTACTTTCACTGTATTTCGTGTATCTGGGTACAATTTGACAAAAAGAGCTGATTTTATTAAAAATAAAAAAGCTATGCCAGCACATCTAATATATAAATATATGATTCTATATTGTCAAGATCCTGGTGTATATTCTACATGAAGCTTAGCCAGACCAACCCCTTAGTATCTCTAGGCCAAGCATACCTCATAATGCGCTCAATTGAAGCGTGATGCTCTGTACTCCGGAAATCGGACCCGCGGCCTAGTAACTACTGAGGCCTGGTCGGAGGGCGCTGGGCCGAGGACCGCCTGGACACCTGTCAGCTGCGTAGGCATTACTGACGGCTGTGCTGTGCTTCCAAGGGCGGTGGTGCTTCTGGAGCATAGGGATAGATTCATCAACCAAAATCGCGATCGCAATAGTTACGAAACTGCTACTGCAATCGCAATTCTGTTCCCGCAATTCATGATTGAAAAACCAACCAAATTGCGAATTCGCAAAAAATATTTTGCGAGATCGCAATTAAATTTGCAGAATCAACGTGGAACCCCCTTTGCGATTCTGTAATAGCGATGTTCCACTGATTCTGCGAAATAATTAGCGAACTCACAAAATATTCGCAAATCCAATTCATCAAAAATCGCAATTAGTGGAAAACCCCCAAATCGCTATTAGCGAGGCGCTATTTAAGGAGAAGTCAAACCAGGGTGTAACGATGAAGTTCAATTTGAGGGAAAAAATTTTTTAACTGTAAAAATAGGCGGGGCAAAACAAACGCACTTAAGGAGACACATTAGGAGCATGAGGACATTCACAATGCCAGGTCTATACATCGTGGCAAGGCGGCTGAGGTTTCAGCGTGCAGCCCGGAACCAACGATGAATTCAGGAGGGCATCTTCCGGCTGCGGATAACACTCCTGGGCCAGTGTGATGAGGAGATCTACTCGAAATAAAGACTGAATGGGGCAATGATTAAGAAGCTCATCAATGACCTTGACCCACTGATGCAGCACCCAACACGGAGGACCAATGCCGTTCCCACCCATGTCCAGGTCCTGTGCTGCCTGCACCTCCTGGGCCTCTGGAAGCTTCCAGGGGATAGTTGCATATGCAGGGGGATCTCCAAGAGCACACTGTCCCGCTCCCTACGGAGTTTCCTGGATGCCATGCTGAACCGGATACACCATTACATAACCTTCCGAAACAACCAACAGGACTTAAGTCAAACAAAGCTTCAATTCTACAACATTGCACAATTTCCCCATGTAATTGGATGCATTAACTGTACCCACATCCACATCTGCCCACCCGATGAGACAGAGTACATGTACCGGAACCGCAAGTCCTACCACTCACTGAACATCCAGATGGTCTGCAATGCAAAGACAATCATCACTGACATAGGGGAAACATCCTTTACAACGCAATTTTTACCACGCAGTGCCTTTACGACGCAACTTTTACAACACAAACCATTACAACGCATTGCGCTGGGGGGGCGCTCTAGGATAGGGAATAGGTTTAATTTACTATCCAACACCTTCCCTACTATCCACGGGGACTGGAGTTGGAATAGTAAATTAAACTATTCACTATCCAGAGCCCCAAAGCACTATGCGTTGTAAAGCCATGCGTTGTAAAAACTGCGTTGTAAAGGCATGCGTGGTAAAAGCATGCGTTGTAACGTCATACATCCCTGACATAGTGGACCAAAACCCGGGGAGCACGCATGATTCCTTCATCTTCCGGCACAGTGGCATACACACCCGCTTGGCCAGGGGTGACTATGGCGAAGGACACCTCCTAGGTAAGTACACATGCCCACATACAGTACGTCGAGACCATGTAGCTGCGCATAACAGGCACTGACCCTCTGCTCCTTTCAGGTGACAGCGCCTATGGCCTCCATGAGTACCTCCTCACCCCATACCTCAACCCTGCCACACCACAGCAACGGCGTTACAATGCTGCACACATTTGCACTAGAAATTGATTTGAACTGACATTTTGCCTGTTAAAGAGCCGATTCTGCATCCTACATTAGACTGGTGGGGCCCTCAAATACCAGCCTGAGGTCTGCTGCCGCATCGTGGCCGTGTGTGCCATACTCCACAATATTGCTACCAAGTGGAGCATACCTGTGGAGATCTCTGGCAGTGAGTAGGAGGGGGACAACCGCCCACCTGCACATGTGCATCATGCACACGGGCAGAATCCTGCAGAAGGACACAGGCGCCGCAACCCAATCACAATGAACTATTTCTAGTGCACCCATGCCCCTCACACAACACTGCACTCATGCATGCCAAATGAAATAATGACATGAGTCGGATTTACGTTTGAAATAAATTCTTATTGTTTTTTGCACAATTATATTTCTTTAAATTCTTTTTTCACAATACATGACAACTGTATTTCCTCATACAACCCCATGATAGCGAAGCAGGCGTGCTTGTCTTATCAGCATGGCACTGCTGCTATGGTACATAAAATCACTGGCGCCTCCGGCCAGACGCACCCAGTTGCCTCTCCACATCCTCCTCGCCAGTATTGGCCCGTGATGCTGCACTGGGCCTGGTGCTGCGGCGGCGTACGGTTTCCACCTGTACGGACAGGCTGCTGAGACTTGATGTGCCTTTACTGGCATCATCCCCCCCCCGCATGGCCATGGCCACACGCCTGCTGATTCTGGACAGCTGTTGTGACCTGTTCCAACGCCCTGGCGTCATCCTGGCAGCATTGTACCATCTGAATTTGCATAGCATAGCCAGGGACCAGCACGAAAGTTGGGAGGTCGCATTACCAATCAGATGGTTTGATCTGGTGTATGCTGACAGCCGGGTCAGCAGCTGGTGATGTCCTGCTGTGACACCATGATTTGGCTGTTCTCCCTGACAGCAGCCGTCAGCACCTGCACGCTTTCCGTGAGCTGGCTCACATTGCGCGCTGTCTTATAAAGCTGCATCTGCATGGCTGCCACGTGCCGTGCCTGCTTTTGGTGGACAGCTAGCATCCGGTGTTCTATGCCCAGCCCAGGATCTTGGACATGTTCCCCCCTGCCAGCGCGTGTTGACACGTTGCACTGATGCCTCATCAGTCCGCTGGACTGCGAACGCACAGTGGCTGTGCGACGTGTCTGCCTCCTGGGTGGTGGAGTGGCCTGTATCACTGCCATGGGTGTCACATGGGATGGTTGCTGTCCTCCTGTGGCTGCAGGGGTGGCCCTGTCCGCATAGGGAGGTGTTGGTACTGGTGCTGGTGGTTGTGATGGTCCAGGTCGTGGGGCAGGATGGCCCTCTACCTCGGTGTCCTCAGGGTTCTCCTCAATCTGGAGTGCCTCGCTGTCTGTGCTGGGTTGTCCTGCAGCACCTGTGATATAAATGGGTGCATGATTAATGATATGTATCTTGCACATGGGATGTTGCAACATGCATGCAGGCTTGCATTCCCTGACTGGCTTTAGGGATATGTTTCACTTGACAGGTCTGGCTATGTGTGGCTATCGGGAAACTATTGTCACACTACAGGTCCCACAATGCAATATGGCATTTCAGATGTGCATGGCCTGCATTACTGGGGTTATCAAATGGCTAGCTCTGGAGGCGTGGGCATTGTTAGGGGACGGGGTCGCAGTTGCATGGCACTTACCTTGGGATTGTTGGGTGAGTCGGGAGGTGTCCAGCCGGGTGACCCCCACGCAGGCTGCAGGGTTGAGTGTGTCCTCCACCAGGTCTTCAAGTGGAGTGTTGGGCACAACTGTGGGGTCGCCTCCTCCCATGGCATGTTGCTCCCCCAGCTTCTCAGCAATGCGCTCTTTGGCACGATCTCTGAGGTCATACCACCTCTTCTTCAGCTCATCAATGGAGCGCTGGGTCACTCCAACAGAGTTCACCTTGGACCGGATGCGCTGCCAAATGTGCCTCTTGTCGGCTTCAGGCACCTTCTGTGATTCCTTGCCAAACAGCCTGTCATGGTCCCTGCTTACATCCTCGATGAGGAACTCCAACTCCTGCTCAGAAAATGTTATTTTGCGTTTTCTGCCAGGTGCACTGCTTCCTGCTGCTTCCTGGGATATTCTGGTTTGGTGAGTGTGTCCTGTTGTGGTGCTGCAGGATGTGTCTGGTGGAGCTCTGTGCTGTGCTTCTTCCACTCTCAGGCTCTGCGTTCAGAATGAGTGAGGGAACTGTCTACTTCTATGGTTGTGATGTCATCATTGTGCTCGAAATGCGACTTCCCGTTTTTGCGATCTCGCAATTAGCGAGATCGCAATTTGCGATTTCGGTAATTGCAAAATCGCAATTTCAACATGGGAAACGGGCTATTCTGAGATTTTTGTACAATTTAGCGAAAATCGTAATCGGCAATTGCGGCCGACTGCGATTCGTTTTTTTTTTTATCGCTTTTCTTGATGCATCCTATTCTGCGAATTCTAAATTGCGATTCAGTATTTTTTGCAATTTTGAATTTGCAGAATCTGGCCTTGATGCATCTGGGGGATAATGCAAAGCCCCTGACTGGTGAAGGGAGGCCGGGCCTGATGGAGGGTGTTGTTGCGGAATGCTGCGGCCAGCGACTCTGCCTGCAGCTGTGAAAGGGTGAGGCTGATTTGTCGCAGTCGGAAAGTGGGGAGCTGTGCGGCCAGAGAGCTAGTGCGTTTGGCTGAATTGTCGGTTCTTGCTCTCACATGTGCTACAGGGTGCTGTGGACTGCTCTCACTGTTGTAAGTGGGCCTGTGGCCCCAACTCCAGGGTCAGTGTTAGACATGATCGGCTTGTGGGTACCCAATACTGCACCGACTATGCTACCTGGGAAAGCGTCAGAAGCTGAGAGTGGAATTTGGTCACCGGCCACGCTGCTTGAATACAGCACTGTGAGGTGAGAGATTGGGACCCCCCCCCCGCTTGCACTACCAATTCTCGGCTCCCTACCTTGATTCTTTGTGTACACTGTGATTGTCCTGCTAGTGGAGAATAAACTCACCGGTGTAAAGCTTCGGAAGCTTTACACCGGTGAGTTTATTTTTGGAATCTCTCTTTCTGCGCATTATCGTTCACAATATCACTACCTTTCTACATTGCGGTTTTCATTGTATTTCAGGACGCCACATTTCTAATCATTTATTACGTGTCCTGTTCACTTATCATAGCGATTGGTAAGTCCCCAGCTCTGTTTACATCTCTCACTGGCATTTACTTTCCCGATTTTCGAATGACGTTATTTTTTAGTTTTTACCATAGTTTCCCTCAACACCATGCCGCTCGGCGGCTGACACTTCGTGTACATGAAGTTTCTACAAGCGTTTTGCTCGTATCGGTAGGAGCCATTCACTTTTCTCATGTGCATGTTTCATTTGCCCAACACCTGTGGTGTATCCTCACGCGTTCCACGTTACCTTTGGCCCTGTCACTTTTCACCTGTTCTCCCTCGCATCTCACTGAAGGATTTTCATTTTTTTCTCTCCCTGTGGTACACTGTAGATATTCTCCATAGTTACGACTGACTTTCCTTTCTTTCTTTCTTTGGCTGAAGCATTTTACAGTTTCACTACCATAGCTGTATCCTCACCCCACTGTAAGAACATGACTGTTTGCAGCTGCCACATATCCCACATTGTATCATATTGTTTCCATAGATTACCCTGACGAAGGGCTACCATTGAAGCCAGAAATGCATTGGGATTTTTATTCTGAGATATAATTGAAGACCTGTTTGAATATTCTACGTCTGGATTTTGTGAATTTCGAACATCATCCTTGAACTTTATGATTTACTATAAAGACATTCAATTCAAAGCCTGAAGACTCTACGTTGTTCATTACATTGTGTGTTTTTCCACTGCGGTTAAATATTGATTCACTTGTTAAAATTATTACATTAATCAACGCTTATCCTTGTACACTCGCATTGAGTGACCTGAGCAGTGCATCAGGTGTTCCAGATAATCATCTGGCGAATACCTATACAGTATTAACAAAGGCTTGCAGGGCCTTTTTCCTGTTGCACACAACTGTATATTTATTGAATCGCAACTTCTTATATTGAATTTTTGATCATTTTGCTTATAGAGTGCAACCCGGTTGCTTCCTTTTCTCTTTTCTACAGGTGCTATTTGGGGCATTAACCCACAAGTACAGATTCTTAGAACTATTAAACACAACAGTCCACAATAAGCTGGTGCACACAGTTCCCTACAGGAAGGGAAAGTGGTGTGCTGAGTGCGGACAGAACTGTCAGCTCCGGTAATCCATGTTATGGGTGACTTTTTTACTGATGGGACCATGCATAAATGAGATGACGTGAGAATGCGATCCGACAATTCCATGGGCCTTCAACAGTTCTACTATTATAAGGTGCAGTATGCACTCCGCAGCTTGCTTGGGGAGGAAATTCTAGAGCCCTCAGAAATGCCGGCGCCTACATCTCATCCACAGGTCTACTCCCAATCACTTAGCGGCTAGACTATATGCATAAGCGCAAGAAGCCCGTCAACATGAAGTGTCCAAGGCCAGAAGTGTGCGGCAAAGTGACCTAGGAAAATCTATGAGTGATAAGCAATGACAATATAGTTGTTCTGTGATATAAATGGTTTCTTTAAATAGAAGGCATAGATTGATACACTTTAAATACATTAACATGGTATACTACACGCCAGTCCGATTATACCACTACGGGCTGCGGGATACTCCTAACTATCAACACTGTGGTACAGCAGAGGCAAACTTTGCGCACACAGCCTGGGAGTAGGAGACTTCTGGAAGTCCGTATTTAACTAACTTGAGTCTATTACAGGGATAACATTAGAATTGACCCCACTTGGGGCATTGTTGGGGTTTCGACATGGGGATACAGCAAAATGTGAGGTGCCTAGTGGCCATTGGCTTGTTATTAGCAAGACGAAGAAACGCAATGCTCTTGGATCGAGGTCCACTATCAGTGCTTAAGGAATGGCACGCTGATATGGCTCACTGCAATACACAATCAGACACCTATCAAGAGCTGCTCCCACCACAGAGTCGCCCTTGGCAAATATGGTGCCCTTACCAAGCATTTCTAGCAGGACTGGATGATAACGTAACAATGAGAGATACTGCTGCAGAAACGGCAAGGGTAGTCAGTTGAACATGCATACGTCACACTCCCCTTGGAAATGTGTTACATAGAGCTATGTTACTTTTGGAGAAGACTGCGCAAGATGTTATGCTGACCTTGTAAATGTAGATGCGCTGTACAAGAACAGAAAATGAGAAGTTTACTAATGAAATGCTTGTTTAACCCAGTGTTTTTTTTCTGTACAAGTATTCTATACTTTTGTGTCTGATGAACCGGACTGTAAATTGTACTATTGCAGAATCATGTATCATGTGCTTGCAATACCATAAATAAAGGGGGGGGGAAGTCGACTATCCATGGACAGCCATCTCAGGTACAGGAGCTACTGGCTCCCGCCATCAATTTCGAACATGCGAATGAGTGTTTGGAGGATCCCTTGCAGAGACCAGGTATGGGCACTCTGTTTTGTATAAGTGATGCAGGTCCTCCTATAGTTCCAACAACATGAACAAAGCTAAAAACATTGTCTTTTTATGCAAAAAATGTGATCTAATTGAGAAGTTTTTTGGACCCACATGAATATAATGTAATTTATAGTGTTATCCTTTCTGAAGCTATTTGGAGAGTAAGTAGTTCCGGCACATATGAGGTACCATAGTATGCAGTTTAGCTGCTTTTCCAAGTTCCATGTGTCTCAAGCACCAGATGTAGTCTTTTGCTTCCTTTACAAAGATATTCATTGCCCTAACTCTGATGGCAGGCTGGTGAGATGTTCCTTCGCTATCTTTGAGTTGTGGCTGAGAATGGTAGCATCTTCTACAGTAAGGAAACCCATTTGTCCTCAATGTATGAAAATAACACCTTCACCTAGCAAAATTCTAAAAGAATGCTGGATGTTGTATTTTTATAATCAAAAAGGCAGGGTAGAAATCGTGGGAGCACTCTCCATGTCGTGGCGAGTGCCTGAAAATGATCACACTTCTCTATATACAGGATTGTAGTCTAAGGCAAAGCTTTTTTAGAACTTTATAGATCTATTGCGACAAAACATGGTAGCATTCTAGTTGAGGATAAAAAGATGCAAAGAGGTCCACTGTGTTACCCATTGTCGTTTATTAACATTACACCTTAGCAGCAGAAAAAATATATGCTCCACCTGAGATAAAACTTCAGGTTAATTCGCCTTGACATGTTCAGCACCATATGGCGTTGAAACCTATGTTTTTTTACCAGCTCATCTAAATAATATATTCTTGCATTAGAGAAAATGGCTTTGAGACCCAGCGACTCCCCAGGACATTTTGACACTTGTGTTAACTAAAATACCTATTTGCTTATTGGTGAATAAGGTGACATTTGAGGGGATAGACCCTTAGTGTTCCCCTCTAGCCTGGGAAACATAGTATTTTCTCATCCAGCCAACAGGCAACCCAGATCGAGATTATAACTATTTGCCAGTGCTAGGCCGTCCCCTCCACTTAACGTTGACTTTGCTCCATCGGTGTGGTTGGCAGACATCTGCCTCAGTAGCTTTCCTTACCCCTGGGCCATGTGGTGGGACTGGGAGAGGTTAGGGGCATATCAGTGAGGGCCGGCGATAATTATCGCTCAGTGCTCTTAGGGGTCCATTACGATGTCGGGCGGATTGCCTCCGCCAGGCTGGCGGTAGCCACCGCCGGCCTAGCAGAGGCAATCCGCCCGACTAAGCATGAGCGAATTTTGCGGATCTCGCGTTCGCGAATTTTGCGGATTTGCGGATTCGCAATCCGCAAAATCCGCGAATTCCCGCGAATTTGCGGATTTTTTTTTTGTGTTCGCCCGTGTTTCTGCCAGTTCGCGAGGGTTTTTACAATTTCGCAATTTGCGAACTTACCTGTCGGGTCGCAAGTTTTGCGAACTTGTTGTTTCTACGTGTCCAGCCTGTTTGGGACACTCTTCTTCATCACTGCCACTCTCTGTCACCACTGCCATTCTCTGACTACTCATGCCACCCTCTGGCCCACCCATGCCACCCTCTGTTTCATCACCACACCCTCTGGTTGTCCAGTGTACATTATTTTCGGCAAAGCAAAGCACACCTTCCCTGCCTCAAGTGACCTGAATTAATTTGGGGC
The DNA here is from genome assembly GCF_964263255.1 of Lissotriton vulgaris. NCBI lineage: Eukaryota > Metazoa > Chordata > Amphibia > Caudata > Salamandridae > Lissotriton > Lissotriton vulgaris. Next base: position 1,423,564,307 of record NC_141689.1, read on the forward strand.
TGATTAATGTGTCACAGAATATTTTTTTAGCTGGCACCTGCTTCCTTAGTGCGCCCTGATTAGTGATCTTTTGCACTTGCTAAGTGCTTTCATTGTTGCAAAATTAGTTACAACACCTGCCCTGCCCCAACTGACAATAATGAATTAGGGGCTGATTAATGGATTTTAACTTCCAGCCTGGCTCCTGCTTGTCTCCCTTAGCTGTAATTCAGGACCTTTGTGGCATATGTGTAACTATTCTGAGGTTCAGAGCAGGGTCACATAATAGTTTCAACTGGCAACTGAACTCTGGAGGGGCCCCTCAGGAAGCACTACAGGAAATGGCTACTAATGATGAGCCTGAACTTTTGAACCTGGTAAGTAGTTACTTTCAGTTTTGCTAAGATCGTATTTCTGCAATTTTGCACTTATTCGCGGGGCGCGAACTCACGCGAACAGTGCGAGCAGTGCGAGCAAAATCCGCTGCTCGCGGATTTGCGGATTTTGCGGGAGATTCGCGAATCTCGCGGATTGCGGATTTCCCGAAAATCCGCAAAATCCGCGAGCGGAACGGATTTTCCGCCCATGCCTACGCCCGACACCTATGCCTGGATTCCCACCTGCCGTATTAGGATGGCGGGGGGAGCGCGGCGGACGGAAATACCGTCCGCAGCTTTACCACCGCGGTCGCAAGGCGGTAATGGAATAATATGGTAGCGGTGTCCAATGGACACCGCCAGCCATATTACAATGGCCACGTATAGGTGCCTTTCTGCAGCGGCAATGCAGCCACGGAAAGGCAGGCGGTGTTTGCTGCAGCTGCCCCCCTGCATGCCGGTTTAGGGGGAGAACAGGGGGGGTACCTATGGTACCCCCGAACATTTGCATATGCAAAGCCCCTTAGTGTGAGGATAATTATCGCCGTCCAACTCTGAATTTTATCGCAGAGATAGCATGCTATCAGCAACGCTTATCTCCAAAGCGACAAAATTCAGAGTGCAAGCTGCCAATTGTGCGATTATCGCTGGAAATCCAGCAATAATCACACAACTTTTGGCGATAGCCCGCTGGGTACAGAGTCAAAATATCGAGTCACTGATGTCGACTTGCAGTAATATCGAGTTCCAAATATCGAAGGTAAGAAATGTTGATGTTGTAAATATCATAGTAAAAAATATTGTTTTGATCTATTGTTTATTATATCGAGTCAAGTAATGTCGAGATAAGAAATATCGATATATAAAATATCGAAATGTCAAAATATCGTTGTTTTATGTTTTATAAATTAGAGATGTTTAATTGTTTAGAAATAATTTTTTATATTACTTTTTAAAAGTTTAGTAATGTATTATACATTTTTAGGAGCGGGATGTTGGGTTTATAGGGGATAAGGGTGGGGAGTGTTTTAAAAATATATAAAGTAAAATTATGTTTTTTGAAAATGTATTAAATAGAAATGTGAATTAGAAAATTGACATTTTTGATTTAATTAAAATTTTTAGGAGTGGGATGTTGGGTTTATAGGGGATAAGGGTGGGGAGTGTTTTAAAAAAAGGTAAATTATGGAAAATGTTTATAAAAATTTAGAAAATTTAAATATTTTTTTGAAATTTGAAATTTTGTAATTTTATTCAAAATTTTAGGAGTGGGATGTTGGGTTTATAGGGGGCTAAGGGTGGGGAGTGTTTTAAAAAAAATAAAATTCTGAAAAATATTTTCAAAAATTTAGAAAATTGAAATATTTATTGGAAATTTAAATTGTCTTTTAAATTTAATATTTTAGGAGCGGGATGTTGGGTTAATAGGGGATAAGAGTGGGGAGTGTTTTAAAAATATTTAAATTATGGAATATGTTTTTAAAAATTTAGAAAATTGAAATATTTATTTGAAATTTGAAAATTGTTTTAAATTTAAAATTTTAGGAGTGGGATGCTGGGTTTATAGGGATAAGGGTGGGTAGTGTTTTAAAAATATTTAAATTAAATAGAAAAATTTAAAAAATATTACATTGAAATAGGAATTTGAAATTTGAAATTAAAAATGTAATTTCAAATTTTAGGAGCAGGATGTTGGGTTTATAGGGGATAAGGGGTGGGGAGTGTTTTAAAAATATTTAAATTAAATAGAAACATTTAAAAAAATTATTAAATTGAAATAGGAATGTGAAATTTCAAAATAAAAATTTAATTTCAAATTTTAGGAGCGGGATGTTGGGTTTATAGTGGATAAGGGGGGGGGGTCGCTTTTAAAACATTACAATTTGAAATACTTTTTTTTTTAATTAAAAAAAAAGAATTTTAATTGTAATATGTTACATTTGTTTAAACATTTTATGAGTGGGATGTTGGTTTTATAGGGGATAAGGGTGGAGAGTGCTTAGATAAATATTACATTTTTTAATTTTGAGAAATATTTTAATTATTTAATGTATAATTATAATTTCAAATTTTTACTAGATTTTAATTATGTTGATGTTATGATTATGTGTGATTTGTTTTTCAATATAGCAAATTTCGTAAAAAAATAGTTAAATTATTAAAAAGTATTTGTAAAATACATTAATATATTTATAAATAATTATTCTATAGAATTTTAATTTGTATTTAATAAATAGGTTCAGTGTCCAGCATCTACCCTAATTAAATGGATATTGGAGTTTGAATAGTAAATTAAATAGGTTTAGTGTCCAGCAACTACCCTACTTAAATGCAGATTGGAGATGGAATATTATATTAAATAGGTTTAGTGTCCAGCACCTAACCCAATTAAATAAAGATTGGAGTTGGAATAGTAAATTAAATAGGTTTAGTGTCCAGCACCTACCCCAATTAAATGGAGATTGGAGTTGGAATAGTAAATTAAATAGGTTCAGTGTCCAGCACCTACCCTAATTAAATGTAGATTGGAGTTGGAATAGTAAATTAAATAGGTTTAGTGTCCAGCACCTACCCCAATTAAATGTAGATTAGAGTTGGAATAGTAAATTAAATAGGTTCAGTGTCCAGCACCTAATCTAATTAAATGTAGATTGGATTTGTAATAGTAAATTAAATAGGTTCAGTGTCCAGCACCTACCCTAATTAAATATAGATTGGAGTTGGAATAGTAAATTAAATAGGTTCAGTGTCCAGCACCTACCCTAATTAAATATAGATTGGAGTAGGAATAGTAAATTAAATAGGTTCAGTATCCAGCACCTACCCTAATTAAATGTAGATTGGAGTTGGAATAGTAAAATAAATAGGTTCAGTGTCCTACACCTACCCTAATTAAATGTAGATTGGAGTTGGAATAGTAAATTAAATAGGTTTAGTGTCCAGCACCTACCCCAATTAAATGTAGGTTTTAGTTGGAATAGTAAATTAAATAGGTTTAGTGTCCAACACCTACCCTACTTAAATGTAAATTGGAGTTGGAATAGTAAATCAAATAGGTTTAGTGTCCAGCACCTACCCTAATTAAATGTAGATTGGAGTAGGAATCGTAAATTAAATATGTTTAGTGTCTAGCACCTACCCCAATTAAATGTAGGTTTTAGTTGGAATAGTAAATTAAATAGGTTTAGTGTCCAGCACCTACCTCAATTAAATGTAGATTGGAGTTGGAATATTACATTAAATAGGTTTAGTGTCCAGCACCTACCACGATTAAATGTAGATTGGAGTTGCAATAGTAAATTATTTGTGTTTAGTGTCCAGCACCTACCTTAATTAAATGTAGATTGGAGTTCGAATAGTAAATTAAATAGGTTTAGGGTCCAGCACCTACCCTAATTAAACGTAGATTAGAGTTGGAATAGTAAATTAAATGGGTTCAGTGTCCAGCACCTACCCTAATTAAATGTAGATTGGAGTTGGAATAGTACATTAAATATGTTCAGTGTCCAGCACCTACGCTAAATAAATGTAGATTGGAGTTGGAATAGTAAATAAAATAGGTTTAGTGTCCTGCACCTACCCCAATTAACTGTAGGTTTTAGTTGGAATAGTAAATTAAATAGGTTTAGTGTCCAACACCTACCTCAATTAAATGTAGATTGGAGTTGGAATAGTAAATAAATAGGTTTAGTGTCCAGCACCTACTTCAATTAAATGTAGATTGGAATTGGAATAGTAAATTAAATAGGTTTAGTGTCCAGCACCTACTAAAATTAAATGTAGATTGGAGTTGCAATAGTAAATTATTTGTGTTTAGTGTCCAGCACCTACTTTAATTAAATGTACATTGGAGTTGGAATAGTAAATTAAATAGGTTTAGTGTCCAGCATCTACCCCAATTAAATGTAGATTGGAGTTGGAATAGTAAATTAAATGGGTTCAGTGTCCAGCACCTACCCTAATTAAATGTAGATTGGAGTTGGAATAGTAAATTAAATAGGTGCAGTGTCCAGCGCCTACCCTAATTAAATGTAGATTGGAGTTGGAATAGTAAATTAAATAGGTTTAGTGTCCAGCACCTATCCTAATTAAATGTAGATTGGAGTTGGAATAGTAAATTAAATAGGTTCAGTGGCCAGCACCTACCCCAATTAAATGTAGATTGGAGTTGGAATAGTAAATTAAATATGTTTAGTGTCTAGCACCTACCACGAATAAATGTAGATTGGAGTTGCAATAGTAAATTATTTGTGTTTAGTGTCCAGCACCTACCTTACTTAAATGTAGATTGGAGTTCGAATAGTACATTAAATATGTTCAGTGTCCAGCACCTACGCTAAATAAATGTAGGTTTTAGTTGGAATAGTAAATTAAATAGATTTAGTGTCCAACACCTACCTCAATTAAATGTAGATTGGAGTTGGAATAGTAAATTAAATAGGTTTAGTGTCCAGCACCTACTTCAATTAAATGTAGATTGGAATTGGAATAGTAAATTAAATAGGTTTAGTGTCCAGCACCTACTAAAATTAAATGTAGATTGGAGTTGCAATAGTCAATTATTTGTGTTTAGTGTCCAGCACCTACTTTAATTAAATGTACATTGGAGTTGGAATAGTAAATAAATAGGTTTAGTGTCCAGCATCTACCCCAATTAAATCTAGATTGGAGTTGGAATAGTAAATTAAATGGGTTCAGTGTCCAGCACCTACCCTAATTAAATGTAGATTGGAGTTGGAATAGTAAATTAAATAGGTGCAGTGTCCAGCGCCTACCCTAAATAAATGTAGATTGGAGTTGGAATAGTAAATTAAATAGGTTTAGTGTCCAGCACCTATCCTAATTAAATGTAGATTGGAGTTGGAATAGTAAATTAAAAAGGTTCAGTGGCCAGCACCTACCCCAATTAAATGTAGATTGGAGTTGGAATAGTAAATTAAATAGGTTCAGTGTCCAGCACCTACCCTAATTTAATGTAGATTGGAGTTGGAATGGTAAATTAAATAGGTTCAGTGTCCAGCACCTATCCTAATTAAATGTAGATTGGAGTTGGAATAGTAAATTAAATAGGTTTAGTGTCCAGCACCTACCCCAATTAAATTTAGATTGGAGTTGGAATAGTACATTTAATTGGTTTAGTGTCCAGCACCTACCCTAATTAAATGTAGATTGGAGTTGGAATAGTAAATTAAATAGGTTTAGTGTATAGTACCAACCCAAATTAAATTTAGATTGGAGTTGGAGTAGTAAATTAATTATTTTCAGTGTCCAGGCACCTACCTCAATTAAATGCAGATTCAAGTGTGAATAGTAAATTAAAAAAAATATTTTTGTATAGTTCTTCACATTTTTTATATCTATATCTATAACATTTTTAATAAACAGTTTTTTATATATTGCTAGTAATATTTTCGGTAGTAGACAAAAATTACACAGTTTTTGAAAAATAATTTTCTTTATTTGTTCATATAGTACATAAATCAAATAATATATTTTTTATAAATGAATGTATACAATTTTAACAAATAAATAGAAGTACATTTTAAATAAAGTATTTAGTTTTTGTATAGTTGTTGAGTAAAGTACATTTTATGAATATATAAACAATATAGTAAATGAAAATATATCGAATATTACAATATATATAGTACATACAGTTGGAATTTTTTTTTACATTTCAACATTTTTATTACTGTACATTTTATAACATTTGTAACATATAAATGTATTGTTGACATTATGTTAAACATGTTGATATATTTTTCAAAAACATTTATATCATATATTGTTTATATTATACAATATACATTTTTTAATAATTTTTTTAAATTATATCTGTTATATTTTTTAATTGTATTAATGTTCATTTTTATTATTAGTATTAATACATTTAAAATGTTTGTAAATGTTTTTCAACTAAATACATAAAAAGTATACATTTTGTTTGGGATTTTTTTACAGAATTTTTTTCATAAATATAAAATTAAATATAAAACTAATAATATTTAATTTTGTATTTTTAAATATATGAATATAATAATATATTTTAAAAACATATACATAAATTGCATACATTTGGAAAAATAATGTAATAAAGTTTTACTCAATTTTTAAATGTTAAATACATTTATTTGTCATTTATTTAACTATTTCTGTGGTAATATTATTCTTTGGGTCTTTTATTTTGTAACCGCTCTTAGGGGTCCATCAGGATGGTGGGCGGATTGCCCCCGCCAGGTTGGCGGTAGCCACCGCCAGCTTGGCGGGGGCAATCCACCCGCCATCCTTTCCTGTATCCCCCCGCCATATTAGTATGGCGGGGAGACCATGGTGGAAGAAAACACCGCCCTCCACTTTTCCGCCCCGGTCGTCTTGCGGCCGGGGCGGAAAATGTTAAATATGGTCTATTAGACACCGCCAGCCATATTACGATGGCAAGAGTGCAATGCCTTTCCGTGGCGGCTTTAAGGCAAGCGGTCTTCACTCTGGGGCCTCCTGCGGGCCCCCAGAGTGAAGGTGAGTGGGGGCGCACACGGGGGTACCTGTGGTACCCCCCTTCATTTTCATTTCCAAAGCGGCAGGCACCGCGTGGTGCCTGCTGCTTTGCAAATGAAAATGCTGTGATGTATTGTCAGCATTGTGGCGGGCGGTGCAGAGAGCACCGCCCGCCACAAGGCTGAGAATACAGGATGTGCACGCCACTGTGGCGAGCACATCCTAATGGCACCCCCGGGACCCCCGCCCTTAAGGCGGGAGGTCCCGTTTTCCGATAGGGTGCCCGCCCGCCATCCTAATGAGGTCTTTTTGAGTCATTTGGGAAGATTCAAGCTCGCGGTTGAAAGCTACTTTGCGTCTGAGAAGGTAAGAGTTCTATTCTTTATATTTTAACTATTTTAAGTAAGTTTGGAAGGTAGTAGTTTGTTACTTAGGGTTTGTGGACTTCTATATTAGGATTTAGATTGTACGTAGTTGGTTATTTACGTTTTTATGTTTTCTCTGCGTTTTCTCGATTTACGGCCTTGTTGGAGTTATTGTGTTTGTGGGTGTTTATTTACTTTTGGTTTTAAATATGTATGTAATGGTGATTATTAATGTATGGTTTTAAGTTTTTTGTGGGTGGGAATGTTTATTTTTCTATTCTAGGTTTTTGGATACAGCGTTTTCGGTTTCAGAACTTTTACGTATTTTTTTTCAAAGGAAGTGTGTTTTAGTTCTTTCAACTAATATGTATTTTACACTTCCTTTATTTTCGGGTTTCCTGGAGCGTTTCCTATTATTTTTTAACTTTTTCTGGTTTTTGATGGATTCTGGATTATTGATTTATTTGGATGTTCGATGGATTTTGCACAGTTGTATTTTTTCATTTTATTGGGGTATTTTTTTTTATCCTGTGGATTTATTACTACCTGGATTATTATGGACATTTGGATTTGCTATTTACGTTGCTGTGAAAGGTAAGTGATTTTATATTAATATTTTTGTGGGTTGGGAAATGTTCAATTTTTATACAGTTTTTGTTTAGTTAGATATTTTTTTTTTCTCCATAATTTTAAATATTTAAAATTTATTAGACAAAATAAATATGTAATAATTGGTTAAGGAAATGTGTTTGTTTATATTTCAGGCATTTTTAGGATTTATTTTATTTTATATGGTTAGTGTTTTTAGTTTAGTGTTTTGGCAATCATTTTTAAGTATTCTAGTCCTCTTGTTGTAGGATAAAGTTGTACTTGTTGTTGTAAATATTGGTAAATTTGGGCAGTTTGTCTTGATAGTTTAGTTTTTAATTGTAAGATAGATTGCTCCATTCTTAATTCTTGAAAACTTTGTTCTTTTTGTATTGCTATTAGGAGTTTGTGTAGTGTAGGAGTTGTTCGGCCAGTTAAAGATAGAAAGACATTATAGTAAGCCTCCACTGCGTTGTTTGTTTTGGCTTCTTGGTTTAGGGTTGGTAGATATACATTCCACCAAGGTATTAGGAATTTTGGTTGGCGTCTGTGGCCTGACCTGTGTAGTCTCCCCACCCAGGTGTCCTCGGAATAATCGAGAAGTGGAGATAGCATTTGTTCATTTTTTGTATAGAAAGGACTTTCTATTAAAAGGTTATAGTGCTCAGCCACATCGGTGATTGGCACGTATGCTAGGGCTATCAGATGTATTATTTGGTATGCAAATGTAATATTGGTTGCATATTCAACACTAAGGGGCTCATTATGATGGCGGGCGGACTTTGTCCGCCCGCCACCCTAACGGAGAACGGGACCGCCCGCCATAAGGGCGGGGGTCCCGTAGGGGGAATTAGGATGTGCCCGCCACTGTGGCGGGCACATCCTCCATGTTTTGCATTGTGGCGGGCGGTGCACTCTTCACCGCCCGCCACAATGCAATACACTCGTAAATGCATTTGCATGTGAAAAGCGGAAGGCACCGCGTGGTGCCTGCCGCTTTGCATATGCAAATGTGGGGGGGGGGTACCATAGGTACCCCCCTGTCCTCCCCCTAAACCAGCATCACTGGGGGCCCCACAGGGGGCAGCCGCAGCAAACACCGCCTGCCTTTCCGTGGCGGCATTGCCACCGCGGAAAGGCACCTATATGTGGCCATTGTAATATGGCTGGCGGTGTCCTTTATACACCGCCACCATATTATTCCAGTACTGCCGCGGTCGCAAGGCGACTGCAGCGGTAAAGCGGCGGACGGTCTTTCCGTCCGCCACGCTCCCCCGCCATCCTAATACGGCGGGGGGAATCCAGGCATAGATGTCGGGCAGATTGCCTCTGCCAGGCCGGCGGTGGCTACCGCCAGCCTGGCGGAGGCAATCCACCCGACATCATAATGGACCCCTAAGTTTTGATTTTTCCAAATGATTCCATAGACATTGGTTAAAGTGGAAGTAACAACCTTGTATGGATGTGTGAGGATATATTTTAAGGATGGAATTCATCATGGCTTGTTCAAAGTCTATTATAATTTTTAGGGGAAAGAAGTCTGTTGTTTCTTCTTTTATTTTGTTTAATATTTCTGTGTATGTTGAAGTTTGTTTGCTTGGTAACAAACAATAGATAAATGGTATGCAAGTATTATGGTATTGCCCATGTATGGTATATAATTGATAGAATGGTTTAGGGCATATGGTAAATGTGCCATCCATCATCCATGTTTTACTTTCTTTTATTTTTTTATGTTGTTGTTTGTAGCAAACATAATTATCCTTTTATCTTTATTGTTGTTATCGTAGAAGATAACAGGTTCATCGTTATGAGTTATGGTAAGGTCAGGTGGAATTATGACCTCTTCAAAAGTTTTAGGTGTTGGTATTGTTGGTCTTGTGGATTTTTTTCTCCTAGCTATGGTTCTTTTTATAGCAGCTATTGTTGGTAATTGACCTCTTGCTTCTCTAGGTACTCTAGGTAGTAATTCCTTAAGTATTACACTTGTTGATAGGTCTGAGGTGCTGCTTAATTCCTTAATATTTTCTAGAGTAGATCTAACCTCTATTTCTGAGATATTAGGTGGATTGTTGTGTTCAGTTGTATTAAATACACTTGTTTCTCTGGTTGTTGCACACCCATAGCATTTCTTTGAGTAATACTTAGTACATTTCCAGTTTACTTTAAGGTCTTTTTGATTTTTCTGAGTATAAGTATATAACATAACAAAAATTTTCCTTTCTGAGATGTAACAAATTTTGCTTCTTCAGTCATTGTTTGTTTCTTAAATCTAGAAAGGATGTAATAAATATTATTAGAAAATGTATTTTTAATATAAGAATATTTAATTTTATATGTATTATTGTTCGGTACTTACCAATTGTAATGTAGTTGACTTTCAATGTAGATGTTGTCTTTTTTACTTGATGCTTTTCTTGATTTTAGTGGTCTGTGGAAAGAAAGTTAAGTATATTTTAGCAAATGTTTACATGTGTATTTTGGTTACACATTTTGTAGGGTACTATATTTTATTATTAAAAGTTCTGTTGATTTTATATAAAGTAAATACTGGTTTGAAAAAAAATATATATATTTTTTTAATTAAGTCAAGTATTAACATTGTGGGTTTTTTAAGATAAATAATAGTACATGTACATGTCTTCTGTACTTACCAAGTGTTCTTTATTTGTTGTTGAATGTAGATCTTTTCTGGATATATTGCTGCTTTTCCTTTTTAAGTTGTCTGTGGAAATAAATAAATGTATGTTTAATAATGTGTTTTGTATTTATATGTGAAGTTGGTTTTTTATACAAGCTTTTTACATTTTCTTTCTTTTAAACAAGTGTTTACAATTTTAAATAATGTAGAAAGTAAAGTAGGAGTTTCTTAGATGCTTATAACATTTGAGCATTTTTTATAGCTTTTCCTTAGTGTTTAAAAAATAAATTTAGTATACTTACATTTTCAGTTAGTTGTTTTAGTTTGTAGAAAATGTTTTTATTTTTCTTAAAGTTGAATCTGTTGTGGAAATATGTTGAGATAGAAAGATAATTAAGTTTTTGAGTTCTGACCATGAAAAGTAGGTTACATTTAATTTAACGTTTTATTCAGAAACATATGTTTACTTACTTTTTGTTGTCTGTAGTTTGTTGGTTATCAGATGATTATTTAAGGTTGTCGAGAATTTTGCAGTGTTTCTTCAAGCTGAATATTTTCTGCTGGTTTTAGAGTATTGAATTTAGTTCTTTATATAGTGTGTCTTTAATTAGTGTTTGAATGTCATTGGTCAGATATCTTGAAATGTGTTTCTATTGGTTAGTTTGAATTTTTTTAAGTTAAATAATTATGTTAGTTGTATGTGAAATGGTTATTTAGAGATTGTGTGTCTTTTTCTGTATTTTATGAATAGTTTATAGATTTTGTATTGCTTTTAAAAATGTATTATATTGAATTTAAAATGTGTATATTTTAAATGTGTTTGTTTAAATTGTTTTCATTTATGTAGTATTTTTAATAATTATTTTAGGGAGATGTATTTTTTTTAATTGTGTTTGGTATGTATATACATAGTTATATGAGTGTATTTTTAATGGTTTAAAGGTGTAGTGTGTTTAATAATATTTTTTGATTAGTTTAGAGATGTTGATATTTAGGTAGTGTCGATAATATTGATGTTTATATTTTTGATTTCGATATTTTTGTAATGTGCTATATTTATTTATAACTGTCGATATTTTTAATTTCGATGTATGTGTGTTTGATTTTGGTGGGGTCGATGTTTTTGTATTACGATATTGTTTGATCGTTGTTTTTGTAGTTTTTTAAATAAATACAGGGTGTCGATTTATTTGTAATCGATATTTGAGACTAGATATTTGTGTAGGTCGATTTTTGTGAAATTAATAATTTGTCAGTGATTCAGCTTGCTGATAGGGCCTCACATACTTAGCCATGATATCCACCTTCAATAGGATATCATGGCTAAGTCAGTTTCAAAGCAGGAGTAAGGGAAGTAGCGATAACAGAGGTTATCGCTACTTTTCTTGTCGCTATGCTGCTTTGCGTGAGGCTTGATAATAGGAGAAATGTTGCTTAGCGACATTTCTCCCATTACCCTGGGGAGGAACGCCCACTTTGCATCTCATTAGAGATGCAAAGCAGGGCGTTAAGGGAAATGGTGATAAGGCAAGGTTTCATGCGATAGCGTGACCTTGCTAATAAGGCGATAAAATTATCGCCGCTTTTCGTCCGAAAACGGATGCTAAAGCTGCAATAAGTTTTTTATCGCCTCGTTGCTGATATGTCTCTTAGTGCCTTATCTGCAATCTCTGCTCAGCGCAATATTGGCTTTTTTTGTTCTCTCTCCTGTGTTTATTTTAGCACATTATAGGGGTGGAGAGCAGGTTACACCCTCCTCCCTGCACTTTGACATTTGGGCCCCACAAAGCTTGGATTGAAAATGATACACATACCTTAGGATGCTATCATGATGATACAATATTAGGTGGAAGCAAATGTACGTTCAGGAATGGGAGAGGGAATACCATGCAAAGCTGGTGAGCACCTACACATTTATGAGTATTCATAAACAGGGTTGAGAAAGAGGTTCCTCCACCTTCAATAGGATATCATGGCTAAGTCAGTTTCAAAGCAGGAGTAAGGGAAGTAGCGATAACAGAGGTTATCGCTACTTTTCTTGTCGCTATGCTGCTTTGCGTGAGGCTTGATAATAGGAGAAATGTTGCTTAGCGACATTTCTCCCATTACCCTGGGGAGGAACGCCCACTTTGCATCTCATTAGAGATGCAAAGCAGGGCGTTAAGGGAAATGGTGATAAGGCAAGGTTTCATGCGATAGCGTGACCTTGCTAATAAGGCGATAAAATTATCGCCGCTTTTCGTCTGAAAACGGATGCTAAAGCTGCAATAAGTTTTTTATCGCCTCGTTGCTGATATGTCCCTTAGTGCCTTATCTGCAATCTCTGCTCAGCGCAATATTGGCTTTTTTTGTTCTCTCTCCTGTGTTTATTTTAGCTCATTATAGGGGTGGAGAGCAGGTTACACCCTCCTCCCTGCACTTTGACATTTGGTCCCCACAAAGCTTGGATTGAAAATGATACACATACCTTAGGATGCTATCATGATGATACAATATTAGGTGGGAGCCAATGTTCGTTCAGGAATGGGAGAGGGAATACCATGCAAAGCTGGTGAGCACCTACACATTTATGAGTATTCATAAACAGGGTTGAGAAAGAGGTTCCTCCACATCGAAAACCTTTTCCCTTGGTAAAAAAAAAAATGTATGTCTTAAAGTTTATAAATGCTGGGTGAATCTAGTTCTACACTTACGGCTTCTGTTTGCCACGCTATGCTGTTCATATTGTTTAAAACAGGCTGGCAGGCTTGCAGTCTAGAGAGGCACCTGCTGCACGTCTTTATTCCGAAATGCACTCAGAGTGGGCTTGAGCGGCTGGATCCTCCTGTACCCAGGCTGCAGTCTAGTTATCCGCCATGATCAGCCCCTATGCCAGCTCGCCAAATGTTGGAGCAGGTGCTGAATATCAAAAACTAGAACATAGAAACTTGAAAATCAGGAACAGTTTAAGTTAAATTAAACAATAAGGTCCAGAAATATCAGCCACATCTCTTACAGTTGCGCGCTGGAATTCAATTTGCAATAGGTACATGACATGCTTTATACTGTTCAGTGGGTACAATAATGTGAAGCTAGTCCTCCTTTGAGTAGGAAATAATGGTACAGTGGGTCATAAATTGAGTATTTAGATGCTTGATCCCACTATGATAGAAGGGGTCATAAATACCACTGGAGTTCGTATACTGAGGTGGTCCAGGTGGCCCGGTGTGTCATGTGAGTTATCTAGGGTGACGCTTACTTATAGCATTGTTCGAGCTTTGTTTGATGAATGCAAATGACCGGCTGCTCTGGCGTCGTGTCCTTGGACCAAATGCAGGCGATCTGCAGTGCATTTATTTGTGTTTATGAGTGTGTGCATCTGACATGCTTCTTTAGGCATTACATCCTGGGGCCATATGTGATTACTGCTGCAATCTTCCAGGTGTGTTTGAGGCTTGTTCCATATCTGGTGTCTCTATCACAAGATTCACTAGGGGTGAACAGAGGGCAGCTGTGATCACCGTTCCCTCTAGGCCGCGCGCGCACCTTCCCTGACATCAGCGCGCACCACCTAGCGTGGAGCGCGCACACAGGACGTCGCTAGAGAGTCGCGCCGCCCGCCGCTTTTAAAAAGTGAGCGGCGCGAACATGAGGCACTTTTCCAGTGTTGGCGGTGGCGGAGGAGCGGGCATGAGGAGCGCAGGTAAGGAGGCGGGGGGCTGGTGGGGATTGTGGGGATTATGGCGCTTGCGGCTGTGTGGGAGCGTGGCAGACTGTGGCCTTTTGTTTAAATATTGTTGTTACTCAGAGCCCTTTCACTGGCTCCGATTAACAGCAATACTTAAACAAAATGCCACAGTCTGCCCCGCGCTTTACTAACAAAAGCGTAGTCACTTTCCAAACACAGGGCATACTTTAGCAAACGCTGTGTTTGGAAAGTGTCTACGCTTTTGTTAGTAAAGTGCGGGGCAGACTGTGGCCTTTTGTTTAAGTATTGCTGTTAATAGGAGCCTGTGAAGGGGCTCTGATTAACAACAATATTTAAACAAAAGGCCACAGCGGTTGGGGAAACGAGCGGTACAGAAGGCAAGAGGGCAGAAACGCACAAACACGAGTGGAACACAGACAGAAAGGCACAAAAACGAGTGGGACACAGGACATAAAGGCACAAAAACGAGTGGAACACAGGGCATAAAGGCACAAAAAATGTGTGGAACACAGGACATAAAGGCACAAAAACGAGTGGGACAGAGGGCATAAAGGCACAAAAACGAGTGGAACACAGGGCAGAAAGGCCCAAAAACGAGTGGAACACAGAACAGAAAGGCACAATAACGAGTGGAACACAGGACATAAAGGCACAAAAACGAGTGGGACAGAGGACATAAAGGCACAAAAATGAGTGGAACACTGGACAGAAAGGCACAAAAAACGAGTGGGACAGAAGGCAGAAAGGCACATAAAACCAGTAGGGCAGAAAGGCACAAAAAACCAGTAGGACAGAGGGCAGAAAGGCCCAAAAAACGAGTGGGACAGAGGGCATAGGGGCACTAAAAACAAGTGGAACAGAGGGCAGAAAGGCACAAAAAGCGAGGGGAAAAACGAGTGGAACAGAAGGTAAAAGGGGCAGAAAAACGAGTGGCACAGAGGTCAGACGGGCACAAAAAACTAAAGGCAAGGAGGCAGAATACAGAAACATAGGGGCAGCTAAGAACAGAAGGCAGAATGGGCAGAGAGGCACGGGGGCAGCGAGGGAACAGAAGGGGAAACTGGGCAGAGACACGGGCATCGAGGGGTACAGAAGGAAAGACCTGGCAGAGAGAGCATGGGGACAGCAAGGGGAACAGAGGGAAGAAAAAGGGCACGGATTTTCGTGCTGTCTGATTGCTCACTTTCCACAAGCCCTTGCGTACCAATAAATAATACACTGCTGTATGCATACATGTCCATGCCAATAGACCTAATTCAGGCTGTCTCCCTCTTGAAATTGCCTCTGCTTCAAAAGGCGTTTTTAAAAAGAAATTTAAGTTGTACAAATTGCTTGGGGGTCCCCGGCTTCCAAACAGGAATGGATGAGGCATTTCCGGATTCTTTAATGCATGCATAGCATTTCAGTAAACACACACTGCGCTGGTCAGCCTCTCCTAAAATCGGGCGCTATGATACGTCGGGGAAGTCCGTGATGTTAACATTAAAATAAAGCAACCTACTTTGCTTTAACTTAGTACTTTTTCTGTAATGGCTTCCTGCACAACTTGTCATGGCGTGCTTATCCAATTTGCAAACTGCCCTTAAGACCTTTATTGTGGCGCTGTATGTGTGAAAATGCACCATCTTTTCACTTTTTAAAGTAAATGTTTTGAGTGCCATTTGGCGCCACAGATACGCGAGGTTTGGTTCCTGGCGCACATAGCCATGGTTGCAGCGCACAGAGACCCTCCACTGCCGCACACAGAGAAAAATAATTAGAGGGAACATTGGCTGTGACATGTTGATCTGATAAAGGGTCATTCTGAAACTGTAATGAGTGTTTTATGGTGACTTTGGGTAGCAAAGGCAACAGTTGTACTGGGGTGAGCGGTCTCCTAAGAGCTGAACCTTTCTATAAATTGATCCGATGCTAACAAACTGGACTGACCTTTTTACCATTCTATGTATGCTCTCTTGTTGGCTGCTCCTTATTGTGAATTACACTTCTAGCACACACTGGCTCAAGGGGCTTAACTAAAGACCCTCTATGTATATTATTTTAATAAAAATATATATATTTTTCTTTATTACAAAAATTCTGGGAATTTAGCCCAGACCAAAAACATCTATAGTCATTTAGAAATGAAAACAAATCATTTTGGAAATGTATCATTACATGATGCATGAATTTGGTCTCTGCAAAAGGCTTCTTTCTCAAAGCTTATGTAATCCATGCCACGCATTGTCCAGGGACTGGGACGCCAACGTAGATCCAAGTCAAATTTTCAGGATGTGCATATTCTCTAAATTAACATAAAAATAATCAAAATGGAAATCATGTATATAGTCAGAGCTATCCTGAAAATGGCGTGGTAAGCAAAACAACGATGGATTAAACCCAGATCTGTTACTGGGGGTGCATATTTTGCCAATTTGCAACATTCCGTCTATCATCTTGTGTGTTTTGTTTTTCAAGCACAATACAGGGGTCGGGAGCAGATTACACTTACTTACCTGCTCTGTGACATTTGGGACCCACAAATCTTGGATTGAAAATGATCCACATACCTTAGGATGCTATCATCCAGATAAAATATTATGTGGGAGCAAAGGTGCTTTCAGGAATGGGGGATGGAATACCATGCAAAGCTGGTGAATGCCTACACACTTGTGAGTTTTCATAACAGAGTTGGGAAAGAGGTTCCTCCACATGGAATTTTCTTTACCAGTGATAAAAGAAAACGGTATATCTTAAAATTTACAGATGTGAGAAGTGCTGAAAACTATGACTCAATTCTTTCCATGAATACTAGCATTTTATAGCAATTCCAAAGCTAAATGTAAAGCTACTCAAAACTTAGGCATTCATCTATAGAAACTGGGCTGGAATGTTCACAGGTGCTCAAGCTCATGCTTTTCAGGCTTTTTCAGGGGGCAGTATGAAACAATGTTATTACTGGCAGGTAAGTGTCCTGATTGCTCTGACATCCTCATGGTCAAGGTTATCAACACTTGATTTAGAGGGCAACCCAATGAATCATAACAGGTGTGTATATGGTGTCTGGGGCATGATGCAACTTTTGTGTTCACATGAGTTGGCCTCAGGACACCCATCCAATAGAGCTACAAGGAATGCCACATCTTGATCAGCATACAAACCAACATGTAGTTCTCTGAGGGAGGAAAAGTGGTTTTGGCAATAAACATAGCACCACAGTTTACCCCATGTGTAATTGATCTCCTTCCCTAGCAATTCAGGCAGAAGTCACAGGGGATCTTCAGCCTCAGTTTCAGTTGACCAGTATTGTCCCTGGGTTCAGGGTAGGTTGCAGCACAAGTCATCAGTCACAGCAGCACCCCACGGTTGAGCAGAATTTCTCACAGCAGTATTCAGGCACAATCAACACCCCCCCTGTTCCACTGAGAATTTAAAGATCTAAAACAGTCAGGTAAATGGATACAATATTCTACACAGGGCCACACACAAACTCACAAAAAAATACATACACACATATACCTCACATTCAGGGAACATTGAGGTGATCTAGGCATTTACAGATTACTCATATTTAACCGGGAGTGCCAGTAGTCAGTATCTCCGAATTGGGATGCAGGTAGGAAGACCTATTACCCATGACCTTTAGTTAGCTGCCCCTCAACCTTTAGTTGTGTTATGGCCCAAATATGAGGATGGTAGCCACCCATGTTAAAAAATTATGCTATGTATTAGCATGTGGAATGCTTTGCTGATGAACAAATTACAGAAATGGTTTACAGAGCATGTGAAAGAAGACTTAGCAGACAAGTCTCCTGTGCAGGAAAATATTTTGCGTCAATCGTTTGCTGAGGATGTAGATCTGCTGAAAATCCCTGCTTTTCTCAAGTCTATTTGAAATTATTGATATCTGGATCACCTTACCACAGAAGGATTGGGAGAACGGGGTAGGGTAAAAGAAATCACAGAAGCTCTTGCTATGGTGCTGTATTATCAGGAATACCCAGCAAGGACTGGAATCTGTTACTGGTAGGATGTATTGTAACAACCTCAGCAGGCAACTTTTGTGAGTTCTATATAAGTAAGGTATAAGCCAATGGGTAAATGCACAAGAATGACCAAATGTATGCTGGTGCATGGAGGAGTTACCCACACCATGGGGAGTAGCCTACCCATATCCAGGGTAGTGTTGGAGCCAATGAGACCAGAAATGGATCAGGATATCAACGCTGATCCCCAGAACACCAATAAATACAAGAATTCTGCACAGCAACGGACGAATGGTAAGACAAGCAATATATAAACAAGATACGGTTACAAGCCCTAAAATGAAAGGGCAAGGACTAACTTAAGGGGGAACAGGGAAGGAAAAAACCAACAAAGGTGTTTGGACGTTGTTGTGTCTTAACCCTCTTCTCTTGCCCTTACCCTTATCTGCGCGAGCTTGTCCCCAGCGCGTAATTGGTTAAGCCAGCTGGAATGTTGACAGCTGAGTGTTCCGAGGGTTGACAGTTGACAGTTTACAGAGTTGACATTTGGCTACGATACTTACGCTTGCTGCGGTGTGTTGTCTTTGACAATAAATACTTCTAAAACTTCTACATGTTCCCGAGCGTTATAATATAACAATTTGGCGACGAGGACGAAGCAACACACAACGAACTCACAAGAAGAAACTCCGGTAAGGAATATAAAAGAAAATAGGAACGGAGTAAATAAGGAAAATCTTAAAGCAACATGTGTAATGGAAAAAGTAATTGCAGCAAGATAACTGAAAAGGAATGTTGAAATGAAGGTATGAAAGTAAATTGAAAATTACAAGTGAGGAGAAGAACTATTGTCTGTGGTGCGACCTTAAGGAACAACGTGTGAATCTGAATCTAAGGGAAAAAAAAGAGAAATGAAATCGCACCTTTCAGAAGTAAATCGGGCACAGCTGAAACGCATGCGAATGCAGTAGGTGAGTGGCAGAAAGCGAAGAGAAATCAAACAGCTGCGCCGGCTCCGTCCACGAACGAGCCGTGAGGGAATCTCCACAGCGCAGAGGCGGGAACGTGTGCGCACGCAAAATGACGCAATAGACGCCATCTTAAAGGCAAAATGATAGAAGGAATGCCAATGCAAAGGAGACATACGTGCACTAGATAAACAGTAAGTAGTTTAACAGGAAGTTGCCTCAGCTAATGCAAAAAAATATGAAAATAAAGAAATTAAAAAAAGGAAGGCACATTACCCCTAGTGGAATTTTACTTAGATATCCTCATAAACATGAGTTTGGAGGTATTTTTATTTTTTGAGACTAAAAGCTAAATTTTGAAGGTATTTTAACAAATTGGAATAAATAAATAAGGCACAATGGCAAACAGCAGCAACTACAATTTACAACCACAAGAACCATATTCAAAAGTAACAGGTACACCTCCAGTGAAATGGGAAACATGGAGAGAGTACTTTTGCAATTATATATCAACATTTGAAAAGGAAGAGGAACCAATGAAACAAGAAGACACGAAAAAGATACTGTTACATTGTTTAGGTGCTGGGGGTTTGGATGTGTACAAAAATATAAATAAGAAAATACGTGGAGGAGCTGACAGAAATGTGTATGATGAAGCCCTTGAAGATTTAGATGGTTACTACAAACCAATGGTTTGCGTAGCAGTACACAGATATAAGTTCTACAGAAGGAAACAAGGGAAAGAAGAAAGTGTTGATGACTATGTTGCTGCACTAAAAAACTTGCCATTAACTTGCAAATTTGAGAACATGCATGACGATTTAATTAGAGATCAAATAGTTTTGTGTGCAGCAAATCCGAACATACAGGATGTGCTATGGGCAAAAGGTGAGAAACCTCTACAACAAGTCATCGAGATTGTGAAAAAAGCTGAATTGACAGGAAGGTGTGCTATGGAAGTAATAAACGAAAATAAGAACAAAGAGGAAATTTCTAGTGTTGTAGCGAAAGTAATTGGTACAAGGAAAAAGAAAATAGATTAAAGAAGCCAAAGCAGAGAAAAAACAATGTCATGCAGATATGGGAAGAAGTACGAGGAGTTAAGATGTTATCGTTGCGGTAGCAGCAAACACTTGGCCAATGATAGAAATTGTCTAGCGAAAAACAACAGGTGTGGAAAGTGTGGACTCATTGGTCATTTTCAAAAAGCATGCAACAGAAGGGAGAGACCATAAGAAAAGTTTGTTCAAGAAGAAGAAAGTGAAGATGAAAATGAGTCATCAGACGGCTCGGAGTACAATCTGTCTGTACTAAATGTGACAGATGTAACTGATGAAAATGAAGAGGAAAGTAACAAGATCAAGAAAAAAACGTTGTGCAAAATGATTATAGGCGGTGTGGACAAGGAGATAATAGCCGATTCAGGTTCACCGTGTACAATTGTAAACCAAGAAGTATGGAAAAACAAATTTCGAGGAGTTCTTGGAAATAAAATGGAAAAACCGGATATATCATTGAAAACCTTCACAAATGAACCAAATGAACTTGTGGGGTACAGGAAACTAAATTTCGTGTTCAAAGAAAGAGCAATGGACAGCAAACTGTACGTGGCAGTGACTGGCCCCTCTGTACTAGGGTGGAGGGACCAGGGAAAACTTGGGATTACTCTCAACCCTAACAGTTCAGAACCCGTGTTGGTCATGCAACAGGACACTTTAATGAGTGACGATCTCGTAGAAAGGTTTCCTAATGTTTTCAACTGAAAAATAGGGAAATTGAAGGGGTTCCAGCACAAAATAAAGTTAAGGAAAATGTGAACCTGTGTGTACATAAAGTCAGGCATGTACCTTTGACTCTGCGGGAAGAAGTCAGAAAAGAAATTGAAAAATTACTGGAGGCTGGTATAATAGAGCCTACTGAGTCGGCGGAGTGGGTTGCGCCCTTGGTGGTCGCAAGGAGATCGAACGGCAAATTGAGGCTATGCATGGACCTGAGGGACCTCAATAAGAACATTCTCATCGACCAATACCCTCTGCCAAGAATAGGAGAAATGCTATCCCTCACCAAAGGCATGAAAGTGTTTTCTACAATCGACCTAGCGGCCGCACACCATCAGGTACCACTACACCCTGATAGTAAACACCCCACCACTTTCATCTCACCCTTCGGGTGCTACAGGTTCAAGCGAGTACCATTTGGCATTGCATCTGCTGCAGCGTTATTCCAAAGACTCATGCAGGAGATCTTCAAGGGGTGAAAAACATACTCATCTTTCAAGATGACATCCTGGTCATGGGTAAAGATCAAAAAGAACATGACAGTAGACTGATACAAGTATTGAAGAAATTAGAAAAATGCGAAATGACTGCTGAATACAAAAAGTGCAAATTCAGTAAAGAACGTGTAAACTACCTTGGACACGAGATCTCACATGAGGCAATAAGAACAAAAAAAGAACTAATCAGGGCAATTAAAGATGCACCCGTACCCACCAACAAGGAAGAACTTGAAGCATTTTTAGGGTTGGTGGAGTACTACTCCAAATTTGTAAAACACTTTTCAGCTAAAACATATGACATCAGGACACTACTCAAAAACAAGAGTAAATATGAGTGGACTAGCGAATGTGAAAGAAGCTTAAAACAATTAAAGAAAGAAATTTGCGAAGCACCAGCTCTGCAAGGATTTGACGGAAATCTGGATTGTGTGATAACTACAGATGCAAGTGGAAAAGGGCTGGGTGTTGTACTAACGCAAATAGAAAGCAATGGAAGAGAAGTAACATTCGCATTTGGTTCGCGCTCTCTAACAGCAGCAGAAGAAAGGTGCTCCGTAATCGAAAGAGAGGCGCTGTCATGCGTATGGGGAATGGAGCACTTCCGCCAATATATCTGGGGAAAGAAAATAATTTTGAGGTGTGATCACAAGCCTTTAACCAAGATGCTAACCGTTAAAGAATTGTACAACGCTTCACCTCGTTTGGCACGTCTGTCCATTAGACTGTTGGATTACAATTACGATGTGCAGTACCTACCTGGAGTGAAGAATGTAGTAGCAGATTTCTTGAGTAGGCTTCCTTTGAAAAGCATGGGCACAGCTGTACCAGAAGAAGAACTTTGTGTCGCAAACAAAAGTGAAGAAATCCCAACCATAAATAGAAGTGAATGGAAAAAAGAATATTCTAAACGTAAGCAATTGCAGGAAATCAAGGAACACATTGTCAAAGGATGGCCAAGGAAAAATTGTTTGGTGAGTGAATTAAGAATATATTGGGAACTCAGAAATGAATTATCAGGGGAAAACGATCTCATCCTAAGACAAAGTAAAGTGGTACCACCAAAGGACCTTAGGGAAAGGATAATTAACATATGCCACGAAGGACATTTGGGTATGAGCAAAACTAAACAAAAGATTACATGTTGGTATTGGTGGCCTGGTTGTGATATGCAAGTGGAGAGAGCAATAAGGAACTGCATAGAATGTGAAAACTCAGACAAGACACAAACGACTCTATGACCCCCACCACAGCCATTACAATGCCCGAACGTACCATGGTAAAGAGTCGGAATTGACACATTGGGACCCGTGAAGTGACAGCATGAAGGAGTGTATGTTCTAGTGTTAGTGGACCATCTTTCAAAGTGGCCTGAAGTGAAAGTATGCGGGAAAGTTAACACTAGCGACGTGCTTAAGTTCATGGAGGAAGTTTTCATCAGAGAGGGAATCTCTAAGACTATATTCAGTGATAATGGAAGCCAATTCACTTCAGATGCGTTCAGGAGATTTGTTGAAAGAAATGGAATCAACCACAAAACCACATCAGTATACCACCGTGCTGGAAATGGTGGAAAGGTTTAACAGAGTGATAAAAGGAACCAATCAACTTGCACACAACAATGAAAAATGTTGGAGGAAAGAGGTAAACAAGATGATTTGGGGATACAGAATTACCCTGAGTGAGAAAACGTCGGTGGGCTCTTTTGAGGTAATGAGAGGAAGGACACCCGTCTCTAAAGAAAATATTGGATGGATCAAGCCCGAAGTAAGAAAGGAATGGTCTGTAGACGCCCTCAGGGAAAGGATCATGGAAGCACAAAATGCTTACAAAGAAAAATACGACAAATGAAAGAACTGTAGAGAATTCAACATCATTGTGGGAGACAGTGTCAGAGTGAAGAAAAGCGGTCATATTGCCAAGGGAGAAAACAAGTTTACTGCACCATCGAAAGTCGTGGAGGTCTTCTGCAATTCTGCTTTGCTCAGTGATGGGAGAATATGGCACGCCTCTGCTATGTCCATTTGTCAAAGAGGCGAATTTAAGAAAAGGAAAGGCAGTGAACATTGCCCCGTGCAAGAAGAAAGAAACTACTGCAGTGGGTCACAATGGATGGGAGAGGATTCCGAACAAGAGGAGGATTGCAATGGAGCAGCAACTACAGCTCAGGACAACCTGGGTGGACAAGACCTAGAGAACATCGAATCTATTGGTGAACGCGAGGACTTCAGCACGGATGCCTCGGTAGGATCCCAGGACTAAGTGAGAGCTATGCCTCTGGAAATGCACAAGAGGGAAATGAGTTTGAAGGTGCGGGAAGCGACTGCAAGCATGAAGAGCCTGGAGAATCTTTACAAAGCAAAGATGGAACTTCTATAGCACCGGCCGGTGCAACTATGAGCAATCCTGAAGTTGTTAAAGCCAACACTAGCAGTTTTGGCAGGGTTCTGAGTAAACCCATCAAATTGGATGACTATGTTTGCTAGTAGCACCGCGCTGTGAATTACTGTGGTTTTGCAGCACGCTTCTAAATTCCTTCCTCTTTAGGGATGGAGATGTGTTGTGTCTTAACCCTCTTCTCTTTCCCTTACCCTTATCTGTGAGAGCTTGTCCCCAGCGCGTAATTGGTTAAACCAGCTGGAATGTTCACAGTTGAGTGTTCCGAGGGTTGACAGTTGACAGTTTACAGAGTTGACATTTGGCTGCGATACTTACGCTTGCCGAGGTGTGTTGTCTTTGACAATAAATACTTCTAAAACTTCTGCATGTTCCCGAGCGTTGTATTTTAACAGACGTAAGGTTGAGTGTATGAACTGAGCAAAAGCAGAGAGCAAAAACAACCACAAAATGTGACTAGACAGGAGACGTGCAGTGCAGTTAAGTACTGTTTCTGTTCATGTTGATCAGATATGAACCTCAGACCCACGAAGTTCCAGCCCTTGTAGTAGCTACTAGTCTAGTGTTCCTCAGATACCACTGCCTAGTCTTCATTAGTATCCATTCCCTTCCCTCTATGAATTGTCTGAATCTATGACTTAAGCAAGATATGATCTGGGACTGTTATGACTGCAGTCCATGAGTCTGAGCAGGTCCAATAGTGTGTAACTGTGTCTGTGGTCTTTTCTATATTCAGTCCTAAAATGAAATCCTCAGAGTCCCTCTCCACACCCCCATCCCTGAAGAATTTCCCTCCAGAGCTCTGGGAGGTTTTGCTTCCTTGGGAAGAAATTTATAGAACTGACAGATGAGATGGGGTGCATGCACCAAGAAGCTGGTTCCTAAGATCTTTAAGAAATATACACCTTCAAAGCCACTGGGTATTTCTAACTGCCTATGACATATACTAGAATATATCATAGACAATACTTCACATTCAGGTCTGCAAAACATCAATTTAGCAGTTTGGGGAACCCTCTTGGACGTAGCAGGTTTACTTCTAGAGATATGCATGGGTATATATGCCAATTAGTGGAAAGTACTAATCTGACCCCTGCTTTCACTACAAATCGTATAATCTTGATGGGGCCAACAAATATGGGCGTAACTCGGTATGAGATCCTGGAATACACAGGTTGTTTCTGTACAGTCACACCTTATTCCCCAGATAACAGAAAGGGGGAGCCTGCCCGTATAAGTCAACCTTCATTAATTATTCTTGTATGATCTTCCTAGCCTTTTTTATCTGCTGCAACAACTGAGCGCCCAATGTGATCTTGGATGATCCTACAAAAATGGGTAGCCTGCGAGGATGAATTCAGGTGTAATAAAAGGAAGCTATTCCTAGGGTAAAAAGTTATTGTTAGTGAACTCAGCCAGAGATATCTACCAAGACCACTATGACTGATGATTCCTTAAAGCAGCACCTCGTGTAGCTTTCAATTGCATAGCTTGATTGACTCTCTTGCTCAGTCCATCCGTCTGTAGGTGATAACCAGTAGATTTAAAATCACCATAAAATCAACCTAACATTTTCATTGATTCTGTCCAGGTAGGACTGTAAACTGTGAACCTTGATCTGTGATTATAATATCCTGTAACCCTTGAAGTCTGGAAACGTGTTCTAGGAAATTCTGGGCCAACGTCCACCTTTAAGGTAGGAGACATCATAGGTCCTGAAGCTATGGGGTTTGTTTGATTGTTTGCCCACTTCCTGGCGCATTAAAGGAAGTGCACCGAGCGGAGGTGCGCAGAGGAGTGCCAAAGGCAAGCCCGTCTGCGCCCCTCCCCGCCATGCCAAAACCAGACGCCAGACACCCTGCCCGTTTTTCCACCCATCACCCCCGCTGCCCCCACATGGCCATAATACAATACTCCAGCCAAGAGCTCCGCGCAATCAATAGACCGCCCCCTCTGGCAGTCGACATCACCCCAATCAGAATGACTAAGAGCCCTACTAGTCTCAAGCACGTCGCACAATATAATGTACCCACCCCAGCACCAGGTCCACGTCCAGGAAAACCCACTCATAATAACTGGACAGGCTTACACTGTAACGTCTGCTCACTCTCAAAACATGCTCTTGAAATTTGGACTCTACTAGATTCAGAGAAACCAGACCTATTTTTCATCACAGAGACATGGCTCTACGAGGCCTCCCAACCCGATATCTCCTTAGCCCTCCCTCCTGACTATCAGCTGACCAGACTGGACAGGAAAGGTAAGAATGAAGGGTGGCATAGGTATAGCTTTTAGGGCCAACACTGACATACACACCATCAACTCCGTCCAAGCGTCTTGGGGAGAAATCTGCATTTTAAAAATAAACAGCATTAGGAAAGGAACATGGAGAGGGGCCTTACTCTATCGCCCCCCTGGCAATAAAAATCTCTTTACCAGCCATTTAACAGAGGTATTTGTACTGCAAGTCCTCGCCGCGGACAACTTCCTCCTTCTGGGGGATTTTAATTACCACGCAGAACTACCATTTGACCCCCACTCAGACGATCTTGTCACAAGCCTTAACACAATCAGCCTTGACCAACTGGTAAAGGGCCTCACCCATACAGCAGGTCATACCTTAGATCTCCTATTTACTAAATCTTCCCAAGTAAAGGTTGACCAACCAGTCCCTGTCTTGTGGTCTGACCATCATGTCCTTAAGTTTCAAATATTGGGTGTAGCGGCCCAACCAAATCCATCGATAGAATCATGTCCTAGCAGGCCCTGGAAAAAAATAAACGTACACTCTTTCTCTACACATTTTGCCCTTCACATCCACCCTAGACAAAATTGCCCCGGTAAAACAAACTAAATGCCCTCACAAACTTTCCCCCTGGTTCACACCTGACCTGAAAAATGACAAACTAGCTGCCAGAAAAAAATGTAAATGGAGACACACACAAAGTGCCTTAGACAAGCAGGTCTATAAAATTAGACACCAACGCTATATGGACTATATAGCTGCAGCCAAAAAAAACTACTTAGGGGATAAAATCAACCAAGCACCCAACTCAAAATAGAGCTCTATAAGAGCCTCAGAGAATTCACCAATCCCCCCTTTTGTCAAACAATCCAGACCTCCTCACAAGAGTGGGTGGACTCTCTCTCAGTCTTTTTCGTGAATAAAATCAATATCATCCATAGCTCTTTCCCACAGCCTGAAGGAACACCCCCTTCAGAAAGGAATCAGGGTACCTCTAGACCTCATCTCAACTCCCTCAGAGAATTCCACCCCACAACCGAGAAAGAAGTCCTATCAACCCTCTCAAGGATCAAATCTGGCTCCCCCACTGACCCAGCTTCCGCCCAGATTATATCCAAAATCAGAATCGCCCTTACACCTAGACTGACAGAGCTACTAAATAACTCACTGTCTCTGTCCAATGTACCTTCCATCTGGAAAGAGGCCATAGTGAAACCCATCCTAAAAAAGCCAAACTCTGATACCAAAGATTACAATAATTACCAACCTATCTCCCTACTACTCTCTTTGGGAAAGTTCTGGAAGCACTAGTAAACAAGCAACTGTCTGAACACCTTGAGAATAACAACCTGCTCGACCCCTCGCAGTCTGGGTTCTGGGCCTTGCACAGCACTGAAAAGGCACTACTGGAGATGATTGATAGTATACAACTCGCCCTTAATGCCAGACAATCTGCCATCCTGGTGCTACTGGACCTGTCTGCGGTCTTCAACACCATCTCCCATAGCATCCTCCTGGGCCGCCTGTGGGTGCTTGGTGTAGAGGGCACTGCGCTGAACTGGCTCAGGAGCTACCTCACCGACCATACATCCAAAGTCCAAATAGGAGCCTTCGCCTCCAGTAGCCAGCCCATAGATAATGGTGTTCCCCAGGGTTCCATACTGAGCCCCACTCTCTTTAACTTGCACCTATGCCTCCTGGTGGAAATAATCAAAGCATATGGCTTTGATACAGTGTCGTATGCTGACGACACCCAATTGTTAATCACCCTTGGACCAGATTCCGCCTCTACGAAACTCAAATTTAAACAATGTATGACAGACATTAAGGATTGGATGTCCATCAACCACCTCCAACTTAAAACTGAGATATTTCTCTTTGGAAAGGCCCAACAACTGTGGACCGACGACTGGTGGCCTACCACCTTAGGGCCCTGTCCTCCACCTAAAAAGGCAGCACGCAATCTAAGCGTGATAATAGACAACAAACTTTCAATGTCTGACCACGAATCAGGTAGTGCACTAAATGCTGTGGGCTAATGAGTAGCTGGAAAAAGTATTTAAATGGATACCACTTACTTCATGCATGCCATTAGTGCAGGTTTAATTATCAGCTGGCTGGACTAGGGCAATGCCTTGTTGGCATCCATTAATGAAACACACCTAACAAAATTTCAGGTCCTACAAAGTACTGTGGCCAGACTAGTCCTTAAACTCCCCCCGTTCGCCCTCGGCCCCCTGTCTGAAGTCCCTCCATTGGCTTCCCATAAAAAACGGATCACTTTAAGATATGCTGTCTGGTACACAACACCCTAAACAGAAAGGGACCCCACCATCTTGCGCAGAAACTAATCCTGAATCAACCTACAAGAACCCTCCGCTCAGCAAGCAAACATCTCCTAACCATACCAAAGACCCACACTGTCAGATATGGCGGTAGATCATTCTCCAAAATCGCCCCTCTGATCTGAAACACACTGCCCATACACCTTATTCCAAACTCCCCATGCCCGCAGCTCGTCCTCACTGTCTCTCACTGTGATAGCTTGTATCAGCGCTATGAGACTTAACGGTGATAAATGCGCTTCACAAATGTCAAATACCAATAACAATATCCCCTTCAGTTCATTCCTTAGACAGTGTACTTCCTTATAGACCCCTGGAGCATGCAGGAGATTCCCTTAACTCTGTTTCCCAAGCACTGAGCCTTAAAGCCTTCAACTATGCCAATTTTACTGTGCTATGCATTTTTAATATTCAGCTGGACAAACACTCAGACAATAAAGCATCTAAACTGATTGAATCACTCACCGACATAGGACTTGCAACATCTATCCTGGGTCCCACGCACAAAGCAGGCCAAAGTATAGATGCTATCTTTTCTAATGCTACTATAGAACACAACAATTCATTAGAAATAACCTGGTCAAACCACTTCATATTACCTTTTGCGTGGTCTTGGCTGCTCCCAAAAAACTCAGGAAGAACTGAACCTTTCAATTAGATTAATGCATGGAACAAAAAAGATTTTCCCCTCTTCAAGCAACTAAACCCACACTCTCAGGTAACATCACCACAGATGAGGTGACTGTAAACAAATGTTTTTTTAAGCAGTCTCCATAGCAGCCCCAATAACTAAGTCAAGGTACACCATACACTTTCAAGTCTTCCCAATGGTTCACCTCACAACATGCAGAAAAAAGAATGGGCTGTAAAAAGATGGAACACCTTTGGAGAAAATACTATAATGAATTGGACAAGAACTATTATAAAAGGGCCTTAAGAACATATCATGGCAATCTGAAATTCTACACTAACACAATTGCAAAAGCCAAAAATAATGCAAATGATTTTTTTTAAATTGTATCTAATTTCCCATATCCAAAATATTTTGCACCCCCACTTGAGACAAGGGCACCCTCTGTTCTCACCTGATCAATTTTTTTTAGGACAAAACACAAAAAATACAAGATACCCTAATCTCAATGCATAATACAATGCCTCAGAATGCCATTTTTCCCCCCTTGCCTACGTCACAGGACAAACGTATTCAATTCATAGCCCCCACTAACCTGAAACTGGACAACTCTTTCTCCAAAATTAAACCCGGATCCCCGTGGAATACCCTTCTACCCCACATTATGAGGACGCTAGGGACCACTTTTGCTCCCATTTATCAAAGCCTCTTCTCCCTGCAATCTGGCATTGTACTGGCTGAGTGAAAAAAGGTCTAAATCACAACATTACTCAAGAAGTCAAGTGCTGATCCGAAAATTCTTTAAAATTTCAGATCTATATTCCTGCTACCAGGGATTACAAAAATAATTGAAAAAGTAGTTAATACACATTTAATGTACTTTTTAGAATCCTCTAAGCTCCTTCACCCCTCACAATCCGGGTTTAGAGCCCTCCATAGCACAGCGTCAGCTCTTATGGAAATCACAGACTCCGTATAATGTGTGCCCGATGCAGGATACAATGCTGCATTCATTTTTTTAGACCTCTTGGTGGCATTCAAAATGATCTCACATGAGATCCTAATTTAACACCTTGACCACATCAGGGTAGAAGTAAAGCTCTGACCTAGCTTAAATCCTTTCTTAAACACAGGGAACAAGCTGTGTGCCTTTAGTCATTCTTTTCGGAAGCAAAACCATTAAGTACAAAGTGCCTCAGGGCTCGGCCCTGATCCCCACTCTCTTTAACATGTATATGACCCCTTTGGCATACTTCATTGAATCTTTTAATTGCCAAGTAGTCTCTTATGCAGATGACACCCAACTGTTGCTAACATACAACAAGTACAACCATGAGGCTAAATCTAAATTCTTTGCCTGTGTCACAGCAAGTCATTGCTCATCTCCACCTCCCTGCAATACAATCCTAAAAAAACTAAGATCGTGCTATTTGGAATACACCCCATTCCCAGCTGGCTAGGGGTCTGGCCATCCAGTTGTGCATATCCCCCCCGAATGGCCAGAAATCTAGGAGTACTAGTGGATACCCAGCTATCTCTCAAACTGCAGATCACAGCAGTAATAAAAAATTAATGCTGGATCTTGAGAATGCTGAGGAAGTTCCTCAAACTCCTCTCATGGCATGCTCAAAAGATGGCTGTACAAACATTGATCCTGTCCAGATTGGACTACTTGAATGCCCTGTACATAGGAATCCCAGACTACATTACTCAATACCACAAACAATTGCACTGGCTAACAGTGAAAAACAGAGTCATATTTAAGGCTCTTACAGTAGCTCATTCTGCTTTCTATAAAGCCGGTACAAACTACCTTCAAAATAGACTTTTCGGCTACTGCCTACAAAGAGCCCTTCATTCACAATCAGCTCATCTGCTAGTCATTCCAGCCACTAAAAGGAAAAAGTGGGGTGGATCTGCCAGCTCAGTCCTGGAGCCTAGGTACTGGAATGACCTTCCACTCCCCCTCAAATACAATGTGGATAAGAAAAAATATTCTACAAACAAATAAAAACTCACATATTCAAGGACTAGATGTCATACTTCATGCTGGCCATATTGCTTAGCTCCGGAACAATCTTGCAGAAGTTGTGTGCCTTACAAATCCCACCATTCATTCATTCATTCATTCACCTCAAATCCAGAGCTCTCAATCGTAGCCCATTATAACCACTGACCCATAACACAGACACCTACATACAAATTCACAGTATTTACAATAAAAGAATAATATGCTACATGAAAAAAACTACAGAAACTCAACATCCTTGAAAAAGTAAATATTCGTAGGAAAGCAAATTAAGTAAAGTGTGAAATGTAAATAGGAGCTACCTTATTGACATGGATTATCCTCATTGTTGAGATACAGTTGTTGAGAAGTTGATCAGTGTTTTTTCACTGTAAAGGATATCAATACAGGGCCCCAAAGGGGTCTGTTTCAAAGCCAGTGTTAAATTATTACCAGGTCTGAGACCCAGAGGGACCCACCCCACTTAAAGCCCTGCCCACTGGTATTTTATGAGAGGTCTTGCCTTTTGCACACATTGTTAAAAATTATTCCTGACTGCGGGATTCAATCATGGTAACCAAAAATGTTGACTAACTAGATTCTGTGATTTTGATGTCCTGGATGATGAGCTGTGGGAGAGTCATGCCACAAACTTTGCAACTGTATCTGTAATTCTTTGCTAGGTATATACAAGTTCTCACCCCTGTATTACAAAGCTCTTCTTTGCTGTTTCTGAGATTCCTGTTGTAACCATTTAGCCAGCTTGAAAGATCCATGAGCTTTTGTGAGCTGTTTCAACAAAGAATCCTAATTATGCTGGGCTACTGTTGAGCTAGCTAATATGCCCGGAGGTGGAAGAGGCGCTTCTTTATTTCCCATCTGCCTTGATAATGTATCCGCTTTCCCATGATGATCGCCATTATGCTATGCGATACTATTATGGATCTAGAGAAGAGGGACCACCAAGAATTTGCACAATTCACAGATGTTAAATGAACATATTACTTACCTTTGGTACTGCTCACGGGATTGGAAATTGTGTTCATAGCAGTGGTTCCTCATTCTGCAGGGTGGCACAATGTGACTCCATGTTGACTCCACACTACCCAGAAGTGACGGAGTGAAACCACATATAAGCACCACCCTGCCTGTTATTGTCAGTTTCTTACCCTTACCCAATCTGCACCTTCAGACGCAATTGTGTACAATTGTTGGTAACAGTGCGCTGAATAATATCTTGGGAGGGCATTGAGGAATTCGAGATTAGATAGAGAATCCAAGAAAAGAGCATTCCCAAAGGCAAGGGATTTGTTCTTCTGATGGATTATTCTAACTGCAGATTCCTCATCTTAGAATAGACACAAAAGCTGCCCCTTCCCAAGATGGAGTGTCTGTGTAGTGGGCTCAGAACAAAAAGTCTTGTAGGACCAAGTGGAAGAAATGACCTTCCCACCAGACCTAGCTGTTGAGGCAGTAGTGCTTCATGAACGTATGCACTGACACCCAGGTCGCAGCCTGGCAGGCACTCTGAGAACCCATGTAGTAATAGCAGCCTTAGTCCTGGTGGAAATGGTCTTAGTCCTTCCAAAGGCCTTTTCTTTGTCAGTGTGTAGCAGATCCTAATGCAGAGGACTATCCACCACGACAAGGTACTCTTGTATGCTGACTTTCCTTTCTTCACTTACAGAAAACCCCACAAAAAACTGATCGTCCACTAGTTTGTCATTGGGACGATCAATGTAAAAGCTTAAATGCCTTTTTGAGTTCCAGGTGATAGAACCCCTTCTCCTCCTTCAAGTGGAAGGCAGAGCAATAAACACTGTTAGAGTGATAGATTTTAGAACGTGGAATGAAGTTCTGACTTTTGGTAAGAGGGCCATTTGAGTCCTCAGCAAATTTGTCTGGGAAAAAAGGTAATGTATGGCTGAAAGTGTCTTTTACGGGATGAGGAAATAGAGAGAGTAAGAACCCTTCTGTTTCAGAGTGCGGTCCCCTCTCAAAGGTAATCTTTGAGAGAAACAGGTACACCTCCTGTAGCAGAATAAACATATGATCCTCCAAAATTCTTTCTGGTGTGGGAGGGATAGTGAGCAGGGAAGCAGTTTGTTGGAAGTTGGAGTAGGTGAAGAGGAGTTGGAAGACTGATGCCTCTGCTAGCCTGAGCAATGCCTGCTAGACTCATGACTACGATCTCGAGCCCAGCCACTAAAGACACACCACATGTGGGTCTGTGAGCAACATCTGCTTCCTGCAGTCATGGCATTGCTTGGAACCTGTTGTTTTCAGTGGAAACGTTGTTCCCTAGCACACTGTGAAACCATTTTGGCAGTTGTTGAAAAAGCAACA
This sequence comes from Lissotriton vulgaris, assembly GCF_964263255.1. Classification (NCBI taxonomy): domain Eukaryota; kingdom Metazoa; phylum Chordata; class Amphibia; order Caudata; family Salamandridae; genus Lissotriton; species Lissotriton vulgaris. Next base: position 1,423,597,620 of record NC_141689.1, read on the forward strand.
AAATTGCGAGTGGAGCTCCAGATCTGTATCGGAGGGCCTGGAAAGAAAGGAACTGAAGAAAAATGTTCCACAGCGGATCTGACAACCAGCACCTCTATATTCCGGCGTCCCTCAAAATGTCCAATTTTTGTTGTGCTGACAACCTCCAGGACCTGCTGTGGTTTGGTCCCGCTGGAAATCCAGACGAAAGCTTTAGAGAAAGAATGGAGGCAGCACCAAGCATGAAGTAAACCAGGACCACGTTGTGTCAAAAATATATTTTCTTTTATTTTTTCATTTTTAAGACAGCCAACGCCTTTCGCTCCCCAACCGTGGGAGCTTCGTCAGGGCAAAGATGTTGGTAGATCTTGAAGCGACGAAATGACGTAGATGAAAAAGTTTGACCAATAGAGTAGTATAGATGCCGATATCAAGATTCCGATATCAGGATAAAGTTGTAGACACACGTCAAGGGCCTTTGGATGAATGACACCACTAACCAAGGAGGTAATATTTCCAAAAAATATTGTGGACTTTACGTCGAACGGCGGGCGCGTGTGCAGGCCTTAATAAGCTGCTACCACAAATGCTCCATGCTTCCTATTTCAGCAGTGGCCCCATGACGAATTCTGTCGGGGAGCGAAACGCGTTGGCTGTCTTAAAAATGAAAAAATAAAAGAAAATATATTTTTGACACAACGTGGTCCTGGTTTACTTCATGCTTGGTGCTGTCTCCATTCTTTCTCTAAAGAAAGGAACTGACATCAGCATGCAGGGGTGACAATTATACGAGCAACGCAATGCTACCTAGCGACATGCAGGAGTACTTTTGGGAAAAAATCTCAGAACCAGTTTGATGCCTTGGTAAAATTCTTAGGTGAGGATTCTGCAGTTAGACGTATTCATCAGATATAATAAATTTTTATGATATGTCCATATCGTGATTTTTTTGGACCCTTCTCAATAATTACACTAATGGGTGAAGGCTTCTTTTATAGCCAGAAAATTCACTTTCATAGTTGGTATAACTACATTCCGTGCTAGTCAGAGTAAGAAAGTAGTGCGCCACTTAATGCAAAGCTGCCTTTGGAGTCCATTGAGAAACTGCGCAATAAAAGGAAATGCTTCAATAAAAGGACGCTAAATGTTTGGATGTTTGTATTTAAAATGTTTGGAGCAGTTGTAAAGGTTTTTTTCAAAGTAGAGAAGGCCACTTCTTGTTCATTCCCCCCTACTGATATGCCATTCTTTTTTTAGGTAGGTTGACAATGGGTCAAATAATAGAGGAAAAGTCCTGAATAAAATTTCGGTAGAAGTTGGCAAAACCCAAAATCTTCTTGATTTTGCTTTTTTTTATTGCTGAAATGAGGACACTCAAACACAGCTTGTACTGTGGGGTATCTATTCCAAGACCTTTCTCCAGTATTGGGTATCCTAAAAAGAAGATGATTGACACTTCAAAAAGACATTCCTCCAATTTAGCATAAAGGGAACGTCCTCACACTTGTGTGAGCACTTCTTTGAATGTTTTCATTCCCCCTGGTGCGTTTTAAGATGGGGAACTAATTCCCCTTGAGTACTGGGGTCCCTGGGGGTCCCTGGGGGCCAACTAGCCCACCAGGATCCTCCAGTATGCCCCACGGAACTGCGTTGCAGAGAGGTGTTCAGAGGCACGCCCCTTTTCGCACCTCTCTGCAACGCAGCTCTCTGGTGCTTAATGGAGGTATCTGGTGGGCTAGTTGCACCCCAGGGACCCTCAGGATTCAAGGGGACTTAATCCCCCAACTTAAAACGCGCCACAGGGCGTTTTTGCACAGTGGTGAAGGGAGTGGGCAGGGCCTGAGGTGACATGTGTGCAAACATGTCCTGTGGCGCGTTTTAAGTTGGAGAATTAATTCCTCTTCAATCCTGAGGTCCCCGGGGGGCCAACTAGCCCACCAGGTACCTCCAATAAGTTTCACAGAACTGCGTTGCAGAGAGTTGTAAAAAGGGGCGTGGCCTCTGAACACCTCTCTGCAACGCAGCTCCCTGGGGCATACTGGAGGTACCTGGTGGGCTAGTTGGCCCCTAGGTACCCTCAGGATTGAAGAGGAATCAATTCCCCAATTTAAAACGCGCCACAGGGCGTGTTTGCACACATGTCACCTCAGGCCCCGCCCCGTTCCTTCACCACCGTGCAAACACGCCCCATGGCGAGTTGTAAGTTGGGGAATTAATTCCCCTTCAATACTGAGGGTCCCTGGGGGCCAACAAGCCCAACAGGTACCTCCAGTATGTGCCAGGGAGCTGCGTTGCAGAGAGGTGTTCAGAGGCCACGCCCCCTTTTACACCTCTCTGCAACGCAGCTCTGTGGCGCTTACTGGAGGTACCTAGTGGGCTAGTTGGACCCTAGGGACCCTAGGGACCCTCAGAATTCAAGGGGACTTAATCTCCCAACTTAAAACTGCCACGGAGCGTGTTTACACAGTGGTGAATGGAGGGGACGGGGCCTGAGGTGACGTGTGCAAACATGCCCTGTGGCGTGTTTTAAGTTGAGGAAATAATCCCCCTTCAATCCTGAGGGCCCCTGGGGGCCAACTAGCCCACCAGGTGCTTCCAATAAGTGCCACTGCGCTACGTTGCAGAGAGGTGGTCCAGGCCATGCCCCTTTTTACACCTCTCTGCAACGCAGCTCTGTGGTGCTTACTGGACTAATGGGCTAGTTGGACCCTAGGGACCCTCAGGATTCAAGGGGACTTTATCTCCCAACTTAAAATGGCCACAGGGCATGTTTACACAGTGGTGAAGGGAGGGGAGGGGACGGGCCTGAGTTGACGTGTACAAACACGCCCTGTGGCGCGTTTTAATTTGAGGAAATAATTCCCCTTAAATCCTGAGGGCCCCTGGGGGCCAACTAGTCCACCAGGTGCTTCCAGTAAGCGCCACTGCACTGCGTTGCAGAGAGGTGGTCCAGGTAAGGCCCCTTTTTACACCTCTCTGCAATGCAGCTCTGTGGCACTTACTGGTGGTACCTAGTGGTGTAGTTGGACCCTAGGGACCCTCAGGATTCAAGGGGACTTAATCTCCCAACTTAAAACGGCCACAGGGCGTGTTCACACAGTGGTAAAGGGAGGGGACGGGGCCTGAGGTGATGTTTGCAAACACACCCTGCGGCGCGTTTTGAGTTGAGGAAATCATTTCCCTTCAATCCTGAGGGCCCCTGGGGGCCAACTAGCCCACCAGGTACTTCCAGTAAGCGCCACTGTGCTGCTTTGCCGAGAGGTGGTCCAGGCCGTGCCCCTTTTTACACCTCTCTGCGACGCAGCTCTGTGGAGCTTACAGGAGATACCTGGTGGGCTTGTTGGACCCAAGGGACACTCAGGAGTCAAGGGGACTTTATCCCCCAAATTAAAATCGCCACAGGGCGTGTTTGCACACATGTTACCTCAGGCCCCCACTCCCTTCACCAGTGTGCAAACACGCCCTGTGGCGCGTTTTAAGAAGTAGTTTTAATCCCCCTGCCCTATTATGTACTAGGGTCCTTCAGAGTAGGTCATGGTACTCACAGGGGTACCTCAACGCATAGTGTTCCCTAGTGTATGTAGGTGTTTGCACTGTATTCTAAGTGTCTTTTAGCATAGCACTGGCTCTAGGCCTGGTTAGTCAGATTCAGTTACCACCAGTACCCGTCTGAAACAGTTTTGGGCACAGGAGGACTTTCTGTTCCTCTGTTGGTTCTTTCTGTACATCTCTTTTTCTTCCTGCACTTTTCTTCGTCTTTGTGGACTTCTATTGCTTCTTTCTGCATTTCTTTGTTTCCTTCTGTGCGTTGTGTCTTCTTTCACCACATGTCCTACCTCTGTAGACATAGTTAGAAACTAGCATTTAAAAAACCTTTGAACTTCACTGAAAAAAACATAGATTTCAGGCACGTTTAGTTAGAAATTAGCATTTATGAAACCTTAGAAATTCACTGAAAAAACCATAGGTTTCAGGCACATTATAGTTAGAAATTAGCATTTAAAAAACCTTAGAAATTCACTGAAAAAAACATAGGTTTCAGGGGCGTTATAGTTAGTTGGACATTTCACTCATACAAAACCATAGAAATTCCTATATAAGGCCTATGGTTTTTTAAGTGAATTTGCAAGGTTTTTAATATGCTAATTCCGAACTATATAAGGCCTGAAACCTATGGTTTTTTAAGTGAATTTGCAAGGTTTTTTTAAATGCTAATTCCTAACTATATAAGGCCTGAAACCTATGGTTTTATAAGTGAATTTGCAAGGTTTTTTAAATGCTAATTCCTAACTATATAAGGCTTGAAACCTATGGTTTTTTCAGTGAATTTGCAAGGTTTTTTAAATGCTAATTCCTAACTATATCAGGCGTGAAACTTATATTTTTTTTCAATAAATTTCAAAGGTTTTGTAAATGCTAAATTTATTAGCGGATAACGTTTATATATGTTATTATCCTTCTGGGACCACCTGAGCAGCCATCTTGTTTCTCAGGAGAAGTGAGGCACAAGAGAGCACAAAACAAGAGTGGAAAACGCGAAAAGGTGGCAGGGTTGAGACCCCCTGACCCCCTAGCCCTTCTCAGGGGGTCCCAGAAGGACCACCAAGTGCAAAAACAATTTTTTTTTAAATCGCGGGGTACGCGCAAGGTACGCGTACCGTACCGTGCGTGTACCCCGCAATTTTTTTTTTTGCCCTTGGGGGTCCTTTGGGACCCCCTGAGAAGGGCTAGAGGGTTGGGGGGTCTCTACCCTGCCCCCTTTTCGGGTTTTCCACTCTTGTTTTGGGCTCTCTTGTGCCTCAGTTCTCCTGAAAAACAAGATGGTGGCCAACACGTCCTGGTTTGGACAGTTTGGAATGTTGACAGTTGACTGCCAGCCAATCAGAAACTCGCTCACACACGTAAGGGTACGCGCACATACGCGTACGGTACGCGTACGGTACGCGTACTTTGCGCGTACGGTGAGCGCATATAGATATATAATTTTCTCAAATTCAATTTTCTCAACAACTACTGGAGGGATTTTCACCAAATATAGAAAAGGCACTACTGCATACCTGTCCCTACCATTTTGCCAAGTTTGGTGTAATTCCGTTCAGCCGTTCGGGCTGTAGACGTGTCTAAAGGTCCCATAGACAGTGTCATTTGAAACATTTCAAATTCAATTTTCTCAAGACCTACTGACCTACTGGAGGGATTTTCACCAAACATAGCAAAGGCACATCTGCATACCAGACCCTACCATTTTGCCAAATTTGGTGTAATTCCATTCAGCCGTTCGGGCTGTAGCCGTGTCTAAAGGTCCCTATGGAAATTAACATGGGGAAAACATGTTTTGGGACCCCCCTTTCGGCCCCCGCTTGACGAATTCCCCCACAACTTTCAGGGAAGGAGCAGAGCGGAGCTGGCCCAAATTCTGGAAAATTACACAGATTCCTCAATCGGTGCCAAAGTTATTCCCAATAGAATGTTGAGCGCATATAGGTATATAATTTGGTCAAATTCAATTTTCTCAACAACTACTGGAGGGATTTTCACCAAATATAGAAAAGGCACTACTGCATACCTGTCTCTAGCATTTTGCCAAGTTTGGTGTAATTCCGTTCAGCCGTTCGGGTTGTAGCCGTGTCTAAAGGTCCCATAGAAAATGCAATTTGAAAAAATTCAAATTCAATTTTCTCAAGAACTACTGGAGGGATTTTCACCAAACATAGCAAAGACACATCTGCATACCAGGCCCTACCATTTTGCCAAGTTTGGTGTAATTCCATTCAGCCGTTCGGGCTGTAGCCGTGTCTAAAGGTCCCTATGGAAATTAACATGGGGAAAACACGTTTTGGGACCCCCCTTTTTGTCGGCCCCCGCTTGACGAATCCCCCCGAAATTTTCAGGAAAGGAGCGAAGCAATTTTAAGGAAAATTACACGCAGATTCCTCAATCGGCGCCAAAGTTATTCCCAATAGAATGTTGGGGATTTCCTATGGTAACTAGGTCCTAACTATAGGTAATATATATATATATATATATATATATATATATATATATATATATATATATATATATATATATATATATATATATATATATATATATATATATATATATATATATATATATTCACAAGCAAATGTCCCAAGCGGAAGGAGCAGCTGATTAGCTGGTGCTGGCGGCGTGGTCGGGACAACCACGCGTTTAATGTTTGTAGCAAAAAAACTTCAATTAAGAAGACGCCGCACACCACTTAAAGGTTCTTCTGTGGTTTATTGTTCCTGTAGGATCCCCACCTACAGGAACAATAAACCACAGAAGAACCTTTAAGTGGTGTCCTGCGTCTTCTTGATTGAAGTTTTTTTGCTACAAACATATATATATATATATATATATATATATATATATATATATATATATATATATATATATTTTTTTTTTCCAGCAAAAACAATTCTTTACACGCCACTCTTCCTTGGCAAGTTTTACATTTCTTTATTCAGATCTCCTTCTCTCTGTACCTACGCATTTCGAACACAGGGTTCTTGTTCACGGTAGTATTTAGTTTTTGAGTTTTTACAATTTATACTGGTTCTCCACCTTGCCCATAATGAGGCATTGTGTGATCAGTAGTTTATTACATTGCAGTTTTGCAAACAGACTGATTTTTGTCGCAATTCACCAAATTATAACTATGATATACTGTAAAAGCCCAATGTTCTCGTTTGTAAAATTAAATTGTCTTTCAAGTATTTAAGTATACTATTAACCCCTTGTATGCTCATGACGAGTTAAGCTCGTCATGGCATACAGTTGCGCTGTGCTCATGAGACCCACCCACGGGGGGAGCGCTAGCGTTCCCCCTGTAGGTGCGCGATCCTAAAGTTTTTTACGGGGAAGGCAGGGGAAGACCTTCCCCTGCCACCCACCGCCCCGCGTCATCAATGATATCAGCGCGCGGGGCGAGCTGACGTCATTGGAGGTTCCCTTTCTCTCCCAACGCGCAGGGAAGCCATTTGCTTTCTGCGCATCGGGAGAGACAGAGGTAATTTTTGGGGCTGGGGAGGGAGGGATGTGAACGAAAAAGGCATCGGGGGAAAGGATGCCTCTTTTGAGCATTCCTGCTGCACGATAGTGCGATCGTGCAGTTATATATATATATATATATATATATATATATATATATATATATATATATATTTTTTTTTTTTTTTTTTAAATCGGGATACTGGGCCATTGTTTTGGGGAGTGGCCCCTTGGGCAAGGGCCACTCCCATGGGGGCCATTTTAGGGAGGCCATATCGAATTCTTTAGTCTTAGGCAAGGGTCTCTCCCCTTTTGGGGGCAATATGAATTGCTTTGTCTGCTCCCCTGGGGGGGTCAGAATGTAAAATATTTTTTAATTAGGCCAATATGCTGGGGAGTGGCCCCTTTGTTTGCCCGCCTGGGGGGGTTGCTTTAAATTTTAATAGATGTATTCGGCCCACTGGGCCAACTGAATGAATGTAGTGGGGAGTGGCCCCTTGGGAAAGGGTCACTCCCCTTTTGGGGGAAATGTTTGATCGCTTTGTCTGCCCCCCTGGAGGGGGCAGAATTAAAAAAAAATGTGCAATGTGCTGGGGAGTGGCCCCTTGGGCAAGGGTCACTCCCATGGGGGCCATTTCAGGTAGCCCATATTATAAAATGTAGTCTTGGGGAGCGGTCCCTTATGCAAGGGTCGCTCCCCTTTTGGGGGCCTATAATTTTTCTTTGTTTGCCCGCCTGGGGGGGGGGGGGGGTTGATTTAAATATTATTAGATGTATTCGGCCCACTGGGCCAACTGAATAAATGTAGTGGGGAGCAGCCCCTTGGGAAAGGGTCACTCCCCTTTTGGGGGCATACATTTTGGCTTTGTCTGTCCCCCTGGAGGGGGGGGGCAGATGTAATTATTCTTCCATCAGCATGCTTTAGCTCACTCCACCTCCCCAGTTTTGACATGGCCAGATGCAAATGATTGAGACCCTGTAGCCCCATGGGAACAGTCCTGCAAAGCCATGTTTTCCCTGGCCCGGAAACAACCATCCTGGGACCCTTTTCTGGCTAATCAGCAGTCATCAGCCAGGCTAGCTTGAGTCCAGTGGCAAAAGGACCAGTGTCTGGGCATACCTTACCAACTTAGGGCAATCAAAGCGTACCAGGTCAGATTGATTTGCATATGCCCATGTCTGTACTGGGGTGGTGGAGTGAGCTAAAGAATGATGATGGATTAAACTCAGATCAGTTGACTGGGGTGAGAGTTAGATTTGCTGAAGCGCTCCGTCCATCATCCCTTTTGATATCACCCTGAGGGGCAGTTCGGCATTTTTTTTTTTAGAGCCAGTAGCCCACCACGGTTTATTTTAATGGTGGGGAGCCGCTCCTTGGACATGGATTACTCCCCTTCATGGGAGGATGATTGTGAGCATTTCTGCCCTCTTTGGGTGGCAGAGTAGCAGTATGTTTTTAGGCCCATTTGCCCCCAAGGGGGGCAGAAGCCACTAGACACCAGAGCTTTTTAAAAATGTTGTTTTGGGGGATGGCCACAAGGGTTGCTCCCCTTTTACAGGGGTGAATATTTAATTTATACTCCTAGGCCCACCAACCCCTTAGCTTGGATGGTGGTTTGGTGCATTGTTTGCATATGTGATTGTAATGTTTTTTTCTCCTTTTTATTCTAGAGTAAAGCTTTTGATTCCTGTTTGTGGTTTTGACAGTGGTTGTTCTGCAGTTATGCGTACTTGCAGTTTTTTGGTAAGTAAAACATTAGTGTTGTATTTGCTTCAAATGAGTAATATTGTAATGTAGGAATGTTTTTTTTGTAAGTGGTCTCATAGTGGTAGCATATTTAGTTAGTGTTTTGAGCAAGAAAATCTTTGTGATGTGGTTTGCATTGTCTTATGTGTAATTTTCTTCTCTTTTTCTTTTTTAGTGGGATATAGTTGATCCATACTGTGTCTGTGCAGAGTACGTGGTGGTGAGTTTAGCCGCTTCTGGCAAGTGAGTGGTATCGTTTTGGATTGTATAGGTACTTTTGAAAAAGGTGAATTTTGTTCATTACTTATTTTACATAGTGTTTGTTGTTGTTGACTTGTTTGACAAGTTACCTTTATTAGTAATCATTACTGCTAGCAGTAGAATGACTGCTTAGCAGGTGGTTGGTATGCTTCTTGAATCTTCCTCTGAGCTGGATTATGAGACTGACAGTGCGTCTGAGGGAGAGGAGGGGGAAGAAGATTCTGGCAGTGAGTTTTCTCTCCACATGGAATCATCGGATGATGAAGGTTCTCTCAGTGCAGAGGAAGTGCCTGTTTTAGAGGAGGATACTGATCTTCCGATGGTGCAAGAGCCATCTGGATTGCAGCCTGAGGCTGCTAGGCTTCCTACTGTAAGTGCTGGACTCTCGGTTGATCCAAACATGGTGCAGCCGGTGCTGCCTGCCTTTAGCAGTAATGCGGGGTGCAGAGTGGATTGTGAAAATCTTTTGCCTATAAAGTATTTTCAGTTATTTATGGATGATGTATTTTTGGGTGAAATTGTTGAGCAGACTAACTTGTACGCTGAACAGTTTTTGAGGGACAACAGTGACAAACTTAGACACCACTCTAGAGCTACCCGGTGGACTCCCACAAATCTGGAAGAGCTGAAGAAGTTTTGGGGTTTGACTTTATTGAAGGGTTTGCTAAGGAAGCATATTGGTCTTCCAGCCCCTTGATGGCAACAGTCATATTTCCTGCAGTTATGACTCGTGATCGGTATTTACTTTTGCTACGCATGCTGCATTTTGTGGATAATTCTTTGGCGTTGCCACGTAGTCATCCTGTGTGCCTCTTTTTAAGATTCAGCCTGTTCTTGATCACTTTGTTGATCGATTTTCACAGATCTACATTCCAGGGAAAGAAATATCTATTGATGAGTCTTTGATTTTGTTCAAGGGTCGTTTGGTTTTTAGGCAGTACATCCCTAGCAAGAGGTCATACTATGGAATTAAGCTGTATATGTTATCTGAGAGTAGGACAGGATATGTTTTTCATTTTCGCGTGTTCACTGGTAGAGATTCCACTATTGAGCCCCCTGGTTGTCCGTCCACTTTTGGAGTTTCAGAGAAAACTGTGTGGGATCTTGCTAGAAGACTGTTAAACAGAGGCCACCATTTGTACCTTAATAACTTCTACACTGCTGTGCAATTGTTTAAGGAATTGTTTAAAGTGGACACTTTTGCATATGGCACAATCCGCTGTAACAGCAAAGGTTATCCGAAAGAGCTTGTTTGCAAAAAACTTCAGAGGAGTCAGTGCAGTTCCTTGCGTATTGAAGAACTACTAGCTGTGAAATTCGTGGACAGGAGGGCTGTGTACATGCTGACTACCATCCATGATGAGAGTACTTCACCTGTGCCTGTTTTGGGTCAGATTGCTGAAGTGCACAAACCTGTGTGCATCCTAGACTACAATAAGCACATGGGTGGTGTTGACAGAGTAGATCTGAGGTTGGAACCGTACACTGCTATTCGGAACGCTTATGTTTGGTATAAGAAGTTGGCATCCATTTTTTCAATGTAGCAACTTTCAATGCTTTTATTGTGTTCAAGGAGTGTTCTCCTGCGTCAAAGTTGACATTTCTTCAGTTTCAGCACTCTGTGATAGCTAGCCTTGTTGTTGTGGAACAGGTAAGTGTTCCTAGATTTGGAGTGGTGAAGGATGTGGCTCGATTAAAAGATCGCCACTTTCCTGATTACATTCCTCTCACATCTACAAAAGACTTTCCAACTAGGAGATGTAGAGTCTGTTGGCGAAGAGGTTGGCGAAGGAGACTCGTCTTTTCTGCCCTGGGTGTCCTTCTAACCCTGGGCTGTGTGTGCCTGCTTGTTATAGAGCGTACCACACGCAAAATAATTTTTGGGAGTATCCATGAGTGGTAAAATGAACTGCCTGGTCTGTATTGTTTAAAAATGTGTATTCTGTTTTAAGGTTGGCATTAGTGCAATGTATTTAGTTTAATATTTGGTGTGAGTAGATTTTTATCTATTTGAATTTGTTTGTGTTTGTTTTTTATAAAAAAATTCTAAATGTGATGGTGGTGTGTGTAGGCTGGCTTTTGGCTGGCAGTGTGTGTGGACTGGCGCTTGGCTGGTGGTGTGCGTGGACTGGCGCTTGGCTGGCGGTGTGCGTAGACTGGCGTTTGGCTGGCGGTGTGTGTGGATTGGCGCTTGGCTGATGGTGTACGTGGAGTGATGCTTGGCTGGCGGTGTGTGTTGATTACTGCTTGGCTGGCGGTGTGCGTGGATTGGCACTTGGCTGGTGGTGTTCGTGGATTGGTGCTTGGCTGGCGGTGTGCGTGGATTGGCCCTTGGCTGGCGGTGTGCCTGGACTGGTGCTTGGATGGCGGTGTTCATGGACTGGTGCTTGGATGACGGTGTGCGTGGACTGGTGCTTGGCTGGCGGTGTGCGTGGATTGGCGCTTGGCTGGCGGTGTGCATGTATTGGCGCTTGGTTGGTGTGTGTGTGGACTGGTGCTTGGATGGCGGTGTGCGTGGACTGGTGCTTGGATGGTGGTGTACATAGATTGGGGCTTGGCTGGCGGTGTGCGTGAACTGGTACTTGGATGGTGATGCGCGTGGAGTGGCGCTTGGCTGGCGGTGTTTGTGGACTGGTGCTTGGATAGCGGTGTGGGTGGATTGGCGCTCGGCTGGCCGTGTGTGAGTAGTTGCTTTCTGTTGGTCACTACACACACTGCTAGCTGAGCACCACTCCACGCAGTCCATCACTTTGTGTTATTGCTGTGTTAGGAATGTAGGCATGTGAAAGTGATGGGACCTTGAATGGCGCTGTCTGCTAGTGTGATGGTTGTAATGTTAAGGGCCCGCGGCTGGCGGTGTGAATGTTTTATATGTGTCATACGTATGAAAGGTGTATGAACGGCCTGTAAAGAGGTTGATGCCTTGACGTGGTTTTACAGCTCACGAGCTGTGAGTCAATGGTTCAGTTTCTCGTCCTTTCAATTATTAACAGTGCATTTCATTTTTGTGAAATGACTTGCTAATACAATTTTATATACTGAATCATCACTCACCCTCGTGCCAAATCCAACCAGTTTGTGTGTGTGCTTGAGGATTAGATGAATGTGCAGTAATATTTGTCTTTTTTCTCTTTCTGAAGCAGGGTGTACCTTGTCCCTTTTTGTGAATGTTGTAATGTGTTGGTTTGGTGCCTGATGGTGTGAATGGTCTTGTGTGTATCAGGTATGAAAGGTGTGTGAATGGCCTGTAAAACGGTTGGTGCCTTGTCGTGGCTTTACAGCTCACGAGTTGCGAGTCATTGGTTCAGTTTTTATGCATTTATTTATTGACAGTGCATTTAATTTTTGTGAAATCTCCTGTTAATAAAATGTTATGTATTGAACCATCACTCGCCCTCATGCCAAATTCAACCAGTATGTTTGTGTGTTTGAGGAATAGATAGCTGTCCTTGAATCTTTGTCTTTTGAGTCTCTCTGTCAAGGTGTACATTCCATCTAAGAATAACCTACCAAATGTAGATATTATTGTTAACCCATGTGAGTAAATGGTGATGTCTCTCTTGTGAATTCCAACTTATTTTTTTATCCACATGTCCTTCAAATTTAAAAATGTCTGTCTCAATTTCCATGCAATATTCTGCCAAAAATTTCACGCTGCAGAAATGAACACATAATTATGTCAAAACAATTTGGTTTTGTAAGGGAGGTCACCTGGGTTTTTAGTCCTGTGCTCGGCGGCCATCAAGGGAAACCTACCAAACCCACACACTTCTGAAAACTAGACACCTGGGGCTTTCAAGGAGGTTTGGCTTGCATGGATCCCCCAATGGTCCCTTACCCAGAATTCCTTGCAAACCTCAATTTTAGCTGACAAATATCAGTTTTTTCACACATTTTTGTGTAGGAAAGTGTTGCATCAACGGGCCTCACACAAATTTCCTACCACCCAGCGTTCCCCCAGGTCTCCCAATAAAAATGGTGCCTCACTTGTGTGGGAGGACCAAGTACCCGCAACAGGCAAGGGCCCAAAATGTAGTGAGGCGACATCAAAATTGCCTATCTCAAAACCACATGCTTTTCCAAGGGTGGTCACCTGGGTTTTTGGCCCAGTGCTCGACGGCCATCTAGGGAAACCTACCAAACCCACACATTTCTAAAAAGTAGACACCCCGAGGCTTCCAAGAAGGTATGGTTTGCGTGGACAACCCAATGTTCCCTTACCCAGAATCCCTTGCAAACCTCAATTTTAGCTGAAAGAATTCGTTTTTTTACACATTTTTGTGTGGGAAAGTGTGGCATCACCGGGCCTCACACAAATTTCCTACCACCCAGCGTTCCCCCAGGTCTCCCAATAAAAATGGTGCCTCACTTGTGTGGGAGGACCAAGTACCCGCAACAGGCAAGGGCCCAAAACGTAGTGAGGCGACATCAAAATTGCCTATCTCAAAACCACCTGCTTTTCCAAGGGTGGTCACCTGGGTTTTTGGCCCCGTGCTCGACGGCCATCTAGGGAAACCTACCAAACCCACACATTTCTAAAAAGTAGACACCTGGGGGCTTTCAAGGAGGTCTGGCTTGCGTGGATCCCCCGACGTTCCCTTACCCAGAATCCCTTGCAAACCTCAATTTTAGCTGAAAAAAATCATTTTTTCACACATTTTTGTGTGGGAAAGTGTGGCATCACCGGGCTCACACTAATTTTCCTACCACCCAGCATTCCCCCAGGTCTCCCCAAAAAAATGGTGCCTCCCTTGTGTGGGAGGTGCAAGTACCCGCCACAGGCAAGGGCCCAAAACAAATTGAGGCAACATCAAAATTGCCTATCTCAAACCCACCTGCTTTTCCAAGGGTGGTCACCTGGGTTTTTGGCCCCGTGCTCGACGGCCATCTAGGGAAACCTACCAAACCCACACATTTCTGAACAGTAGACACCCGGGGGCTTCCAAGGATTTATGGCTTGCGTGGATCCCCCAACGTTCCCTTACCCAGAATCCCTTGCAAACCTCAATTGTACCTGAAAAAAAATCTGTTTTTTCACACATTTTTGTGTGGGAAAGTGTGGCATCACAGGGCTCACACAAATTTCCTACCACTCAGTGTTCCTCTAGGTCTCCCGATAAAAATGGTGGCTCACTTGTGTGGGAGGCACAAGTACCCAAGACAGGCAAGGGCCTTGGTTTTTGGTAGGTTTCCCTAGATGGCCCCCTAGCACCGGCCCAAAAACCCAGGTGACCCCCTGCAAAAGATAGGCAATTTTGATGTTGCCTTACTATGTTTTGGGCCATTGCCTGTCGCGGGTACTTGCGCCTCCCACACAAGTGATGCACCATTTTTATCGGGAGACCTGGGGGAACGCTGGGTGGTAGGAAATTTGTGTGAGCCTGATGATGCCACACTTTCCCACACGAAAATGTGTGAAAAAAATCGTTTTTTTCAGCTAAAATTGATGTTTGCAAGGGATTCTGGGTAAGGAAACGTTGGGGGATCCACGCAAGCCATACCTCCTTGTAAGCCCCCGGGTGCCTACTGTCTAGAAATGTCTGGGTTTTGTAGGTTTCCCTAGGTGCCAGCAGAGCTAGGGTTCCCAAACTACAGCTAGGCACTTTGCCAGAAAAGGGTCATTTTTCAATGTGAAATAAAGGTATGACCACGTTGCGTTTTGCACCGTTTCCAGTCACGGGCACTAGGCCGACCCACACAAGTGGGGTACCATTTTTCTCAGAAGATTTTGGGAAACGCGGGGTGGGTGGGAATTTGTGGATCCACGCAGGTTCCAGAACTTTCCACCACAGAAATGTGGGGAAAATGTGTTTTTTTGTCAATTATTTAGGCTTGCGAGGGATTCTGGGTAACAGAACCTGGTGGGAGGCAGTCAAGTCACATCCTGGATTCCCCTGGGTGTCTAGTTTTCAAAAATGTATAGGTTTTCTACCTTTCCCTAGGTGTCGCCAGGGCTAGGGTTCAAAAACTGCAGCTAAGCACTTTTCCAAAAAAGGGTCATTTTTCACTGCAAAATTGAGGTGTGACCTCGTTGTGTTTTGCGCCGTTTCCTGTTGCAGGCACTAGGCCGACCCACACAAGTGAGGTACCATTTTTCTTGGAAGACTTTGGGGAACGCGGGGTGGAAGGAAATTCGTGGATCCCCGCATATTCCAGTACTTTCCACCACAGAAATGTAGGAAAAAATTGTTTTTTGGATAATTTTTTAGGTTTGCAAGGAATTCTGGGTAACAGAACCTGGTGGGAGGTAGTCAAGTCACCACATCCTGTATTCCCCTCGGTGTCTAGGTTTTAAAAAGAATAGGTTTGCTAGGTTTCCCTAGGTGCCGGCAGAGCTAGGGTACAAAAAAGGGTCATTTTTCACTGCAAAATTGAGGTGTGACCATGTTGCGTTTAGCGCCGTTTCCTGTCGCGGGCACTAGGCCGACCCACACAAGTGAGGTACAGTTTTTCTCGTAAGACTTTGGGAAACGCAGGGTGTATAGAAATGTGTGAATCCACGCAGATTCCAAAACTTTCCACCACAGAAATGTGGGGAAAATTTTGCTTTTTGACAATTTGTTTAGGTTTGCAAGGGATTCTGGGTAACAGAACCTGGTGGCAGGCAGACAAATCACCCCATCCTGGATTTCCCTGAGTGTCTAGTTTAAAAAAATTTATGGGTTTGCAAGGTTTCCCTAGGTGTCGGCAGAGCTAGTGTTAAAAAACAACAGCTACACACTTTGCAAAAAAAGGGTAAATTATCATTGTGAAAATGTGGTGTGTTCACGTTGGGTTTTGAGCCCTTTCCAGTCGTGGACACTAGGGCTACCCACACAAGTGAGGTACCATTTATCGGGAGACTGAGTGTAATTCAGGTTTGTAAAGCAACTGTTATTACCTATTGCGTTTTGATGCATTTCTGCCTTCCAAATGAAAGACATAGTGTAATTAAGAAGTCATTTTGAAAAATGGCCAATAATTCTCATGCTGGTATGAGTATTCCCAATTTTGAAAATGTGCAAATATGTACTGTTTCTAAACTCTACAATTTGTACCCATTTCTGAAATACATAGGTGTCTTTCCTACCGATTTTTCCATGTATACATTTTCACACAATAATTGCTATATACCCAGTACATAATAAAAAGCCATTGCAAATTGCTACTCAGTTTTTGACTCTGGGTTCGCCTGGCTCTTGGTGAATCTACAAGTCCTATATATCCCCACAACCAGGAAGGACCAGTGGATGTAAAGGGATATTGTCTTAATTACAAGTAGTTACAGGTAAAAACGTTGACACAAAAGGCTGTTTTTTTCAACTAATTTTCAATTTTTCCAATATTTAACTGTTAGTTTCTATAAAGAATCATTGATGGAGCTACACAAATTACCTCTTTCTGAATTTGGAATTTTGTCTACTTTTGTAAAATGTATAGGTTTCCAGGATCCATGATTGCTTTCATACTCATTTTCACCATTAACTGGAAGGAGGTTGGAAGCACTAAAAATAGAAAAACTAGGCTATGTCCCAGAAAAATGCCAAAACTGTGTAAAAAATGTTGGTTCTCTGACAAAAGACTGTCATTCCGTAAAAGCTGGGAAAATGGTGATTTAAGCCCCACAAGCCCTTTTTTGATAACATTTGTAGGGAAAAACCCAGACGCTTTCATTTGTAGCCCGTTTTTCCAATTGTTCTGAAAAAAACACAGATCGTACTATATTTTGGCTAATTTCTGGGACCCCTCCAAGGGAATCCATAAAACCCTGGGTACCTTTAGAATCCCTATGGTGTTTGAAGAAAAGGACGGAAAATTGGGGTGGATACCTTATGTGGTCAAAAAGTTACAGAGGCCTAAGCGTGCACTACCCCAAATAGCCAAAAAAAGGCTTAGCACAGGATGGGAAAAGGCCTAGCAGCGAAGGGGTTAAACAATACATTCATTTTGAATATTTTGTCCGATATTTGAATCTGACATTCGGTGAATTGTTTCTCCACCATTATGTTCTCTCATGAATCATGAGACTGAGTGTCCATTCATATTATCATGAGCTGAGTGCCCTCTACTTCCTTGAACCTATTTACATAAACATGTCATATTTAACTTCGGGTCAGTCTGTCTTAGTGTAAATTGCAACAAAAAATAACAAAAGAACCTATCATTGTGATTGTGTAGAACATTATATTGACTGGGGGATTGGTTCAATCAGAAATGTGGATGGTGGGTTCTAAACAGTCTATCATTATCTCTGGTTCTCTATGAAAACTAAAAAGTTATTCAGTTCTAGGCACATCTAGGGATTATTTACAGATATGTATACATTTCTTTATCCCCATTGAGCCCTATGGGGATATTTGTTTTAAATCGGATGATCATTTTAGATTCTAAGCGCCTCAAATTCAAAGTTCGATAACCTCCTCTCTCATGTGGTGGTATTGTCACCAGTCCAGAATATTACATGTCCATCCAGCTTCGATTGACATGTGTTCTCATGTGTTCCGCCATTGCATATGTTGTATCATCATTTTGCACTGCTCCTATATGCTCCAGTATGCTTTTTCTTATGGAACATATGGTGCTTCCAATGTATCTCTTGCCACAGAAACACTCTATTAAAAACACAACATAGCTCATTTCTCAGATAATATTTTCCTTTATCTCAGAAGTTCTTTCCCTCGGATCTTTGATAGATTTCAGTTTTTTTTCCGATATTGTACGCTTTGCACGTTGTGCATTTTCCAAATCCTTGTTGTCGTGTCCCTAGCCACGTTTTTTTTGGCACTTTCTATATGACTTCTTATTATCGTGTACGATATGGAGGGTGCCTTCCTGTATGTAATCAGTGGCCGATTTCCTAGATCTTGCACAATGGGTCTTTGGTTAACACGTTCTAGTATTCGTTAATGATTTTTTTGATTTTGTAGCTTTCTTTGCTATATGTTAAAATTAGACGTGGTCTGTCATCTGGGATTTTTTCTTTCGGATTGTTCTCTAATAATGCCTGTGCTCTACTTTTTTGTCTGGCTCTTTTTTCACCTTTTTGGATGTCTTTATATTTGTACCCTCTGTGTAGGAAACGTGCAGTTGTTTCTTTGAACTTTTTTTCCATTTCCCGGGGTTCAGAGCAGTTCTGCTTCACTCTTATGAATTCCCCGTAGCGAAAGCTCCTTATGAGGGACTGAGGGTGAAAACTCGACCCATGTAGAAGGCTATTAGTTGCTGTCTTCTTTCTGAATGCAGAGGTATGGATTTTATTTGAATTGATATAGACCTTCGTGTCCAGAAATTCAATTTCTGTGTGATGGATATAGTGGGTGAATTTTAATCCTACTTCATTGTTGTTCAGTATTGCCAAATAAGTTCACCCACCTTTAGGACTCCTAAATGCCTTCTGTGAATACCGAAAGTCTTAAAGTTAGGATTTTTCTCAGTTTAGGAGTAGTAAAGTTAGGACTCCTAACTTTAGGACTCCTAAATGGCTTATGTGAATACAAAAAGTCTTAAAGTTAGGATTTTTCTCAGTTTAGGAGTAGTAAAGTTAGGACTCCTAACTTTAGGACTCTTAAATGACTTCTGTGAATACCGAAATGAGTACGTGTCTTTTGTGAATATCAAATTGAGTAAGTGCCTTCTGTGAATACCAAAATGGTAGTAAATTCCGGATTTTGTCTTAAGTTAGTTCTGTGAATCGGGCCCATAGTATAGAACGAGGAATGGGACCAAAACAGGAAAGGACCGAAGCCATCTTGGTGAAGTTAAGAAACCTTACAACTCCTAACGAATGCGCCATCTTTGTATGGGAACCTAAACTGCACAACAAGAAAATGCTCTATGAAAAGCACAATACGATAGTAAACAGTAAATTGGATAAATGTACCATCATTCGCTGATTTTTAGAGAACAGTGAAAGATTGCTATTCTTGAAAATGTTACAGTAGGTTCCTTTCCTATGGAAGCTGATATCATTGGTCGCACATCATTGCATCAGTGGTGTGCCATCTTGGTGAAGATCGCGGCGTCGCTTCCTTACTGCAGTGTTTAGTTATAACAGCCATCTTTGTACAGGGCTTTATGGTTCAGCTAGGAGGAGGTCATGCTGGTCACAAATGTAAAAACAACACTCAGGACACAATTGTATGAAATGATCTTAACAAGTGCGGCCCCCGCATGTAGATGATGAAGCAGAGAGGTTGTAAGAGAGAGGGGGAGCAGGAGGAGAGCCCGCGAGTGGTGCGTGGCTCGCTCGCTTCAGAGAGCAGTCAGCTAATTTTTAAGCACTGCACTCGTGCTTGTGGCACGCCCCTGCTCGCTCCCGCATGGTGGAAGCCACCACAAGCACGTTTTTAAGCATATGTGAGAAGCCACTATTCTATTTTTAACTTTATTGATCTTTTCATGGTGTGCGATTGATGTTTGGTTTCCATGGTGATTTTAAAATTTCAGACACTACCGCACACATAATTGGTGGACGGTTTGATTCCCAAATATTATTTTGGATGTGTTCTTAATTAATGAAATGATTAGAGCACTGACAAGTATGGAGATTTACCATATTACGGAACTAATAAGAATTTATCGGCTAAAACCAAACTTGTTTGACGCAATGCTGCATGCTTCGCTAGGCTCACTATTTGGGGTTAATCCAGAATTACAAGTTTTCTGTGTAGAACAATCCCCATTGAATAGAGTGTGGTGTGTTGTTTTCGGCCAGCAATGGTGAACTGTGTGTACAGACTTGTATACTTTGACTGTATGAACAAAAAAAAGCTATTGCCTTAGGCAATTTCCAATACCGCTGTAAAAATATTGGAATAAGTGCGAGTATTGAATGATTTATTACTGATGTCTAACAAATGCAATACTTGTGCCACAATGATTTTTTGTGTTACAGATACAAGTACCTTAGGACTATCTAAGGAGACTCTACACGGGAGTTCCTTGAGTTTGCGAACATTTCTTCTATGTCCATAGTAGGGGTACGCTTTAGGGCGCATACACCAGTGTGGGATAGTTTTCTGGTCCTGACGAATGCTGAGTTAATAGTACTCGTGATAGCAGAAACATGTTGCCCACTTTTGTTTTTTAAGGACACCAGTGTTCAAATTGACATATCCTCAGGGTGTCCGCTTTTGCACTAATGTTTTAATGGAGAATGGCTATCCCTCTATTAAAATTAGTCTAGGGAATTGCTGTATCTTCTTTTAATCACACTATTACTTTCAGGTTTGACTGGACTTGCCTTCTGAGAAAAAGAACCCGATGATGAAATTGAACACCTACTTGTTTGGTGTATGAGGGTTAATTTCTCATTTCTCATTTTCCGTGTTTTCCATTCCACAGTTTTCCACACTTTGGTCTTTTGGTCTTCCCTGTCCTGGTTTCCCTACTATCAAGAATATTGATTGTGGGTTATAAGGTTGGGGTATTTTAGTGTTACTCATGTAAGCATAGTACTGGTTTGGATTTGCTGCATGGCATGGTCAATACTGTGCAACTTGCATTCAGGCCTAAAGTGTTCTCACTGGTGTACTTCATTGAGTAACAGCAGACCAGAAAGTGTGTCATCAATTTAAGAGCTGGTTCCTGCATGTTGAATTCTGATCTTCTTTGGCACTGTCCGAGGTTTAATTTGAGCGGGTGGTTTCCGGTGCTCAGTTCGGGCATTTAATTGTCAGCACCAGGGCCTGTGACAGTCTGCCATAATGTGGCGCTGTTTGGCTAATTTAGAGATGACCACAACAACAGTTAATTATTAACTCAATATACATTAAAAATGAATATCACCTGCCACCCAGGCCATTCTTATAGCTTTGGGGGCCTCAAGTAGTCCATATTGTCACATTTGTAGTAATGTGAATGTTAGTACTTCTGTTGGTACTATCATTGGCAGGACTAGCAGGGGCAATGTGTGGCACAAGGTGCAATAGCATCCTGACGACAGCACTGGCACTTATTTGTATGCAAATTTAGCACTGACACTGACTGGTGGTATCCCGTAAACCAAAGGTAACCCTAAAGGCATTGCATTGAATACTGTCTGACAACAGCACCTGTTTTCCTGGAAATGTAGCATGGCTATAATAAAGACACTGCAATAACTTTACTGAAATTAC
This sequence comes from Lissotriton vulgaris, assembly GCF_964263255.1. Lineage (NCBI taxonomy): Eukaryota > Metazoa > Chordata > Amphibia > Caudata > Salamandridae > Lissotriton > Lissotriton vulgaris. The sequence continues at coordinate 1,423,618,716 of NC_141689.1, forward strand.
AGTCAGTAAAAGTTTAATGGAAGGATGATATAATCAACCAATTGGGCGCAGGGTCAAGACTGATTTGCATATGGATGGGTCCAAACTGGAATAGCATGGTGAGCAAAAAAACGATGGATTTAGGCCCAGATCTCTGTACTTGGGGTGAATGTATGACATTTTTCTGCATTCTCTCCATCAATTGTTCTTTTTGCATTTGTCACCCCGAGAGAAACGGGTATGCCCAGAGGTGGGTCTTGTGCTCTCCATGCCACTGGAGTCAAACTATCCTGGCTGATGAGGGCTGAAAGCCTGAAACTGATCTTAGGATGCTTGTTTCCAGTCCAGGGAGGACCTGGCCTGGCATTCGGGCTGGCCTGTTCCCATTGGGTGCTGAGTCAAGACTTATTTGCATATGGCTGGGTCCAAACTAGAATGGCATGGTGAGCAAAGAAACGAGCCAAGGTAAGCAGCTACACCTGTTTCCCTTAAGAATACCTGAAAATTCCATAATTTCCGAAGTCATTTATGATTTAGAAAATCTCTGAGCAGGCCCCTGTTTTTAAATGCAGAATAAACGTCCCTTTAAAAAAGGAAAGTATAGTGTAGTGGCTCATTAAAATTATGATGCCCCTTATTGTAACAAATTAAAAAGTGACCATTGTTTCGAAAACTGATTTGATTGCTTGGTGGTGTCTCTCGGTCCTCTGCCATTTATATGCTATGAGTTATTAAGATATGGGCAACTTATTATCTCTATTTATTTAGTTTTCAAAACAATAAACAAGCATTTCTTTTTGTCAGCACACACACTTTTGTTATATGAGTATTTCATCGCCATTTTTTCCAGCATTACAACGCTACAATATTTTCAATTACTTTTCTGACTTTAGCTCGTGGATTGAGCTCAAATTATATGATCACAGTACAGGCAGCACAGAACAATAATGAAGCCTCTATGGTCCTCAAATCCTATTATGCTTTTGGGGTAGTACCTCGCTCTGTGGATCGTTTCTTCCACCATAGCAAAACAGACCACACCCCTGAGCCACTCAGTCATGAGAGGGGCTTAAGCAGACTGCCAATGCAGGGCAATATCTCTTTTCGCCAAAAGCCATCAACATTCTGGCCTTTCATGTCCATCCAATTCAGGCGTTTTGCCTAATACAGCTGCTTTGGGGGTTTTCACCAGTGGAATTCCAATCAGCACTTCTACCATACTCTATATACAAGACTAATATATCCTTATAGCCCGCCATGGTGGGTTATACCGGCCATTAAAGGCCCGCACCAGCGTTAAAGGCCCCAGATGAAAGCTATTTGAATATTACGCCACTAGAGTGCAGAATGTTATAACAAATAAAACAAAGGCCTTAGTGAGTCAGAGGGGATTTAATCCACTGAGGCTCCATGAGGCCTTCGTTCAAAGCAACACCTGTGAAGAACAAACATTGGAAAGTTGGAGCTCAGGCTTTTACCAACAATTAGAAGCCTGGAGCACTCCAGTGCCTTCAATGGAGCTCCCAACATTCCAGTGTTCTAATGTTTCAATGGCTGCCAAATGGGCGATAGTAGACAAAGAACCTGACATTCACCAACCAACGCATTCTCTATATATGATACTCATTGGCATACACTGCGTGAGCTGTCTATATAAATCACTATGCTGCCATCTTCATTTATCACTACATCAGTTGAGAGATACATGGGAGACAACATTTAAGAGAGTAATGCATGAGCAGGAGTGGTTGAGGGCACTTTCATATTCACCACAATATCACGCAATGCCCGGTTTAAGCTGATCCAATTATTTACATTGCATCAAGCTTATATTTCTCCCTGCCCGAATTCACAGACTTTTACAGGGGACATCCTGCCCCAGTCCACATTGCAAGTCAACATTGGCAGAACGTTGGAATATGATGCAGGATTACTCATCATTGGCACTTTACTGGGTCCACTTCTTTAGTGCTTTGGCCACCTTCATTGACATACACCTCTAGCCCTCTAGGGAAACCTATGCACTGGGGTTATTCTGATGCCCCAAAAACGTAAGGCAGTTTCCCGGTTCCTTGACTTGGGTCAAAAGAGCAGTCACAAGAAGATGGAAGGTGTCGGCAGCACCCCCAGTGGAGTCATGGTGCAAAGCAGTACTGCATTGGGCCCAGGCACAGAGTAAGGCCTGTAATAGAGAAGAGAGTAGGGGATTAATTGAACACCCAATGGCAGAGGACTGGGATATGCACTGGATGACCTTGGGTACAGATCCCAGAGATGATACATTACCCTTCTGAGGGTGTGTGGACTTCCTTGCTTCCAAGCCCCCCTCTATGATGGTATACTTCAGTATTTATTAGAAATGAATTAATATTTAACCCTGACCCCCCCCCATAGAAGACACTGCTCGATATCTTAATTCATGGATTTACATACTGGGCAATCCCCCCCCCTTCCGACTAGGAAGTTTCCCCTTCCTCATACTGTCTCAATTGTTCTGAAAGTTGAACTCCCCTTGCCGCCCTCTCGAGACTGCAAATAATATAAGCGAATACCCCCCAAGATACTACCCCTTCATTTCGTCAAGGTAATCCCCACACTTGCAACCCAGTTGTAGACAAATCTGTGGAGTTTTCTTTTGTTGTACTGGACCACACAATTTTGAATTTGAGCTTTTTCTAATCTATTCTGTACAACCTTAGTTGCAGAACCCAATTCTTAATCTTTAATATCTCTGTCAAGCCCTGAAGGTGATACCATTTAGACATTTTATTATGCAATATGATTCTGTTATACTGTCCTTTGTACTATACACTGCTATACTTTTATTCAGTAGACAATTGCTGTCTGATTTTCCTTTTCTTTTTATATTTTTAAAGTTTAAAAAAACACAATAAAAATGGTTTCAAAATTGTTGGAATGACAGGCCAATCCCACACAGCATGAAAGACAGCACCCATAGCTGTTTTGCATCTGATGTGATTAGGGTTCTCTACTCTCCCCATAATCCATACCCTTTTAGACATATAGTATACCATATGAAAATATTTAAGTTGGATGAGGTGCAGTCGGAATGAAACCACAGACTCCTACTATCTTACCCTCCAACCAGTCCTCCTCTTCAATGGTACCAGCATCTTGCTCCAATCCTTCTTTTGGAAATTTAAAAGGATCTGGAGTATTAACCAGCAATGCTCTGTAGAGCCTCAAAGTATATTTACCCTTAAGTTTCCCTGTCACTATTTTAGTCCCCAATGGATTCAGCTCGGGGTTGGGATTCAGGCTGATTTTATATCCAACTAATAAATGTCATAGTTGTAAATAGTAAAAGAACTGTGACTGATGAAGTTCAAATTAAGTCGCTAATTGTTCAAAGGATAAAATATGGCTAGATATCCAGACGTATCTGAGTTTCAAAATCCCTACCATGTCCCATGCACTTCAATTAGACAACTCTGAACATCTGATGTATCATGCCATAATGGTGTTTCCTTTGTCAGCCTTTCCTCCTGCCAGTTCTGTTCAGTGCATAATGCCAGTGTTGCAGCGTTATTTTAGCAAATGGATGGAATAGTTTGATATAGCCTTAACCAGTACAGCTGGGCCAACAAACCATGTTCACCAACTGTATAAATACCTAGGGCCTGATTCACAGAACTAGCTTAAGACAAAATCCTAAACTTACTACTTTTGGTATTCACAGAAGGCATTTAGTAGTAGTAAAGTTAGGATTTTGTCTTAAGTCTATCTTAAGTCAGTCTTAAGTCAATCTTAAGATAAAATCCTAACTTTATTACTACTAAATGCCTTCTGTGAATACCAAAAGTTGTAAGTTTAGGATTTTGTCTTAAGTTAGTTCTGTGAATCGGGCCCCTAGTCTTACAGGGCAGTCAGCCCTACCATCATTATGTATTGGAAGAAGTGGGGATGCCCAGTAATAAAGTGTTATATCGGCTACTTCCAACCCACCTTCACATGGGGACTCTATACATTAATTGAAGGGGACCCTGAAAGGTCCACAGATCATTCATTAGGGAGGATTGCAATGCAGTAAAAAACTTAGTGGGGATTGCATAGGGATAATTTTGAAGTGTATACAGTAATTGTGGCAGCACAATCATTTTATACAACACCCATTTCCCATTATAAGCAAGGATAATTATCTCCAGGCACCCAAGCTTGTCCTAACTTTCTGTAACTGCGAGACAATGTTCAAGTTTCAAAAAACCTGGGAGTCCTGTATGATTTGATACCTGAGTATTTACAATGACAATGTGGTATCTAAATGCAGAGCAACCTAGGTGCCCCTTTTGTTTCCCTTCCATAAGGAGGACAACTTTTCCCAATTTACCTTGAGCCCAGTGGCCTCACCACAGATCTCAAGGTTGTGCATCAGTCATAGGATGGAAAGCTTGGGCTTTTGAACATAGAGCAGCACATCATTGGCATATGCAGCCCTTGTAGCCTCCCGTCCACCTACTACCCCATACCAGTATCTTACCTTAGCCAGTCTGCAAGAGGCCTTATAACCAGGGCGAAAAGGAGGGGGAATAAGGGACAGCATTGTCTCCTTCTCAGCTCTATGTGGACGGGCATGGAGAGTGCCACATTGAAACAGACTCGTGCCCAGAGTATGGCATTCAATAACAATGCAAAGACATGAGAGTGGATTCCACAGTTCATTCCATCAAGCACCTGGTGAGAAGAGCCAGTCTAAGGAAGCAAAGGCCTTTTCAAAGTCCACCAGGACCAAAGCAGCAGGGTCTTTAATCTCCCCCAGAGTGCTGTTGTGTGCAGTGTTGAATTTCCTTATGTTGCATACACCCATTTTGACCCTCATTAATCAATGACCATATCACCTTAACTAATTTGTTTCCAAGGACCTTGCCCAGGATTTTCACTTAAAGATATGTCGTAGGAAAGTGCCCCTTTTTGCCTGGTTACCCCCCACGTTTTGCCTGATATCTGATGCACTTTGACTGAGTGTTCCCTGGGTCCCTGCCAATGAGGTTCCCAGTGCCTGTGTTCTTTCCCAAAACTGTACCTTTGTTTCCACAATTGGCACACCTGTGGTTCACATGTAAGTCCCTTGTAAAAGGTACCAGTGGTACCAAGGGCCTTGTGACCAGTGAGGGTCTCTAAGGGTTGCAGCATGTATTGGCCCCCCCTCAGAGATCCCTCATCAAAAACATTCACACTGCCATTGCAGACTATGTGTTTTGGTGAGACAACACTTACGAGACCACATGGCACACATCCCTGTGTGCCATGCCCACCAACCACTGCTTGTGGCATCGATAAGTCACCCCTATAGCAGGCCACACAGCCCTAAGGCAGGGTGCATTATACCACCGGTGAGGGCACAGCTGCATGAGCAATGTGCCCCTACTGTGTCTGTGCCATTCACAGACATTGTAAATGCAGTTGAGCCATGTTGAGTACATGGGCTGGGAGTTTGTCATGACGAACTCCACAGCTCCATGATGGCTTTACTGAATGCTAAGGAGTTTGGTATCAAATTCCTCAGAATAATAAACCCACACTGAAGCCAGTGTTGGATTTATTACAAAATGCACTCAAGGGCATCTTAGAGATGCCCCCTGAAATACAACCAACTCATTTATATCCAGGTGAGTGGTCGGCACCAGCCTGCCACACACAGACATATTTCTGACCCCCTGAGGTGGGAGCCCATGTGCTCTCGTGGGACAGGGACAAAGGCTGCTCAGGGTGGAGGTGCTTCACACCTACACCCTAGCAGGAACAGCATTCAGAGAGGTGAGCCTCAAAATCTTCCTGCCCTTTGTAATGCTACTCAGGGCCTCTCCAGCCAGTGGCGCTGCCCGCACCCCCCTGACCAAGCCCCACTTTGATGGCAAGGTCGGCCAGAAAAATTAACAGTCAGGGGAGGTATGTCCCCTCTTTGCCAGGACCACCCCTAAGTAGCCCTGGACCGAGGAGATCCCCTCCTTAGAAAATCCTCCATCTTGAATGGAGGATTCAACCACATCAGGTTAGGGGATGGGCCCCTTCCCAAAGGGAGGGGACATTCTAGGGGTGTAGTCACTCTAAAGGCAAGTAGCCAATTGGCTACCATTTCCAGTACCGGTAACACCCCTAAATTCAGTATTTAGGGGCACCCCTGAACCTTTATCCTCAGATTCCTGCGATGTAAGAAGAAAAGGACAAAGAAGATTCTGTGCAGCAAAGCTGGAAGACGACGACGACTGACTTGTTCCCAGCCCTGCGGGCATGTCTGCAGCTGGAAGAGCCTTGGAAGAAGACGATGCCTGTCCTGTTGCCAGCAACTCCTAAAAACCCCAGGAAGACAGACCCTCTTTAACAAAGACCTGATCTCCTGAAGACAGCTGCCCTGTATAGAAAACCTCCAACTTAAAAGGAGCCCGGATCCAGGCGGATCCGCGACCCCATCCCACTCTGCACTAAACGCCCAACGGGCCGAGTCTAAGTGGCTTACCTGCCTAGCAATGTGTGACCAGCGATCCAGACCTCGACTCCATTGGTGGCTTCATTTTCCTGGACCCCACGAAGTCGTCTGCAGCCTCAACATGAAGGGTCCCCCTGACCGCGACCGCACCAGTAACAAAAAAACGATACCAATAAGCACCCCTGCATCCTCAGCCCGATGACCTTTGGGAGCCCAGCCAACAGTGCCCAGGTCCTGCCCTGCATACCAACTTACTTCGTCCAGTCTCCTGGTCTGACCTGGACCGAGATCCTTCATTAGTTTGCCTTGGGCGCTGTGCTGACCTGGTTTTTGGCTCTATTTCTGAGTGATGGTGACTTTAAGCTTGCTACCATCCTAGATCCCTATTCTTAGCTTGTTTTGGTCCTTTTAGGCCTCTTTTCAGACCTAGAAGCATAAACTGGAGGATAGCCGCTTTATATGATGATAGATCCCTTATTCCTGACTCTAATCCATCTATTGCCTATTGGCTTTGACATAATTATGTGTCCTTTCATCATCCTACCTATAGTAGAGGGTGGATCCTGTAGTCCTGACTTTATATTACATATTGGTATGGCTTGTGTATGTACTCTGATAGAGTTAAGTCCTTTTCGGGCCTACAAGGCCCAGAACTAGAGAGACTTCATTTTGCTTTCTGCCTCTGCAGACTGAGATGTATGTGGGTCAAGTGTGATGTTTATAGTTAATCCTGTTGTGTGCTAGGGGAAAACCAGCGGAGACTGGATCTTATCGAAAGAATGTGTTTGTCTCTTGGGCCCAGACGTAACATGCAGATGGTCACTGCAGGCTGCGCAGGGAGCCTCGGAGCTGGCACAGGAATTCGGTGGGAGGCAGCTCTCTGTTGGAAATGTCCATGAGGGGAGAGCATTCCATATTAGCGTAGTGCAGAAGAGGCGGAGCAGTCAGTCGGTTTTTGGGATGGTTCAAGTCAGTTGGTTGCTGGAGTAGTCAGAAGCAGTTGTGAGCAGATGGTGTTTGGAGCTGGAGAGAAAAGGCAGATGGTCTTTGGAGCAGAAGAAAGCAGTCAGAAGCAGTTACTTATCAGAAGGAGTTGTGATCAGTTGGAGCAGGCAGTTAACAGCTGGAGTCTGGAGTGATGCCTTTTGGAAGAGACTGAAGTTATATCGTGGATTAGTCTGTGGGAGCAGCTGGAGTGAGTTGGACATTGGAGCTGGAGCAATCAGACAAAGTGAAGAAGCTAGTGAAGCAGACGGTTATCAGAGCAGCAGAAATTATATCATTAGACTGAAGTTGGAAGGTGAAGACATTTCGTGGGGGAGAGGAATCCAGTGCAGAGTGATCAGCGCAGATGTGTGTCCAAGAGTGCAGAGGAGAATCTGAGATGAGCCAAGGCACAGTCGAGAGAGGAACCCAGATGACAGCTAGAACAAGACTTCATACTAATCAGGTGATATCTGTCCTGTTATATTAGTGCCCATATACGTTAAAATTGTCTTTTATTTCCTAGGCTAGATTCCCTACTGTATTGCTAATCCTTTTTCTTTCAGCGGTGTGCAGTCTGTTATAATCCAGTTCCCTTTTTAGCTATCTACAGTTATGTGTTAGTAATAAAGCTTTCCATTATAATAAAGAGACCCCGCAGATCTGTGTATGTGTCTATTCCCCTTTACTTTTCAGGCTATGTCTAGATTGCTAGTTATTGTGATGTTATAATAATAAAGGAACCCCAGTTCTTAGTGAACAACTGTGCAGGTGTTATTATTCATAATAAGGTTAACCTTTCTTCTAGTCAGATGCTGTTATGTGAACGGATGCATCTCCCGTCCAGGTAAATGGTAACTGAGCAAGGGAGTAGAGGAGCACCTGTATTTGATAATAACCTTTGCATATTGTGATTTGGCCATTCTTGTGTACCACATAAAATATAACAATTGTATATGAGACATCCCCGGTAGATATTAGATATATATAGAGAAACTTTTCAACAGAGAGAGAGAGAGCTGAAGGTATTCATAGGAAAGTGATCGTCGTTGTGTAGCGGCGTTAGAGAGAGCATTGACCGTGGTCGATGTGTATACCCACAGGATTGTGGCTTGCGAGAGCACCGGGGGGACACGGTGTGTAATGAGATCGCCTCTAGGGAAAGCGGCGTTAACGAGAGCATTGACTGTGGTTAATGTGTATACCCACAGGATTGTGGCTTGTGTATGTATGAAATAGTGAGAGCACTGATTGTGGTCAGTGTGTATACCCACAGGATTGTGGCTTGAGCGAGCACTGATTGTGGTCAGTGTGTAATGGTAAGTTATCGGAACTGCCCCCTTCACTATGAGTAGGAGGGTAGCATAGTCTGGGTCTGAGTTGCCGCGAGACTATAAGGTATGAGTCTGGTGTAGAGCATGGAAGTCCTTAGTAATCAGTGAGTATTCCTAGTAACCCTATAGATTTAGTGGTGTTTTTGATGATATGAGCTTGTATATTGCTAATTCCCCATCCTCAGGTAGGTACCAAGGTGCCTGGATAAATAGGTCCTGAGGAGAGAGATGGTTACGTTTCTGCTGGATTGGTGGTGTTTTGTGAGCTGATTCTATCTGGTCCGAAAATCCGGTCGTCACATTTGGCGTAGTCTGGCAGTTTCGAATAAAGCGCAGAGGGGCGCCCTTGACATGTATTTGGACTTAAAACCCTTTAAAATGTGACATCTGGGAACAGTCTGTGAATTGCATGGTGAGGTGTGGTCCCTGACCTATGGGCTTGAACAGTTGGAGTGTAAGGAGATTGCAGTACATCATGGCATCTGACGTATGCAGTGTAGAAGAAATGCTTTTCATCTTGGTGTTTGCACTGACAGGCTTGAAGGGTAACAGCACGTTATGGAGCCAATTACATCTTGGTGATGATGCAGTTGTAAATATGTGTATGAAAAAGGCTTGTAAATTGCCTATTAAATGGCTTGCTGCATTTGCTTATGCTGTGAAATGTGAAATGTATTCAGTGTAATATAATTTATTGAGTTCCTTGTGAATAGCTCCTTGTAAATATGGCTTGTGAATAGCATGTTATCATTATGACTTGTTGAGTTCCTTGTGAATAGCGCCTTGTGAATATGGCTTGTAAATAGCATGTTATCATTGAGTTCCTTGTGAATAGCGCCTTATGAATATGGCTTGTAGCGTCTTATGAATATGGCTTGTGAATAGCATGTTATCATTATGACTTGTTGAGTTCCTTGTGAATAGCTCCTTGTAAATATGGCTTGTGAATAGCATGTCATCATTATGACTTGTTGAATTCCTTGTGAATAGTGCCTTGTGAATATGGCTTGTAAATAGCGTGTTCCTTGTGAATAGCGCCTTGTGAATATGGCCTGTAGCTCCTTGTGAATATGGCTTGTACATAGCATGTTATCATTACGTTAGGCAGGAGAGAGCTGGATCTCTTTCAAGTGATTATAGAAAATATTTTGAAGATGTGCACACGTGTTATATGAAAATGTGGAGAGTTAAGTTCTTGACTTCCCCATGTATCTGCAGACATCGGGGAACGATTGTGTTTGAGCTGCCAAAGGGTTAATATCTTGAATTGAGACGGCAGTGTTTATTTTAATTTGCTGTTTAACATGCATTGTTACAAGAGCTGATACTAAAAGTCAGTGACTATTTGGATTAAGGATGGTTTGATTTGACTTCTTAATTAGTTGTAGAGTTCGCCTATGTACTTTGACAGCTAGCTGACGGAAGGTTAACATCTTGCACAGAGAAAAAAGCGGTGTTCATTTAACATACTGTTTGATATGCGTCCACGAGTTTGTGTGGGTTTGCCTTTGAACACATGAATGAATGTGTCTGATCCAGAGGTCAGAGTGTTATAAATCAACCAGTCAGACTGTGAGGGGGTGTTTTAAAATGAGCTTTAGGAGAGGGTTTTCAGCTGAGCATGGACGGTGCAGAGAGATAAACAAATCAGTATTTTAGAATTAGTGATCACCGGTTGTGGAAATAAAACAGATCCAATGTAGAATGTGCTTGAAAAAAGTGAAATGCAACCGTGTGCTTTTTAAAAAAAAAATGCTCTGTAGTGTATTTTGCAACAAATAACTAATTATTTCCCTAAAGCAAGCTGCCCCTTTTGTTTAAAGTTCAAATGCAAATGATTCTGTATTTTGCGCTGATATTAAGCAGAACAGCGTGAGAGTGAAAAATGTGATGAAATGTTCCCACTCAGTTAGGAAAAAAGGCTATCTGCAAAAATAAATCTGACACTTTTAATAATTTGAATAGAAAAGCTTGCGCACAAATTTATGAATTCCTGGTTATGCTATGCAAAATTACATGTATACCTTTTTTTCCCCTTGTTTGAATTGATGGTGTCCCAAATGTTATTTTAAGAAATGTGTTGCGATTTTCTATGTCGTTACCAATGCATTTGATATTAATGCTGATTAATGTCTTTCCTTTTCAGCCAGTAACAGTACATTATGGTATATAGTTTCTTTTAGATTAGTTTTTCATAAGCCTGCAGAAATATGTAGCTTTTTACTTGAGAATGCTAGCATGTGTCTAGGTTGCAAAAATGTTTTTATTAATTCATGTTTTCAGAATGCTTTTCACCATGTCTAATTTGCTTAATTTAGTTAGAAATAACTGTGCAGTGTTTCAAATTAAAGGCAGGGTTTCTCTGAAGCCTGAGAACGGGTATGTTTGTAGTTAGAAGGAATTTGCTTTTTGACCTTGGCTGATATGATAGCTCAGCCAGGCTCTCAGGAGCGTTTTGGAAGGAGGGGCCCTTTTTCGGAGCGTCCGAGGCAGGTCTGCCCTTGCCTTGTTATTATTTTTTTTTTTTTTTGGGCAAATGTTCAGGAGCTTTTCCCATACAGAGTTTTGAAAGGGTGGAGGTGCCCCGTGGGTGACATCACGATGAGGGGAAGGCAGTTTAGAGAAAAAACTTGGCAGGAGCTTCGCTCCAGCAATGAGATCAGCATTTAGCAGTGATTCAATTTGAGATCGCAGTGCAGCAATCCGTCTCCTGCATGGTATGGTTGGAGCTGATTCAAAACTCTGAGCGCGGACATCTTTCTGGAGGTGGGGGTTGTTTCTCAAAGGAGTGAGAGAGTGGCTAGGCCCGGCCCTTATGGCTGTGTATGACAAAATTAGATTTTGCCCAAACAAATTTAGAGAACATGGTATAGGTAGAATGTTTAAATCATTCCTTGAATTTAGAAGAGTTCTTTTAAGAATTAGGAAGTTTCTTACAGAAATGAAAAGCAATTGGGGTGCTTTTGAATGGAAAATTTGTTTTTGCAAGATTGATGATGCTTGTTTTTCGTTTCAGATGGCTGATATGTGGGGGCCCTGTATGAGTGTTGTATTTTCTTATTTTGGAGTGGTGTGTTTTTCTTATTTTCGGAGTGAGTGCCCCTTCCCCAAAAAACCCCGAGCCTGGACCCAGACCAGAAGCTGACATGCCTGGAGCTGATGACCAGACTGGAGGGCGTGCTTCCTTGGCAAAGGATACAGATGAAGATGGAGGGTCGTGGCCTACACGAATGAACTGTTTTCCTAAGGAGAAACCAACGATGGATTCCTATAGAAGAGAACTTTTCACTTAAATATATGGACTGAACTTTTGAAATTGGCATTACAATCTACAGTTGGCTGCCTCAAACATATCTGGATTTCCTAAACAAGATTTTTTTTTTTTGACAAAGCCAATAGTTCTATTTTTGAAAAAAAAAAATTACTAATTGACTTTTGCAAGTGATGATCTAAAAGAAGCCGTTTTTATTTGGTTATAATAATATTTTCTCACGAAAGGAGTCTGAAATGTAATTCTTTGGCCTGCATTCTTGAGTCTTGCATTTTTTCCCATGTTTCTATTTCAGATGGACATTATGCCACTTTCGCAGTTACCACTAACAGGCCCCAATCCCAAGTTTTTTTCCAGTCCTGTTCATGGTTTTGATTTTCTAGTTTAAAAGATGTAGTGCCACATTAATGATGTGGCCTTTGGTTCAATGATTCCTTTTGATATATGCAAATGATATTGTTTGAAAGTCATAGGGTGCAGTGTATAATTAGTGAGCTGCTTTAATAATCTGATGCCCTGTGATACATGATATTTTGATTTTAGTATGCTACGCTATTTCATTATTGATACAGATTGACTTTGCACTTGTTTATCTTTCACCTATTTTATAGTTTTCCTGTTTTCTGTAAAACAGTCTTGCAAATGAAGGGAAAGCAGTGTTCTGAATGATGGTGCACACATGTGGTCCACGGATTGATACAGAGGGATTAGGTGCAAACTGTTTCCTAAATTAGATGACTTATGACCTTTGACTATTGCCTTTGGCATGGTCTCCTATCACTTAGTTTTCCAATTTTAAGTTTATGATTTAGCTATTTTAGCTATAGGGATTTCTGGACAGACTATTTATGTCTGAATTATCTTGTAGAAGAATATATACACCACATTTAGATAATTTTCTTTGATTTTCTTGCTTAATATGCATAATGCTACACCAGCTATTTTGTAGAAATAGGGTTATCCTTGTTTTCCTATTATTACACTTTCACTTTGATCCATTAACTCTTAATTATAACAGTGGGATTAGTTCCAAGGGTGGTCACCTTAGACTTTATGTCATCCTGGGAGGTGTGTCTTTTAGTAAGGTTATGTCCTAGATCTATTAGTAATATTTGCCCAGACTTTGAGGACCCTTTGTTATGTTTATTTGTCAGATTTTACCAAATCCTTTCTTAAGTTGACCGAAGTAGGTAGGCCTCATTTAGGCCCTTTGTTGTTTTCATTTCACAGACATTTCCCCAAATCAATAGATTTCATGAGTTATCACTAGAAGTTGAGGCACATTTAGTTCAAGGGTGCTTTGGTTAGTTTCTGTTGTTATCAGATCAATCTTAGTTATATTTCAACATTCAGGTCAAGAGTGCTTTGATTAGTTTTCAATTGGTTGTCAGATTTACATTCCCTACATTAAGTTTTAGGTGGTATTTTCTTAGTTGTCTTTCACTTTAGGGATTCATTTTGTTTTTTGATTTTGTTGATAGATTATGTTGATGTTTGTTTATTTGTTTGTTGTTGTTTACAGATGTTAGCAAGTTAAAGTCAAGGGTCGAATGTGCTGACCTGGTTTTTGGCTCTATTTCTGAGTGATAGTGACTTTAAGCTTGCTACCATCCTAGATCCCTATTCTTAGCTTGTTTTGGTCCTTTTAGGCCTCTTTTCAGACCTAGAAGCATAAACTAGAGGATAGCCGCTTTATATGATGATATATCCCTTATTCCTGACTCTAATCCATCTATTGCCTATTGGCTTTGACACAATTATGTGTCCTTTCATCATCCTACCTATAGTAGAGGGTGGATCCTGTAGTCCTGACTTTATATTACATATTGTTATGGGGTGTGTATGTACTCTGATAGAGTTAAGTCCTTTCGGGCCTACAAGGCCCAGAACTAGAGAGACTCCAATTTGCTTTCTGCCTCTGCAGACTGAGATGCATGTAGGTCAAGTGTGATGTCTATAGTCAATCCTGTTGTGTGCTAGGGGAAAACCAGCGGAGACTGGATTTTATCGAAAGAATGTGTTTGTCTCTTGGGCCCAGACGTAACATGCAGATGGTCACTGCAGGCTGCGCAGGGAGCCTCGGAGCTGGCACAGGAATTCGGTGGGAGGCAGCTCTCTGTTGGAAATTTCCATGAGGGGAGAGCATTCCATATTAGCAAAGTGCAGAAGAGGCGGAGCAGTCAGTCAGGTTTTGGGATGGTTCAAGTCAGTTGGTTGCTGGAGTAGTCAGAAGCAGTTGTGAGCAGATGGTGTTTGGAGCTGGAGAGAAAAGGCAGATGATGTTTGGAGCTGAAGAAAGCAGTCAGAAGCAGTTACTTATCAGAAGGAGTTGTGATCAGTTGGAGCAGGCAGTTAACAGCTGGAGTCTGGAGTGATGCCTTTTGGAAGAGACTGAAGTTATATCGTAGATTAGTCTGTGGGAGCAGCTAGAGTGAGTTGGACATTGGAGCTGGAGCAATCAGACAAAGTGAAGAAGCTAGTGAAGCAGACGGTTATCAGAGCGGCAGAAACTATATCATTAGACTGAAGTTGGAAGGTGAAGACAGTTCGTGGGAGAGAGGAATCCAGTGCAGAGTGATCAGTGCAGATTTGTGTCCAAGAGTGCAGGGGAGAATCTGAGATGAGCCAAGGCACAGACGAGAGAGGAACCCAGATGACAGCTAGAACAAAACTTCATACTAATCAGGTGATATCTGTCCTGTTATATTAATGCCCATATACATTAATCTTGTCTTTTATTTCCTAGGCTAGATTCCCTACTGTATTGCTAATCCTTTTTCTTTCAGCGGTGTGCAGTCTGTTATAACCCAGTTCCCTTTTTAGATATCTACAGTTATGTGTTAGTAATAAAGCTTTCCATTATAATAAAGAGACCCCCCAGATCTGTGTATGTGTCTTTTCCCCTTTACTTTTCAGGGTATGTCCAGATTGCTAGTTATTGTGATGTTATAATTATAAAGGAACCCCAGTTCTTAGTGAACAACTGTGCAGGTGTTAATATTCATAATAAGGTTAACCTTTCTTCTAGTCAAATGCTGTTATGTGAACGGATGCATCTCCCGTCCAGGTAAATAGTAACTGAGCAAGGGAGTAGAGGAGCACTTGTATTTGACAATAACCTTTGCATATTGTGATTTGGCCATTCTTGTGTACCACATAAAATATAACAATTGTATATGAGACATCCCCGGTAGATATTAGATAAATATAGAGAAACTTCCCAACAGAGAGAGAGAGAGCTGAAGGTTTTCATAGGAAAGTGATCGTCGTTGTGTAGCGGCGTTAGAGAGAGCATTGACCGTGGTCGATGTGTATACCCACAGGATTGTGGCTTGCGAGAGCACCGGGGGGACACGGTGTGTAATGAGATCGCCTCTAGGGAAAGCGGCGTTAACGAGAGCATTGACTGTGGTTAATGTGTATACCCACAGGATTGTGGCTTGTGTATGTATGAAATAGTGAGAGCACTGATTGTGGTCAGTGTGTATACCCACAGGATTGTGGCTTGAGCGAGCACTGATTGTGGTCAGTGTGTAATGGTAAGTTATCGGAACTGCCCCCTTCACTATGAGTAGGAGGGTAGCATAGTCTGGGTCTGAGTTGCCGCGAGACTATAAGGTATGAGTCTGGTGTAGAGCATGGAAGTCCTTAGTAATCAGTGAGTATTCCTAGTAACCCTATAGATTTAGTGGTGTTTTTGATGATATGAGCTTGTATATTGCTAATTCCCCATCCTCAGGTAGGTACCCAGGTGCCTGGATAAATAGGTCCTGAGGAGGGAGATGGTTACGTTTCGGCTGGATTGGTGGTGTTTTGTGAAGGGATTCTATCTGGTCCGAAAATCCGGTCGTCACAGGCGCCTGGCACTGATTTGCATCCTTCACCAGTCCACCCCAGTCCCGCTGGTGGTGTCGCTTTGGTGCTGCCTTGTGGCCACAATGCTCAAATTAACCTTCAGGCTCTGTGCCCTGAAACTGTGGGTACCTACCTGCTAACCGCACCCTGCTGGTTGACCCCCGTCTCTACTGACTAGCATTGGACCTAGTGACCTCTGAACCTTGCTCAGTGTTGTTCCAAACCCCTGAAGACTGGAAGAGTTAGTTGTGTATTTACCTGTTAATTAGCATATCTGTTTTACTCCCATAGAATTGCATCACATTTTCTCCTATTGCATTGTACTTTCTATATTTTTGAACTGCTAAGTGCTATTGTTTTTGATTGATATTAACAATGTTTTTCTATTACTCTAAAGTATATTTACTGCCTTGCAAAAAAAAATCCTAGTGCATTGTTCAAAGTATTACTACTCTTAAAACTGTTACTTACATGCAACGGTGTTCCTCTTGGTTCTAAAACACAATAACAAAGTAATAATTTTTATACACAACAATTGGTCTTGGATTGAGTCTGTGATTGTGTGTACCCATGCCTTGCCTGAGTTTGCACAACAAATGTTTAACACAGCCCTCTGATAAGCCTAACTGCTCAACCACACTATCACAAATAGAGCTTTTAGTATTATCTACGTAATTCTCTAGGGATCCACTTGACTCTGCACACACTATACCTTACTTTGGTATAGTATATACAGAGCCAGCTTCCTACATATGTGCAACTTAATGCATATAATATCTGATTATATAAGTATGGTGTTAGCTATTGTATTAGGCTTCTGAGATTGTAATGCGCACGTATTGATACAATTTGCTATTATTGTAAAAATGTAGACAGAGTGCTGACATATAAGTGCAAAGTAATGAAAGAAAATAAAACAAATAAATACAAATATTACTATTAGAAATAATATCAATTTGTGTTCATTTGTTTAAATAAAATCTTGCAAATATCCTCTAAAAGCCTTTTTTTACTAAAATGCTAAATAGGAGGGATGTGCTTGTCGAATTTCCAGAAGGATGTTTTCTCCCTGTAGCTCTAGTTCTGCTCCAACATTGGGGCTGGTGGCTTCCGCTAAGGATATGTGGTGGAAAAAAGTTTTCTTAGGGAATGATTTATTCTGTAATGGAGAGAGAAGTGTCTGTTGGGGTGGCGATGGCATTAAGTTCTCCATCCCGATGGTTCTCTGTCCGTCAAATGTAGAGATGATCGCCTGCCCAACGGTAATCTCTGTACTTTGAAAGAATCGCCATGGCGGGTCCTTCGAAAGGTACAAAATGTTTGGTGGACGGCTGCTGACAGTTTTGACGGCCGTCCACCAAATCCTTTACCTTTTTGTTTTCAGAAACAAACACAAAGAGTGGAAATGTATTTCTGAAGAAAAAAAAATGAACCCCCACAACTTGGAATCTTTCTTGAGGGTGTGAGAGCATTATTATGTATATCTGCCCTCACCTCCAGGCAGAAAACAAAAGTGACACTGTCTTCTGTAAAGAAAGTAGGAGCTGTGATGGCTTTACTCAGGCGCCCCCCTTGCCATCCAAGTAAGCTTTCTGTCAGTGGAGCCAAGAGGGGATCTACAGACAGATGGCTTACAGTCGGCCTATTTCTAATTTCGTAACTTCCATCTGCCGTAATTTATTGTGATCATTCTTATTTAGTTTTTTTGTGTTATCCCTTTGGTTTGTTCCTTGGACATTTTCACCTACCCCCACCATCTTTTCACCTTTCTCCAACTCTTGCTACAGGCCAGAATTAAAGTCACAGTTCATTTATGTGAATCATTTGCCACATATGAAGAGCGTTGATAATGACTGAATAAATATTACTTATTCTTCAAGGTGTGAAGGTATCATTAAACACAACAGATGCACCATTACTATATACATTTTTGCATCTACACATCCTATGATTTCTATCACTGGGTGCCAGACCTTTCTCGCCTAGAGTGGTTGGCCTTAAGAAATCTCTGGGTAGCTGTGCGCCCTATAAATGTAAATAACAATAACAAGATTGCAGTAAACATGCTTGTCAGATTTTTAGCATTCCTTTCCAAAAACATGGCAATTCCCTTCAGTCTCACTCCCATAGTAACATATCGCTGATAACCTCGTTCTTCTGTGCTCCTGAGAGGGTACCAGATATGTATGGGTGTTCGATGGGTTCAATGTTAACACGGGTTATAAACTGAGTGTATTGCATTTTGGAGATTTGAAAAGCAGCTGCAAGCCAAATGCCAGTTTGGGGTACCTGTCTTTGGCATCACCCCTCGACTCTTTTCAAACTACCAAAACCATATATTTTTAACAACTAAACATTAATTGCTGGGTGGTAGACCTCACAGACTTGTATGCATTTAAGTGGGTTTGACAGATATCCACACTCTAGGCACCGGGGAATGCTTTTGAAGTGCGGAGGAGGGGGGGGGGGGGGGGGGGGTTCGGCGGTTCTGTTTAGGAAAGCGGCAGTATTTAAGTGCACATTCAGCTGAAGGTCAGGTGAACTTACCAACCCAAGACAAAAAACTGGAGTCAAAGGGTAATCCATTGTGGTGTGGTTTGCAAGAATCCCACCATGTTGTATTACCCAGAATCCCCTTCAAATTCCAAAGAATAGGTTACAAAGGTCTTCAATTTTATGTTAGAAAAAGTTTATATTAAGGCAAATGTCAAAAGTCCTTTCATAAATATTTCCACATTTCTGCTGATAAAAATGGTATCCCACATGGGTGGATAAATTCCACATCACAGAAATAGTCCAGAATTTCGACCATGTGAAGATCACATTGCAATATATTGGCTTGGCATGGTCACATATTTGTCTCTATTAAAAGAGAGAGGGACCCCAGAACCAAAGGGATAGGGTTCCACAAATGATGCAAGTCAAAAAGTAATTCCCTTTGGGCGAATTAACCTAATACATAAGTACTTACACACATAGAATGAACTGAACAATACCAAACATATAACAGGAAGCAATGAAAATAGGTGAAAAAATTCAGTACACGTGAAAACACTATGATGAAAATCAAGTATAAAACAATTTATTAGCATACATTACGTTTGTTAAAAGTTGGGAAACACATACAAGACGGAACATACTTAATAAAATCAACATTCCATTAAAAAAGGAGCTACAGGGAGACAGGACTAAACTCAAACAAAACAGTAATTTTGAATTTTCCTTAGTGTGTAATCCCAGATTTACTCCTTTAGCATCGACGCGTTTCGGCGGTTTAATCAATCTAATGCCGCCTTCATCAGGACAATGTATACAAATGTTTCCCAATACTTCTCAGGTAAGCAAAGGGTCTGTCACTATCTCATAAGGGGTATGCTGCCTCCTTGTCGTTAGGTAGAGATAATCGTCCAGCGAGTTATCTTCCTGATCTAAATCGATTTCTGGTTTAAAAATGGTGACAAAAACATTCTCGTACTTTCAATAGTAGTGGCGCATCCAGCATAATGGCTGGCAAAAAAGAGTTAAAATCACTGCGTCCAACGCACGCGGTAGTAATATTCTCAATATTGGACCCACTTGTAAATAGAGCGATTTTCACCGTTGGAGGCCAACCGGTAGGACGAGCAGATAACCACGCGGGACGCCTCAGAGCTTACTGAAGAGGGTTAACACGGAGGAAATCGCCTCGTGTCTTGGGTATCTTATTGGAACCCTGGAAACCCCTCCAACGGTGAAAATCGCTCTATTTACAAGTGGGTCCAATATTGAGAATATTACTACCGCGTGCGTTGGACGCAGTGATTTTAACTCTTTTTTGCCAGCCATTATGCTGGATGCGCCACTACTATTGAAAGTACGAGAATGTTTTTGTCACCATTTTTAAACCAGAAATCGATTTAGATCAGGAAGATAACTCGCTGGACGATTATCTCTACCTAACGACAAGGAGGGAGCATACCCCTTATGAGATAGTGACAGACCCTTTGCTTACCTGAGAAGTATTGGGAAACATGTGTATACATTGTCCTGATGAAGGCGGCATTAGAATGATTAAACCGCCGAAACGCGTCGATGCTAAAGGAGTAAATCTGGGATTACACACTAAGGAAAATTCAAAATTACTGTTTTGTTTGAGTTTAGTCCTGTCTCCCTGTAGCTCCTTTTTTAATGGAATGTTGGTTTTATTAAGTATTGTTCCGTCTTGTATGTGTTTCCCAACTTTTAACAAACTTAATGTATGCTAATAAATTGTTTTATACATGATTTTCATCATAGTGTTTTCACGTGTACTGAATTTTTTCACCTATTTTCATTGCTTCCTGTTATATGTTTGGTATTGTTCAGTTCATTCTATGTGTGTAAGTACTTATGTATTAGGTTAATTCGCCCAAAGGGAATTACTTTTTGACTATGGTCACATATTTGGCCTGCTCGTGCCAGTTCCCATAGCCCACCCAAACACGTGCGGTACTGTTTTTATTTGTGAATTGGCAGGTCTATTGGATGATTTGTGATTCGTTGTTTCCTACACATTGTAGAAAGTTCTGTCACAGAAATGTGGGAAAATAATTTCTGTAACCGATGTTTAACCTGTCCAGATAATTCTAGGTAAGAACTAGTGGAGGCATCTTTGCAAACCACACCACCCAGTACTCTTACAAGTCTTTAGTGGTCATCAATGTCTGGGATAGGTAAGTTTCCCTGGACGTTCGATAAGTTCAGGCTCAGATGTGTGTTTAATGTGCCCCTACAAGGTGCCGGGCATTGTTTGAATCTTTTTGACGCAAAGAAAAAATCCAAAGAGCATCCGGGTTGCCCGCACACACATGTTTGTGTATGTTTATGCCCCAGCGAAAAACAGGGCATTGTTTGGATTTTTTATGAGGCTAAGAAAAAATCCAAACCGCATTTGTGATTCTTCCTGGGGTGCACACATATGTGTGGTTGTGCCCCAGAAGGATCAGGGGACTATTAGGAATTTTTCTGTAGCTAATCTTTTCACAGTTATGAATGTGCATATGTACGTGTGTTTGCATGCCTGCAAGGAGCCAGTATGGTTTAGATTATTTTCTGGGGCTATGAAAATAATCCAAAGATTGTCCAAGCACCTCACTTGGGCGCAGATGTGTGCTTGTGTCTGTGCCCCAACAAGGAGCCCAATTTAGACTGGATTTTTTTCTGATGCAATAAAAAAAAATCCAAACAGTATCACGCTCCTCGCTGGGTGCAGAAGTGCATTTGTGTCTGTGCACCTTTGGAATAAGACAGTGGTTTGGATTTTTTCTGAGGCCATAAGCAGAACTGTGCTTGTGTGTTTCTAACAAAGCAAGTAGATAGGCATGATTTGGATTTTTATGAGAGTAAGGAAGGAAGAGTTTATCCCCATTTGGGGGACAATTTTATTTGAAAAGTGGGTATCAGAAGCATCATAAGGACATCTGGAGGATATCCCCTCATGACCTATAGATAGTTATATATATCAATAGGGCAACCAAGGGGATGAGACTAGCTGCAATATTTTGAAAAAACGGAAATCTAGCATGAAGAGTTCTAGAGAGGCTCAGTTACAGAAAGTTGTCATAAACCAGGTAGAATTAAATCAGTGCCCAGAAAAATCTTGTAATCGTCGGGGGAAGAGAAGCATGTAGAATAAACTTGGTTGATTTCAACAGTTATGGAGTGGCAAGAACCAAAATAAGAAACAAATATCTGAACATTAGTGGAAGGTACTGGCACTGGGTGTTCATCACAAGCCAGAAGGCAACAGACTGAGTTCAGATAGGTGTTGAATGATCTCCCAAAATCATCCTCTCAATTTTCTCTGAGATCAGTTTGAGAGAGTTGTTCTTCATCTATGTGACAATGGAGGACATACAGGCTTACTTGTAGGTGCTGAACACAGCAAAATTAACATACAACAGTATAATAATCTGTGTGCTGTTCTCGTTGATAAAAAGGTGACAACAAATGTGAAGACGAGAGCTGCTAGGCGTTCCACATTGATACTTACAGGCACATGCATCAAAGGATTTTGCAATCGCAAACGGTGCGAATCGCAAAAATCGCCCGTTTGCGATCGCAAAATCTGCTTTCGGAATGCATGAAGGGTGAAGGCCCTCGCAATTTGAGAATTCGCAAATATTTACGAATTCTCAAATTGCGATTGCATTTAAGGAATCGCATTTTGTGATTCCTTAAATGCAATGCATGAAAATTTTAAAAATTGCGATTTCGCAATTATGGGGAGCAAATTACTATGAGGTTGAACCTCATGGTAATTTGCGAAAACTTTGAAAAATGCACTTTTGTGCATTTTTGAAAGTTTCATGTTGTGCACACACATGCCCTAAGGACATGTGTGTGCACAACATATGTGCAACGATTGATTTCAGGGGTGCCACAGGGTGTCCTTTGGACACCCCTGCACCCTTGAAATCGCATTCTCAATTTGCGATTCGCTAATTGCGAATCGCAAATTGAGAATGTCTTCCCAATAATTCCTATGGGCCTCTAGGTCCATAGGAATGAATGGGGAGGTATTCCTTAATTGCGACTCGCAATTTGCGAGTCGCAATTAAGGAATATTAAGAAATCGCAATTTATTTAGCGATTTCTTGATGCATTGCATTTTGCAATTCCTTAATTGCGATTCCTTATTTTTCGCAATTAAGGAATCACAAAAAGCAATATTGATGCATGTACCTGTAAGTAAGATGAAACTGTGGGAAGAGCACTCAGGTACCCCACACAACAAGGAGGATTGAAAAGGTGCCATGGTTATGACGCAAAGTGCCTGGATACAAAGTATGATTGCCCAGAAAAGAGCATGACTATGAATGCCTGATGAACATAATGGTGTGGAGAACCATGTAGAATGTGGCATAGAGATTAATTAGAATCACTTCTGCATCCATTCTGCCATACAGTAAAGGCCAGAGTTCTTCCATCCCAGCAATAAAGGCAGATTTGTTGCTATATACTGGACAAAAAGCAGCCTTAACAAGATCCAGAATGTTGAAGACTTCAGCAGATCACAAGAGGTGAATAACCCTCAATAGATCAGGAGAGTAGACTTTTCATATATTTTTGCAAACGCTTAGTACCACAATGCCACATCTAGGTAGTACAAAAGTTGAATAAGTATAAGGGTTCACCAGATGTATTTTAAACTAAGGGTACAACAAAGAGTTATTTGATGTTTAAGGGCACTAAGCAGGCTTAAGTTATTCGTTTGAGAGTGGTGTACAGGAATGTATAATAGTGTCATTGCTAACACTGCTCATAACATGAAATGTTTGCAACCTTAGGAAACCAGAAAACTTTAAAATAAACTACATTAAACTGAGGATCAAGATCTGGCCTACTAATTACTTTTTCTACCAGTGGATCCTGGAGCGCTGGGTTTGAAGGTTGACTCTCAAGCTGATGCCACCAACCTTTCTTTCAACATTATGTGGCAATAAAATTATGGAAGAGTGAGTACCACGGGAACCTTTATTTTCCAAAGACTGATATTTTCTTGGTTAAGTTAAGGCAAAAGATTAGTAAGATCACAGCATACTTCAACGGACCTCACATGCGGATCAAGATTGGCATTTCCTCAATTGCGGATTACCAAAACATGCTTGCTCCACTGTCTATGAAACCATGACAAAGCATTTTTAGAGAATCTATACACAAATAATCCAGATTATTGAATAATAGAAGATGTCAAGAACACAGAACCCGAGTTTTCATTAGTTGCTTTTAGGTGCAGCTCCTTTAAGGTGGACATCTTATGAAGCAAAAAATACTTGTGAAAGCGCCACTTATCAATCCGAACTGGAGGCATTTGTTGCAGGCAGATCTCCAAGGTTAACATATATTACTAATATCTATCTAAAGGTAGAGAGAATCTTTATACCTCCTAGACATTTTAAACATGGACATCCATCTGTAATTTTCTAAACACTGGTTGTGGTCAAACAGTTCCACTAGCAATCGAAAAGGAAAGCAACTTTTTATAAAGTGTTTAACTATCACAGTACAGTCTCCTCTTCCTTGATTATTCAGTCCAAATTAATTTGAGGTACTAGGATTTAAACATGGTAGAGAGTTCATAAATATGTATAATCAATAATTTAATACATGTTGTTCTTGAGAAAACAACTTAAATCAACATCTATGTTTTTGGTTTTGAAATACAATGAGGAAATGTGCATTTTGTGGCTCTTTTAGAATACTTACAATGGGAGTACAGTTGAGAACCGCACACTTGATGGAACAAAAATCATTTTCTTGTTAGTCAGTATTCCATCAATTAGTTCCCTCACAACATCTTCTGGTTTCAAAATAGGTAAAAGCCTGAAATGAGAAGCAGTGTACCTAAATAAAAACCTCTGGGATCCTTTAAAAAACAATTTACCATGTAGGATTGACAGACCTCCACCCTTGCAATTAAATTACAGACCATTGTTTATGTACATTTTAGGAATCAAAGGATATGGCTGCTACTTCTTTCATTTTTAGACAGTGGAACAAAGTATGATGTTGTTTCTTACACAAAATATGTCTTTGCCACAAACCAGCTGGATTTTGTAATTGTGAGGATTTTGTCCCTTGCACGTAGGCATTACACAATTTCAAAACATTGGAAAATAAGGGTGCAAAGCACAGGTATACAATTAATACTTTTATCAAATGTCTTAAAGCCCAGGAACATGTGACCAGCTTCTTAGAGATGATCTCGTTGAAAACCTATTGTCGAGTTTCTGAAAGCTATTGGCCAAATATTTTGGAGATCAGGTATAAGTATTTAAGAGCGGTAAGTTTTAAGAGAATGTCTTTCATTTCTAGATAGATGGCGTAATATACCCCTGCAGCCCTTCACAAAATGAATCCGACAGTTTCGGATCATTGTTTTCGCTGCCACCAGGCAGGCACAGGGGTCAAGCTTCACATTTTATATACCTGCCAGGAGCTGGGGCTGTTTTGGGAAAAATTGTTAGCCGCTATTAGTCTTAGTCTCCAGGCTAAGATCACACCGGAAGCATGTCTAGTACTTTTTGGGGTAGCTAAGCAGAGTCCGGGCACCAGCATTGGCAAAGAGGTGAGATGTTTATTTTATTGCATTTTCGAAAGCTCGCTCTTTGATTATTAATAATTGGAGAACATAACTAGTTCCAACACTGCAGGGCTAGAGGAAAGAAATGCTTAGGGAATTTTGCTGTTTGCTACCAGTAAAATGCATGATACATGTGGCTGAAAGTGTTCTAAGCCCTAAACAAACAAGGACAGAAATAATTAGTGCACACAGGGCAGATACTGAAAGGTTCCATATATTGGTGATGGATTCCAGAGGAGGTGTGAGGTACTACTAAATATGATGTTTCTACAAAGAGATGGACTAGTTGTACAAACTGAATCAGCAGACATTTAGGGTTCTATTACAAAGTTGGGCGGATCGTCATCGCCCGCATGGCAGTGGGGATCCGCCTGACATAATCTCCCGCCCGCCTCTCTTTTACCCCACCATATCATGATGGCGGGGGTACCGCGGTGGACGGGAAGACCACCCACTGCTTTTCCGCCCAGTCGACGAGTCGACCGGGTGGAAACGGGTTAAATATGGTGGCGGTGTCTGCTAGACACCGCCATCCATATTACAATGGCTGCAAGAACCAGCCTTTCAACGCCGCCACGCAAAGGCATGTAGTTTTTGCAGTTGGTGGCCTGTTGCAGGCCCCCAGGATGTTGGGGGGGGGGTGTGGGGGGGGCACATGGGGGGTACCAATGGTACCCCCTGCATTTGCAGGCACGACGTGGCAGGCACCGCGCGGAGCCTGCCACGTTGTGTATGCAAATGCACAGATGCCTTTTTTGCATTGCAGCTGGTGCTGCTGAGAGCATCGCACGCCGCAATGCAAAAAATGCGGGATGCGCCGCCTGTGTGGCGGGCGCATCCTAATTGTACATGCAGGACTGCCGCACACATAGCGGGCGGTCCCATCTCCCGGTGCAATGGCAGGAGGCATTTGTCCGCCCGCCATCGTAATAGACCCCTTAGCATTTAACTGATATAACAATAGAAAAAAAATCCTTCAAGCTTCATACAAATGTAGTTTAGATTGGTTACACAGTACCAACCCAACAAATTAACACTCCCCCTCCCCCATTTTTAAGTGCCATGCTTTCCGGAAAAGCATGAACTTGAAAATACAAAGTGCCATCTCAACAGAAAAAGAGACTGCCAAATCTTAAGCATTTTCCCCTAACAGTGCAAAAATGATAAGGAAATCAACAAACAGCTTTTCAAATGAAAAAATATTTTAAAAAGTGTCAGTTCTTTATAGTCCACCAGGCACCTATTTCAAATACAAATATTTCGAAAACTACAGAACAGATTTCCAACAATCCATGAAAAGCATGGTTTTTAAAGCAAATGTATAATTTCATGCCCAATTTGGCATATATAAATTCCGCGGTTTTTGCTCTATCTGTGAGCAAAATTTCCTATGGGAGCTAAAATGAGCAAGAACATCTTTAAAGCCCCCTTTAACATTTTTTCTCTATATGGAAATGCACACATTGTTGGCATGCCAGACATTACCTTCATTCACTAAACGAGTGCCCAATTTGGTAAAGGCCCATCTATAGGGCCCAAAGTGTCCACAAATAAAAAAACGCCTTTCAATGAAAAATGCAGCTGAAAAATAATTTCACAGTGGTGGCTGCTACTGTGTAATGTAGCTGACAATCATAAATCAACTGCAATTCACTGGTTATGATTCGCACTGCAAATCATAACTTGATACATCCCTTGTGTTTGAATATAACATCACACATAACAACACTCATGACCTCACAAGTGACATCATTGATCACATTACTTAAGACATCACACATGACTTTGCTGTGGATGTCAGACGTCTTAACGATTTGAATGCACCACATGACAAAATATAGAGATCTTGTATGAGAAACTGTTTACTTGAAAAAAGAGAAAATAACACAATGTATTTGAGAATATGATGCAAGTAAAGAGGAAAATCTATAAAAAATAATAGACAAAAACAAAAATGAATTACTAAATCAGATCACAAAAAGAAAACAAGAAAAATCTCTAAAAACTTGTAGTTCCCCTATTACAAAATTCTCACTGATCACATCACTAATGGCCTCATTATTGACAACATAAATACATAAATTATTACATAAGAACATTTACAAACACATCAAAAGGAACTAGAAACAGGGCACCTCTCAGCAAAATAAAAACTTAGAAGCAAATAATACAATGCAAAATAAAATAAACCTATCAATGCCTAACTCATACAGCTTGTTCAAACTATGCATCATAGATTGTTGTATATCTTCTTGCTCTTGCATTTCATGTTGTTGCTTAAGGCATCCTGCAGTCGGAGCTTTGTGAATGTACTTGGTACTGTGCACTTTATTTCTGTCTTTCCTACTTTTTCACGTACCCTTTTTATGTCTTCAGTATCTGAATCTTATCTGACTGTAAACGCATTCACAGAGTGAGTTATGGCAAATAGAACTTTATGGCTACATTTGCTTGCCAGCTAACTTCAGTTTCGCAGGCGAATAGAAAAGAAACATTCTGTTTAAGTGTTGCCTTCTGACCTAGGACCTGATTGAAAGTATGGTGGGAGGGCCACTACTCATCAGAGTAGAGGAAGTCTTTACCTCAGTCTTAGATACGATCCCAACAACTCCTGAGGCGGAAGCCGGGAGGAAAATTGCCGTATTTTTAAAAAACTTTGCTTAATTCACCTGTTTTTATATGCACGTTCTCCCCCCTGGACACTAGACCACAAGAGCCTTTTTGTGATCAAACAGACCCGCACAGCGGATATTATCGCTGTCACGGGCTGACAAACAAACATTGCCGCCATCAGCGAGGACATTAGGCCACGCCCACTATCAGGAGGACACGCCCCCAGCCTACGATATAAAGAAGCGCTGAATACAAGCGTTTCTTAGATACGATCCCAACAACTCCTGAGGCGGAAGCGGGGAGGAAAATTGCCGTATTTTAAAAAAATTTTGCTTAATTCACCTGTTTTTATATGCGCGTTCTCCCCCCTGGACACTAGACCACAAGAGCCTTTTTGTGATCAAACAGACCCGCACAGCGGATATTAACGCTGTCACGGGCTGACAAACAAACATTGCCGCCATCAGCGAGGACATTAGGCCACGCCCACTATCAGGAGGACACGCCCCCAGCCTACGATATAAAGAAGCGCTGAATACAAGCGTTTCTTAGATACGATCCCAACAACTCCTGAGCCGGAAGCCGGGAGGAAAATTGCCGTATTTTAAAAACTTCGCTTAATTTACCTGTTTTTATATGCACGTTCTCCCCCCTGGACACTAGACCACAAGAGCCTTTTTGTGATCAAACAGACCCGCACAGCGGATATTATTGCTGTCACGGGCTGACAAACAAACATTGCCTCCGTCAGCGAGGACATTAGGCCACGCCCACTATCAGGAGGACACGCCCCCAGCCAACGAAATAAAGAAGCCCTGAATACAAGCGTTTCTTAGATACGATCCCAACAACTCCTGAGGCGGAAGCCGGGAGGAAAATTGCCGTATTTTTAAAAACTTTGCTTAATTTACCTGTTTTTATATGCACGTTCTCCCCCCTGGACACTAGACCACAAGAGCCTTTTTGTGATCAAACAGACCCGCACAGCGGATATTATCGCTGTCATGGGCTGACAAACAAACATTGCCGCCATCAGCGAGGACATTAGGCCACGCCCACTATCAGGAGGACACGCCCCCAGCCTACGATATAAAGAAGCGCTGAATACAAGCGTTTCTTAGATATGATCCCAACAACTCCTGAGGCTGAATCTGGCTAGTTTAAACACCAGATCACTGCAATGCCATTGTCTTGAGATTTTCACCTTACTCCAAGCTGGAGAAATCGATGTATTAACATTGACTGAGACCTGGCTCGGAGAAAACTCACTACCAGACATTATAGCAGCAGTTCCATCAGGTTATGACATACACTGGCACAATCGCGCAGGGAATGCCCGTGGGGGAGGAGTAGCTATACTCTTTAAGAAAAATCTAGCTGCAATTAAAATCTTGGCAGAAACAGTGGACCTGGCCGACATGCTGGCAGTGAAAGTTATGTTTGACAATTTGTGTTTAATCATCCTCACTGTCTATCGCCCGCCAAATTCCACCTCGGCCTTTAACGACTTATTTATGGCCAGCATATCGGATATATGCTCACGTTATAAGAACATAGTAGTCACGGGAGACTTTAATCTACACTGGGACAAGGAGAAAAAGGAGCCAGCAGCTAGCTCTTTGGAGAAAACAATGTGTTCGCTTGGTTTCAGGCAACTGGTAGACTCCCCTACGCACATAAAGGGCCATATCCTTGACCTAGTCTGGGTGTTAGATCCCAAGATCACCTAAGTTAAAGTCCTCCCTTGTATCTGGTCAGACCATCACCTGATATATTGCGATGTCCCTATTGGCGCAAAACCCCCACAGCCCCCACCAAAAATTAAAAAGACTCGTCAATGGAAAAATGTTGATGCACAAACATTGAATCTGTCGCTCAGGGAATTCACTCGACCCATGGCGCCAGTCGCCGACATAGGCCAAGAGTGTAGAGATCTAATGGGTGATCTAACAAGGGCAATTGATCAGATTGCACCAGTGAAATCCCAGAAAATGAACAGCAGTGGGAAGGGAGCCCCCTGGTTTACACCAGCTCTAAGAGAGCATAGGAAAACTTTGCGAAATGCTGAGAGAAACTGGAGGAGAAAAAAAGATCCCGAATCCTGTGAACAATACAGGCAGTTTCTTCGAGCCTATAAAAAACATATACAGGAATCTAAAGCGACATTCTACGAAACTCGCATTAACAAGGCAGATAACGTTCAGAAGGAAACTTTTAAAATCCTCACGGAACTAAGTAAAAGAACTCAACCTATAGAGACCACCCTCAATTGCGACACCTTTCAGAAATACTTCCTAGAAAAGGTTGAAGTTATTTTACAAGAAATAACAAGTACCAGAGTTGGCTCCACTGAACTACATCCTGCTAAAACTCCAGGTGGAATGTACTTGTCTAGTTTTCCCCCGATTGATTCATTGAGCCCAGACACCTTAATGAGGAAAACAAAGTCAGGCTCTCCAGCCGACCCATGTCCCCCTAGTGTGTTTCGCCTAGCCCGCCTCAGCCTAGAAGAACGCATTCTGTCCATGCTAAATAGGTCATTGAACACGGGACAGCTGCCAGCTAGCTTTTAAAGAGGCCCGAGTGAAGCCCCTAATCAAGAAAGCTGGGGCCGATCCCAAAGTATTAAAAAACTATCGGCCCATCTCCCAGCTTCCATTTCTATCCAAGGTGCTTGAGCAGCATGTTTTGAAGTCCCTGGCTGCGTTCCTGGAGTCTAACCATCTGCTCCATGAGATGCAGGCAGGGTTCCGTGCCCACCATAGCACCGAGTTAGTCATGCTCTCGGTGCTGGACGACCTTAGAGGGTTGGCTGACCAAAAGAAATCAAGCGCCCTGATACTTTTAGACCTATCAGCGGCGTTTGATACCGTCAGCCATACCATACTCCTGGATAGGTTGGCCGGGTTTGGGTTTCGGGGCTCTGCTTACCTCTGGCTGGATTCCTTCCTGTCCGGGCGAACCCAGAGAATTCAGCTGGGAGAGGAGGTATCAGGAGCAGGAGACCTGACATGTGGGGTACCCCAAGGCTCCGCCTTGTCCCCCTTATTGTTCAACCTATACCTGCAACCACTAATAAGCACCTTGGCTGAGATGGGCTGTCGGGTGTTCAACTATGCAGACGACACCCAGTTGTTGCTGAGCATAGATGACACCGTACGGGCCCAGTCACTGGCACAGGAGATTCTTAGGTACACAGTCAACTGGATGTCCAGGAATCTCCTGAAGATTACCCCCGAGAAAACAGAGGTGTTAATTGTGTCATCCACCTGTTCCCCCTGGTGTGACCTCTACTGGCCCCAGGAATTAGGGCCCACCCCTGAGCCAGCAATCGTGGTCAAAAGTCTTGGCATTAGAATAGACGGCGCCCTCTCAATGACCAATCAAATCTCTGCAGTAGTAGGTACCTGTAACGGCATCATAAGACAACTGCGCAAACTTGTTCCACTTCTTTCCCAGTCCACGATCCGCACGATAGTTTCTGCCACCATACTGTCGAGGCTGGACTACGGAAATGCGCTCTACCTGGGCTTACCTAAAGCCTTAACAAACAGACTGCAGGTAGTCTTAAATGACGCGGCAAGATTAATCTTCAGACTTCCAAGGAGATCACATGCATCCCCGCTGTTGCTGAATCTTCACTGGCTACCAGTGACGCAAAGGTCGGCTTTCAAGAGCCTCTGCATAGCCCACAAGGCCATTTATGGGCAAGCCCCTTCCTATATCAAGGAAAGACTAGTCATATACAGGCCCAAAAGAAGCCTAAGGTCCTCCGAGGCTCAGTTGCTTGTATGTCCTCGGTTCAGGCTAGCAACAAAAGGAGGGAGATCCTTTTCGGTCCTATTGCCCAAAATGTGGAATGAGCTGCCGGAAGCTCTTCGCAAGGAAGGAAACCTGTTTCGCTTTAGGAAAGCCCTAAAGACAACCCTATTTAGAACAGCGTTGAGCTCAGTATAGACCTAGCTCGCCTCCTGTTGCTGCCCGAGCTGTGATGTCATTGCGGTCAAAAGCGCCCTGAGACCTGTCGGTGACTTGGCGCTATATAAACCGGCATAAACATAAACATAAACATAAACACATAAACATAATTTACCTGTTTTTATATGCACTTTCTCCCCCCTGGACACTAGACCACAAGAGCCTTTTTGTGATCAAACAGACCCGCACAGCGGATATTATCGCTGTCACGGGCTGACAAACAAACATTGCCGCCATCAGCGAGGACATTAGGCCACGCCCACTATCAGGAGGACACGCCCCCAGCCTACGATATAAAGAAGCGCTGAATACAAGCGTTTCTTAGATACGATCCCAACAACTCCTGAGGCGGAAGCCGGGAGGAAAATTGCCGTATTTTTAAAAACTTTGCTTAATTTACCTGTTTTTATATGCACGTTCTCCCCCCTGGACACTAGACCACAAGAGCCTTTTTGTGATCAAACAGACCCGCACAGCGGATATTATCGCTGTCACGGGCTGACAAACAAACATTGCCGCCATCAGCGAGGACATTAGGCCACGCCCACTATCAGGAGGACACGCCTTCTGTTGGCACAACCCAAAGGCCTATAAAACATGTGTATTCCTAGGACGCGCAGCGGACGAGCGCAGCGGGAGCGCCTAAGGCAAGCCCGTCTGCGCCCGTCCGCGCCAAGACCGGGCTTGGGGCCATGCCCCCTGACCAAACTCATGTATATAACAGAAGACAGGTCTACTCCAGCCAGGAGATTAGGGCATTAAGACCATGCGCCAGATGTAACCTGCTGGATCCATATAAAGAAGGTAAGACATGCCCAACCTGCTCACGAACTTTTGCCTTTTTACATATTAGAGATCTTAGCATAAACCATAATAAACCTGAAAAGACAACCTACAAGAAAACATCAATTAAAGCTGGCCTCTTAAATGTTAGATCTATGGTCAAGCATAATGTACAGACAGCTGAGCTAATTGAAAGCCAACATTTGGACCTTCTGTTTGTAACGGAAACATGGGCAGATGAGGCCTCAGACACAGATCTGGCACTAGCAATCCCAGAGGGCTTCTCCATTTACAGAGCAGACAGAAAAATAAAACGAGGAGGAGGTTTAGCTATCTTAGCGCAGGAGGGACTACAGATTAAAAGCTCAGACAAAGGAAGTAACCCAGACTGTGAAACGTTATCCTTTCAAATAAAAATTACCAACAATTACACGTTTAGTGGTCTACTAATTTACAGACCACCAAATGCTAAAACACCCCTAATAGAACTAATAAGCCCATTTCTAGAATCTAGCCTGACGTACAGTGACTATACAATTTTAGGAGACTTCAATCTACACCTAGAAAAAACATTAGACCCTAAGGTGAAGTCATTTAAAGATGAAATGGCAAATTTTGACCTAGAGCAGAAAGTATATACAGATACACATTGCGCCGGACACACTCTGGATGGAATTTTTACTTCATGCCGGAAGTTATATATAACTGATACGCTCTCGATCCCGTGGTCAGACCATAAGATGGTCTCTTTTCAAATAGAAAATACGCAAGAGACAGGAAGACCGGTCAAAACCAAAAAAAAACGCATATCATGAATGGTCCAAAATCCAGCCCCAAAGACTCATAGATACTTTATGCTCCTCATACCCAACTTTAGATACAGATAGCAATAAAGCCTGTGAACAAATTAATTCATGGCTAGAGAACGCAATACAACTAACTGCTCCAATGAAGCAAACTACCATTAAAAGAAAAACTCCTTCACAGCCATGGTTCTCAGAAGCTTTGAAGGAAAAAAAACAAGAATGTAGAAGAGCAGAAAAGAAATGGAGAGTTAATTATGAAGAACAGAAAAGACTAGAATATAAAGCAGTTCTTGCAAACTATAAATAATTAATAACATCTGAGAAAAGTAGGTACTTTGTTCAAAAAATTAATGAATCAAAAAATTCTAGCAAAACTCTTTTCTCCACTGTCAAAAAACTCTCAAAAATAGAAAATAACATGCCAGAAGAAATATCACCTGTTTTTTGTAATATTCTGGGTAATTTCTTTGTAAGTAAAGTCTCATCAGTCTACGACTCTTTTAAAAAATACAAACCAGATAACACTAATCAAACAGATAAAGCCATGACTCAAACAATAAATGTAGAGGAACAATCAGTCCAATCTACAAAGTTCAAATTCACTATTCCAGCAAAAGATCAAATTCAGAAGGAATTACTTAACATCAGTTCAGGCAGCCCAACAGACCCATACCCGCCCAAAATAATGCACATTTGTTCAGAACAATTGAGCATTGTATTAGCAAGATTATTTGGCCAAATAATCAATACCAACACCTTTCCGGACGACTGGAAAAAGATTTCCATTAGACCACTATTAAAAAAGCCCAATCTGGATAGAGACGAACCAAGCAGCTACAGACCTATAGCCAGAATTCCTTTTGCTGCCAAAATACTGGAAAAACTCCTGAATAAACAACTATCTCGCTATCTGATAGATGGCAACTGGCTGGATGACTCCCAGTTTGGATTCCGGGAAGCACACGGAACAGAAACTGCTTTAATTACAGCAGTAGAAGAACTCCGAAAAGTGATGGACAATGGAGCGAAGGCCGCCTTGATATTACTCGATCTATCGGCGGCCTTCGACACGGTCAGTCACGAAACTCTTTTACAACGATTAAAAGCAGCAGAAATACATGACTCAACGTGTACTCTCATTGAATCCTATCTTGCTAATAGAACGTTTATAGTAGAAGTAGAAGGATCAAAATCTAAAGCCTTCTCCCTACCATGCGGAGTTCCGCAGGGATCATCATTAAGTCCTACCCTTTTTAACCTTTATGTTCCCCCACTCGCAGAGATAATAAGAAACTGTGGTTTCACCCCAGTATCATACGCCGATGACTCTCAAATTGTAGTGACCATCAAACAAACATAGAAGAAACAGCAGAAAAATTTCAACATTGTATGATACAGGTTAGCCAATGGATGGAAAGGAATTGTCTAAAGCTCAATGGAGACAAAAGTGAAGTGATGATAATAGGGGGTGACACGAACAACTGGTTCCCTGCCTGGTGGCCCAAGGACATGGGCAGATGTCCTGGGTCATCAGAAAAAGTAAAGAATCTGGGCTTCACACTTGATATGAATATATCATTTGAAACCCAAGCAAACAAGCTGTCATCATCACTATGGTACATCTTAAAGATGATAAAAAACTATTTCCATATTTACCACAAGACTCCCGTAAAACGGTAGTTAAAGCACTAGCCTTAGCAAGACTGGACTATGGAAATGGACTATATGCCGGAGCCAGGAAAAAGATCATAGATAAACTACAACGTCTACAAAATACAGCAGCAAGACTGGTTCTAGACATACCCAGGTATGAGCCAATTAGACATAGACTGAAAAATCTACACTGGCTACCAATTGAAAAGAGAGTGAAATTCAAATCCCTCTGCCTAACCTACAAAGCACTTCAGGGAAAAGGTTCACAATTTCTGAGGGACCACTTGAAACTGTATGAACCCATGAGACCATTGAGATCGGGCCAAATGAAACTAATTGCTGTTCCCAGATTTAAAAGAGCTAACTGGGGAGGTAGAAGCTTCCTGACACATGCAGCACGTACCAACTACCTCTGAACATAAAAACCTGTCCATCATTAGAAACCTTTAGAAAGGAAGTAAAAACACGGCTTTTCTCCGAATGAACATCAGACACTGCCGTACAGCTGGAAAGGATTTATCTTAGCGCCAAGACGCCCATGGGCAATCATTGCGCTCTATAAATTTATAAATCAAATCAATCAAATCAAATCAGTCACTCTGGCTGGAATTCCGCCAGTCATATTGTGAGATCATTGAAAAATTATAGTTATGGCACTCCCTCCTTTAGTCACATTTAGTTCCATTCAAACATAACCTTTGATATAGGTAAATTTCACGACAACGCTAACAAAATTATATGATTATTAGATGAATATGACGCGTCCAGGTAACAAATAGGTTCTTAAGGATTCTCCACAACAGATGAAAATCGATCTCCTTTATTTGTATTCAGCAAGTTCCTAGCAATTGATCAAAGCCAACACTTGTTTCGTCTGTACAAAAATAAGTATTCAGACTTTTTCAAGGCTGGAAAATAAACAACAAATATAGTCTATAAGCTCTTGAGCTAAGTCAAGGAAGTGTTGATATTATGTATTTCAAATTGCTAATACAAAAAAACTGTCACTAAGAGAAGAAAAAGAGAAGAAAGGAAACTAGGAGAGACATCGTGCATCAAGTTAGTAGTAACTATCAAGGATTATAATTAGACAATCACGCGTTCCTATTACTAGGAGAAAAAAAAATCACGAAATGTGTGAATCAAGAAAGTAGGCAGCTAATCTTCCATCATAGTGCTTCTCATCGTGATTACAGAATAGATCCCAAGTAACCAAGCACTGTTTCTACCATATTACATACCTAACTCCGTGACCCACAGTGAAGGTCATGTTCATGCTCAATAGTCAGTAAGTGCTAAAAAATCTGATTAACACCCACCAATCACAAAAGTGGAATCGGAATTCCACGTTGCACCGAGAGTGTTATATATATGGTATCCATGTACAGAGAGCTCAACAGAGAAACATATAATGTACTATATATGATATCCCAAAGTTTGAATGAGCACAGTAAATAGTCACTCAATACCTGCCATAAAATCACCTGAAATAAGTACGTCATAACTTAAGAGGACCCAAATCGCAAATCACAATATAAAACCCAGCTCCATCCACAATAACAGATTGTAGCTCACTGTTTATTGCACTGACAGAATATAAGTTTAGATTATGTAACAGAAAGTCATCAATAGCCTCCTAGCTAACCCTTGTTTCAAAGCATCTCATTGGTATTTCCTCAAAGTCAATAAAAAATGCACTCCAACTCACCAAAATGTTTCGATTAAACAAGACGTAATTGGCAAATAAGCCCAGCTCGTAAATAAATCAAACATGGCTCTTTTTAAAAAGAAGCATAATGTAATCCGCAAAAATCGATGTCTGTGTACAAAATGCAAATGTATAATGTTGTCTCATTATGGCATAACTAATACATTAGTATGAAGAGGTGAACTAGATCAAGAAAAACAACACTCACCCCAACCGGGACACTGTAGAAATGTACGTTGTATCCATGTAATCTATCTCAGACGCGGTAAAGTGTAAACGGGAAGGATTACCAAACCATGATAAGTTGGTCCATTATGAAAACAAAATAAATATTTGTAGACCCCATCAAAAAGTACATATGGGAGAAACACCCTTCCCTCAAAGTTCAAATAATTTACCTGAAGCCGCCAAACTAATGCAAACACTCGTACCGTCAAAGTAACGACCCGCGCTGGTGTAAAACGCCGGCCCCATTCTAACCAGAAAAACTAAGGGCACGTAGACATCACGTGACTGGCCGTTAGCGTTACACAGCGTAACGTGTACAGATAACGGTAGCCGTCGAAGACACCCGCCATCTTGGACTGCCCAAACATACATAATACATAGTGGCTAAAAATGCAAATATAGATCCACGTAGGCGATAATACGAATCACATTCCAAATAGAGTAAAAGTTAAATAGGCATATATTCCATGGTACATCATGACCTGTAATGAGTCCAACAAAGTTATGAACTGGTTAAATTCATATTGAACAGGCACTACTGTGTACACAAATAAGAAGCTCTCATGCAAGGCTAAGAGTTATGCAGTCGCATCTCCCTAGAAATTCAAAGTAACTACAAGCATACATACGGAAACACTACTCAGTAAGGAGCCCTACAAAATACAGATCTATTCGAGGTTGGTGTTGCTATAGATAATGAAAAGGGGTGCAAACAAACAAACTTAATTGGTCAGACTATTGGGACTGCTAATTAGTACGGAGCCTAACTGACCAATACGCACAAAAGGTAGTCTCCTAGTTAATGAATTAAAAAAACACTGGTAACTGAGACTAATGTTATGACCCCCATGGGCTAGGGATTGCAAATATACTAGAGCTTAGTATTGGAATAGGTGAAAAAGAAAAGTACAGACCAATGTGAATGACGGGTGCAAACTATGGAGAGTGGCAACTTACATGTAAATATAGCATATCAGTATTAGAGTAAGTCAAGGACATTATCAGACTAGTTATGTAGTACTCAAAATTGATCAGCTAAAAACATCAGATACAAACAGCCAGTTTTGTCCAAGTAGCAATTTAAAGAAACAAAGGCACTAATGGTTCATCTATACATGTTATAAAACTATTCTAACAGGAAAACTGAACATATTTATACAACAGAGTGAATTTAGTCTTTTAAAAATACATGCATTTCCCTATCAATATTTAGTCACATATCTACCATTCTCAATTTAATCAACCATTGTGCCTCAAGTTGTCTTAGTCTGGAGACTTTATCTCCTCCACGGGGATCATCTGTCACTACCGCAATCCCATGAAATTTCAATTTCAAAGCCTCCACTGATTGGTGTGTAGTGTTATAGTGTACTGCCAATGGGTAGTTCCGGTTGTTGTTGCGAATCGTCCTGATGTGTTCTTGGATTCGTTCCTTCAGTGGTCTGATGGTACTTCCCACATATATTTAATCACATTGGCAAATTATACAATAAACAACATACTTGGTATTGCAATTGATAAAATCCATGATATTGTGTGTCTGTTCTGTGTTGTACCTGAAATTAGTAATCTTGTGATCTGCAAATTAGCAAATGTTGCACATAGTGCATTTGTAAAAACCTTTCGGTTTGTCGGGTTGCCAGGTCATTTTCTCCCCTTGTTTTGTAGCCTCAGTGTTGGCTGAACTCAAAATGTTCCTTAATGTCCTGCCTCTTGTGTATGTAACCTGAGGTTTTTGTTTTATAAAAGGAACCAGATCCTGATCCATTTGCAGTAGATGCCAATGTTTACAAAGAGTGTTGTAGATATCTTTACTACAAGAGTGATACTGGGTTATAAATGCAACATGCTTCCTATCAGATACCCTCTTTTTGTTGTGTCTGGGTTTCAAAAGTTCAGTTCTTTTGATCCTATTAGTTCTCGTATATGCTTGCTCAAGAATTCTATGATCATACCCTCAAGTGGAAAATCGTTTCTTAAGCTTCAAAATCTCTTGTTGGAAAATCAGATCTTTACTATAATTTCTGTGGAGGCGAGTCATCTCGCCAAACGGTATAGCTCTTATTTGTGATATAGGGTGGGAGCTACTTGCATGCAATATAGAATTGCAAGCAGTTTCTTTGCAAAATAGTCTAGATTGCAATAACCCATCCTCCACAAAGAGGGTAACATCTAAGAAGTCAATTTGCTCTTTACTGCATTTGTAAGTGAAATTAAGATTATATGTATTGTTATTCAAATACATAAAGATGTCACCAAGGCTAGAA
This sequence comes from Lissotriton vulgaris, assembly GCF_964263255.1. NCBI lineage: Eukaryota > Metazoa > Chordata > Amphibia > Caudata > Salamandridae > Lissotriton > Lissotriton vulgaris. The sequence continues at coordinate 1,423,657,723 of NC_141689.1, forward strand.
CTGTTACCATTCCAAATCCTCAAAATGTCGTCAATGAAACGACCCCAGTACACTATATGATCAGTCAATGTGGATGGGCATGATCTCCATATATGATGTTGCTCAAAAAAGCCCATATAAATATTAGCAAAGGATGGGGAGAATGTCCCCCCATAGCTACACCAGAATGTTGTCTATACCAGGTCTCGTTATATTTAAACAAGTTGTTATCCAATGCCAGTTTAGTGAGCTATAATACCATCTTGGTATGTTCATATAGTGTAGCATCTTGTTTAGATAGGTAATAAGTCAGGGCTTCCGTCTTTTTCTCTGGTGGAATACTAGTATAAGCTGATGTCTAGGGTGACCAGAATAAATTCTTCTGCCCAAGTAAAGTGTTCCAATTTGTTAAGCAAATCCTTAGTGTGCTCTACAAAGGCTGGCAAGTTGTGTACTATAGGTTTTATTGTGAGATCACCTCTGGCCTTCCTTGCTTCGCATAGGTCAAAATTTTGCAGATTGTTTCATTTCTGCTTTACACTTCCAAGTGTGTCTTCCTTCAAAACAATCTCAGTTTCTGAACACTTTGTGTCTAATATTGCACAATACATAACACTTCCTTTGATAAATTGTCTTTGGCAGAAGCCACTGAACCATCACTGCAAGAAGTTTGTCACCGTCTTTTACTAAAACTATCTCTCCCTTTTCCACTGGTTTGCTGTGTATGGTTGGATAGCTCTATCCATTAGTGTCCATGATGTATTTCAATGTTTCATCCTCTCTATTTGAATCTACACACCAAATTATGACTCCATATAAGAGTATGTGCCCATGTACCTTTAAATTCTTACCGTCTGATTTAGAGTTTGGCAGACGGGTGTGTACTCTATCAGGGTCACGGAGTAAAGTACTCTGTTGACCTGGCAGAGTCCTCGTCTGCCAAATTGTGAGTTGTCCATCCACCCAGAGGACATCTCTCGCATTGGCAGGAACTGTCATCACAGTGGTTTCTGACAATGCATTGTACTTTTTACAGACTGCTCTGTCATGACACACAGCAAACTTACAACGTTTTTTAAATTTTCCAACACTAAAAACCTAAAGTGAATTTTGTTTTGGATAGCGAGGGGGGCTTTTTGCAGGGCAGACATTGAAAACTGGCCACATGTTCACCCACTCTATATTAGGTGGGCGGATACATGGCTGAACTTCGGACTGTCCATATACTGTTGGCCCATCAGAGATTTATGTCACCGACGAAGGTGGAGTAGTCTCCGTCATCGACATAATGAAGGTCCTCCCATCTCTAAATTAAGTAGGTGGACCTTCAATTTGGCTTAGAGCGTACACCATCGCTGATGTGACAATGTACCCACTCTGGCAAACTCTAAAATATGCCCCATAGTGTTTCACTAGCCTACTCAAGATTTTCATCATGTTCAATATCAGTATATGCAGCTTATTTTTAATTTAAAAAGCTTTCTGTATGATTCCTTCAATGTCTAACTTCTGTGGAAGTTCCTTTCCTCATTGAGTCATTTTTCCTTCCTTAATAAGTTTCCATTAGTATCTTTGACTTCATTTGCTGTTGTTTTCTGCATTGATTTTTCAATTGTTGACCATAAGCTGCATGTCATATTTTCTTTTTTTTCTTTTGATTAGTTCTTTTTTTTCTTTGCGTATTTTGCTATGGTACCTTATTTAATTCCCTGATGAAGGGTGATTCGGTACGCCCGAAATGCATTGGATTGTAAATGAATCATTGCCACTGATGTTGAAGTGATGAGAAAATATCTGTTTTGAAAAGAATTAATGAAATGAATATAACGAAAACAAATCATCAAATATAGTAAAAAAACGTGCTTTACCAAGGAATAAAAATGTGTGGAATCCTCTGATTACAAGGGAGGAGAACTAGGTGTGCCCAAGGGGATATCCGTAATGCTCCATTAGGGATACATCATAGTATTTAACAATTAGACGCCCAGGGACGTTGGTCTTCACCCACGGAGCACCCAAAAACTCTAAGGAAGGATGGAAACACAAGCTGTGCACTCATCCAAACGTTTATACCTTATTTAATTGCACATATTTCTTTTTTCTATTTCTATGTTGCATGTTCTGATCAACGGCTTCATTTTAAATTATTGTACCATTCTCGAAGTTCTCTTTAATTTGGCTATTCTGGTATACAGAATACCTTTTTAGACAAAGTTGTCGCATTTAGTTTTCTATAGGTATCTTTTTCAATTCATTTTCCTGCAAAGTTTAAAATAACATACCACGGTACGAATCGCTAAAGCTTATTTGTTTCTTTTAATTTCACTGGTTTTCCTTTCCTGTTTTATTATACTTTATCTTTTTTTGTAGATTTCTAATTCTATTTAATTACCATGATGCTACTAATCACTTTATTTTATTAACCTACACTGTTTGATTTTTTTTGCCTTATTGGATTCTTTTTATGTATAACTTTTCACCATCTCACTTGCCACTCTCACTGACTCTTTAGATGACATTTCTGTGCATGGTATACCATAGTTATTCTGCTTTTCGCAGTTGTTTTTACTTCTCAAGGTTTTCAATAATTTGCACTTGGATTATACAGTCATACATGCTTCTTAAAAACCCATATTTAACATTTTAGACATGCTGCCATGAGCTATGGTGGTTGTTTGTCAAACTCTACTTTTGAACTCAAGACCAGTGGCGACAATCCTTAGCATGTTGAAACGTCTTAAATGACTTGTATATCCTTTGGAACAATGGCCACAATGCTCTTGTAACTTTCAATGTATTCTGGGTAAAATATTGTCGATCTTGCTCGTGGTCCCCTCGTAACTCCTGGTCATTCGGCCTGTGGGTCCTATTGAGGGCCATCTTGAATTCTGTTGGGTGTTAATGGTTGCTCCAGATGTGTCCTGATTCTCCACTGCTTGGTGAGTACCCTGGACCTTACTTGTCCACACCGCAACCTGCATGCCCTTCCTGCGTGAGTTGCTGTTGCCAAGGCTTGTTGGTGCTCCAGTGGGACACCGACCCCTCAGCACTCGACATCCTTTGTGGGAAAGCTCGCATCTGGCTCCTGGTCATCGTCAACATCTCCTGGTCCTCGTGGCTGCAGAGTCAAGCATCCCTTTTTCGCACCTGAAGCACCCAACATCGTTGGGCATTCGTTCACCAAGCCCCTGGTTACCCTGAAGTCACCCAGGCTCTGTCCCATCTGCTTTCAGGTTCCTTCCATCCTGAATCAACCCTTGGATTCCAACGGACACCACTTTCGTCCTTCCTAGCAGCAGCTCTTATCGGCAACCCTCCATTGTAAACGACAGCGGTTTCTGACACTACTCCAGACCTATGCACCTGGCTCTCCTGGGATAGGTAACTCGGGAACACCAGTATCCATGGGTCTCTCCAGCCTCCTAAGTTCCAAAGTGTTTCCTCAAAGTCCACCGGGAAGGGTCCTTAAACTTTAAAACTGTAACTGTGACTTCCCCATAGAATTGTACAGAGCCCCGCAGTCGTGTTAGCACACTGCACCCATCCTCCGTGGGGTCCCTTTTTACTCACCTTGAGTGGTTCCTTGGGGTCCCAGCGATTCTACGTGCTCTAGACACTGTCTCGACTCCAGTCGTGGTTCTTATACCACTATTTTAGTATAGGGTCTGGCCTCCCCCTGGAGCCCACAGTGTATTGTGCTACTTACAACTGTTTCTTTGATAAGGTATTGTGTGCTTTGTGTTGTATCCTCGTGTAGAGGATACTAGAGAGTGTTATATAAATAAATACATGTTTGAATAACTACTGTGTGGTTCTCCTTTCATTTAGTTAATACTAAAGGTGATATTCTGGTAAAACAAGCTGCTTTACATTCCTTCAAGATTAAGCCTGAAGGCTGCTCTCTACAGCTACCACTAGGATAGCTTTCTAAAGGTTATCTTTGACCTCATACATCATAAGGGTCATGTGGACTGTTGCAAGGTGCCCACTTTAATTAGGGGAAGCATATACAAGGCCAACTTCTCACAGTTGGTCCCCAAGGACGTCCTTGGGGGCCAACTACCCCTCCTGTTACCACAAGTAAGTCCCACACAGTGGGATTACTAAAAGGTCTTCGGAAGCCATGCCCCCTCTGTCCACCACTCTGAAAACGAGCTTCCTGGTGCACTACTGGTTGGGGGTGAAGTCCACTTTACTCCAGAGGGACCTGGGTGGCCAAGAAGCCCTCCTGGTACCTCCTGTTAGTCCTATGCAACAGAATTCCTGAGAGCTGGTTGGATATCCAGAACACTTTCCCCATCACTGTAGAAATGTGACTGCTAGTTAAACACCCTTAGAAATTTACTGAAAAAAAATACAGGTTTCAGGGATGTTATAGTTAGAAATTAGCATTTCAAACCCTTAGAAATTCACTGAAAAAACCACAGGTTTCAGGGACGTTATAGTTAGAAATTAGCATTTAAAAAACCTTAGATATTCACAGAAAATAACCCAGGTTACAGGAACATTATAGGTAGGCTGACATTTCACTTGTTCAAAACCAGAGAAATTCAGCCGTTATAGTTAGCTGAGCTAACTGTAATTCACCCCGCAATGCACTGCTGATGAGGTCACATATTACATCACTCATGACATGGTCAGTGACATCACTGATGACATCTCAAATGGCATCACTGATGACATCATCTAGTGACTGAGTGTTTCTAAAAAGTTTAAGAATGTTTTATAAATATATATATTCACTGAAAAAAACATAAGTTTCAGGGACGTTATAGTTAGAAATTAGCATTTAAAAAACCTTAGAAATTTACTGAAAAAACCACAGGTTTCAGGGACGTTATAGTTAGTTGGACATTTCACTCATACAAAACCAGAGAAATTCGGCCGTTATAGTTAGTTGAGCTAACTATAACTCGTGCCCCCGCAATGCACTGCTGATGACGTGACATAGTACATCATTCATGACATGGTCAGTGACATCGCTGATAACGGACGAATTTCTCTGGTTTTGTACGAGTAAAATGTCCAACTAACTATAACGTCCCTGAAACTTTGTGTTTTTTTCAGTGAATTTCTAAGGTTTTTTAAATGCTAATTTCTAACTATAACGTCCCTGAAAACTATGTTTTTTTCTGTGAATGTCTAAGGTTTTTTAAATGCTAATTTCTAACTATAACATCCCTGAAACCTATGGTGTTTTCTGTGAATGTCTATGGTTTTTAAATGCTAATTTCTAACTATAACGTCGCTGAAATCTATGGTTTTTTCAGTGAATTTCAAAGGTTTTTTTAAATGCTAATTTTTAACTATGCCTACAGAGGTAGGACATGTGCAGAAAGAGGAAGAAAGGCGCAGAAAGATGCAAGAGATATGCAGCAAGAACCAACAGAGGTGCAGAAAGAGGCCTTGTTGCAAAGTCATCCTGTGCCCCCAACTTTTTGCTGACTGGTACTGGTGGTAACTGACTCTGACTAACCAGGCCCGGAGCCAGTGCTAGGCTGATAGACACTTAGAATACAGAGAAAACACCTACATACACTAGGGTACACTATGGGTTGGGGTATCCCTGTGATTGGCATGGCATCCCCTGTAAGGGCCTTGTATATAATAGAGCAGGGGGATTAAAACTACCTCTAACTCAGAGATGGAGAAAGAGGCAAGAGAAGTGCAGAAATAAGCAACAGAGGTGCAGAAAGAGGCACGAAATGTATAGAAAGAAGCAAGTGAAATACAGAAAGAGTCAAGAGAGGTGTAGAACGAGGCAGGAGAGGTACAGAAAGAGGCAGGAGGGGTCCAGAAAGAGGTAGGAGAGGTGCAAAAAGAGGCATGGAGGTACAGAAAGAAGCAAGAGGGATGCAGAAAGAGGCAGGAGGGATGCAGAAAGAGGCAAGAGAATTGCTAAAAGAAGCAACAGAGGTGTAGAAAGAAGCAACACAGGTGTACAAAGAAGCAAGAGAAGTGCAGAATGAGGCAAGTGAGGTGCAGAAGGAAGCAAGAGCAGTGCAGAAAGAACCAACAGAGGTGCTGAATGAGGCGCCAAGGGTGCAGAAAGACCATGAGAAGTACAGAAAGAGGCAACAGAGGTATAGAAAGAGTCAAGAGAGGTGCAGAAAGAGAAAAGAAGGGTGCAGAAAGAGGCAATAGAAGTGCAGAAAGAAGCAATAGATGTACAGAAAGAAGCAAGAGCAGTGCAGAAAGAGCCAACAGAGGTGCCTAAAGAGGCATGAAGGGTGCAGAAAGAGCAAGAGAAGTGCAGAAAGTGTCAACAGGGGTATAGAAAGAGGCAAGACAGGTGAAGAAAGAGAAAAGAGGGGCGTAGTAAGAGGCAGGTGAGGTGCAGAAAGAAGCAAGAGAGGTGCAGAAAGAGGCAATAGAAGTACACAAGGAAGCAAACAATGTGCTCAAAGAGACAAGAGAGATGCAGAAAGAGGCAAGAGCAGTGCAGAAAAAACCAAGAGAAGTGCAGATGGAGGTACAAAATGAGGCATGAGGGGTGCAGAAAGAAGGAAGAGGAGTGCAGAAATAAGCAACTGAGTTGCAGAAAGAGGCACAAAGGGTGCAGAAAGAGGCAAGAAAATTGTAGAAAGAAGCAACAGAGGTACAGAAAGAAGCAGTAGTGGTGCAGAAAGAAGTAAGAGAAGTGCAGAAAGAGGCAAGAGAATTGCTGAAGGAAGCAACAGAGGTATAGAAAGAAGCAAGAGAAGTGCTGAAGCAGGCAAGTAAGGTGCAGAAAGAAGCAAGGGCAGTGCAGACAGAACCAACAGAAGTTCAAAGGAGGCAGGAGGGGTACAGAAAAAGGTAGGAAGGGTGGACAAAGAGGCAAGAGAGGTACAGAAAGAGGCAGATGGGGTACAGAAAGAAGGAAGAGAAGTGCAGAAAGAAGTGACAAAGGTGCTGAAAGAGGCACGAATGGTGCAGTAAGAGCAAGAGAAGTGCAGAAAGAGGCAACAGAGGTATGGAAAGAGGCAAGAGAGGTGCAGAAACAGGCAGGAAAAGGTCCAGAAAAAGGCAATATAAGTGGAAAAAGAAGCAACAGAGGTGCAGAAAGGGGCAAAAGGGGTGCAGAAAGAGACAATAAAAGTGCAGAAAGAGGCAACAGAGGTACAGAAAGAGGCAAGAGAGGTGCAGAAACAGGCAGGAAAGGTGCAGAAAGAGGCAAGAGAGGTGCAGAAAGACAAAAGAGGGGTGCAGAAAGAAGCAGGAGAGGTTTAGAAAGAGGCAAGAGAGTTGCACAAAGAGGAAAGAGGGGTGCAGAAACACGCAAAAGGGGTGCAGAAAGAAGCAAGTGAGGTGTAGAAAGAGGCAAGAGAGGTGCAGAAAGAGGCATGTGACTTACAGAGAAGGGCAAATAAAGTGAAGAAGGAGGCAAGAGAACTGCAGAAAGAGGCAATAGAGGTACAGAAAGAGGCAAGTTAGGTGTAGGAAGAAGCAAGATAAGTGCAGAAAGAAGCAATAGAAGGGCAGAAAGAGGGAAGAGGGGTGGCAAGAGAGGCAAGAGGGGTGCAGAAAGAAGCAAGACAGGTGCAGAAAGAAACAAAAGAAGTGAAGAAAGAAGGAACAGAGCTGCAGAAAGAGGCAAAAAGGGTGCAGAAAGACGTAAGAGGGGTACAGAAAAAGGCAAGAGAGGTGCCGAAACAGGAAAGAAGGGTGCAGAAAGAGGCAAGAGGGGTGAAGAAAGAAGCAACTGAGGGGCAGAAAGAAGCAGTAGTGGTGCAGAAAGAAGTAAGAGAAGTGCAGAAAGAGGTAGGAGAATTGCTGAAGGAAGCAACAGAGGCATAGAAATAAGCAAGAGAAGTGCTGAAGCAGGCAAGTAAGGTACAGAAAGAAGCAAGGGCAGTGCAGAAAGAACCAACAGAAGTTCAAAGGAGGCAGGAGGGGTACAGAAAAAGGTAGGAAGGGTGGACAAAGAGGCAAGAGAGGTACAGAAAGAGGCAGATGGGGTACAGAAAGAAGGAAGAGAAGTGCAGAAAGAAGTAACAAAGGTGCTGAAAGAGGCACGAATGGTGCAGTAAGAGCAAGAGAAGTGCAGAAAGAGGCAACAGAGGTATGGAAAGAGGCAAGAGAGGTGCAGAAACAGGCAGGAAAGGTCCAGAAAAAGGCAATATAAGTGGAGAAAGAAGCAACAGAGGTGCAGAAAGGGGCAAAAGGGGTGCAGAAAGAGACAATAAAAGTGCAGAAAGAGGCAACAGAAACAGGCAAGAGAGGTGCAGAAACAGGCAGGAAAGGTGCAGAAAGAGGGAACATGGGTGCAGAAAGATGCAAGAGAGGTGCAGAAAGACAAAAGAGGGGTGCAGAAAGAGGCAAGAGAGGTTTAGAAAGAGGCAAGAGAGTTGCACAAAGGGGAAAGAGGGGTGCAGAAACACGCAAAAGGGGTGCAGAAAGAAGCAAGTGAGGTGTAGAAAGAGGCAAGAGAGGTGCAGAAAGAGGCATGTGACTTACAGAGAAGGGCAAATAAAGTGCAGAAGGAGGCAAGAGAACTGCAGAAAGAGGCAATAGAGGTACAGAAAGAGGCAAGTTAGGTGTAGGAAGAAGCAAGATAAGTGCAGAAAGAAGCAATAGAAGGGCAGAAAGAGGGAAGAGGGGTGGCAAGAGAGGCAAGAGGGGTGCAGAAAGAAGCAAGACAGGTACAGAAAGAAACAAAAGAAGTGAAGAAAGAAGGAACAGAGCTGCAGAAAGAGGCAAAAAGGGTGCAGAAAGACGTAAGAGGGGTACAGAAAAAGGCAAGAGAGGTGCCGAAACAGGAAAGAAGGGTGCAGAAAGAGGCAAGAGGGGTGAAGAAAGAAGCAACTGAGGGGCAGAAAGAGGCAATTGACGTGTAGAAAGAGGGAAGAGAGGTGCAGAAAGTACAAGATATTTGCAAAAAGAGGCAAGAGAGGCGCAGAAGGAAGGAGGAGTGGCTTGCACACCATTAGTACCAATTTGACACCCACATTTAGCAATAAGTAACAGGTGACCATTCTAGGTTTGCAAAGGGTCTTCCACCACGCTGTAACACTTGTCGCTGTATTTTTGGAAACATTTGAGCCGTTTGAGGTAGAAACAAGGCTTTTTTTTGTTCAAATCAGCAGATGATGAATTATGTGGCTAATGCAGAAAATGTATGATTGTGCGAAAGTCGGTGCAGCCAAACAGTCACATAATTACAGTGGCCCTGCTCATACCTCTGACTAGGTCCACAAGTGCTCCTCAGTGATTCCTTCTTTTTTTGTCTCACTGAGTTCATAGTTGAGCTTCTATGGACATGAGGATGACTAAACCTGAGGTTACCACTCCACAACACAGACTACCATAACACATAATTACTCTCCACCATGACATATAATCCGACTCTACATAATTCCTACACACTAAATACCACATACTTTCTATCCACATAATTTCACTGCACAACATACTACATAATTCCACTACACACAACGTACATCCACTCCACTCCTAAAAATATTAGTAAAACACGTTTGCATTTACAACGCCATTAGCTCTAATTCTCGCGAATGCGAGACCTATTACATTGCAAACACTTCTTTAACTGGTAGTCGCGTTTTCAGAGTAGTGGAGAAAGGGTGCTGGACCTCTGACCAGCGCTCAGGAATTCCGCTGCGTAGGACTTATAGGAGGTACCAGGAGGGCTTCTTGGCCCCCAAAGTCCAGCAGGAGTAAACTGGACTCCATCCCCCATCCCGTAGTCTGCCAGGAGGCGCGTTTGCAGAGTGGTGGAGAAAGGGGGGCATGGCCTCCAAAAAAGACTTAGCAATCCCACTGTGTGGGACTTACTGGAGGTAACAAGAGGGGTATTTGGCCCCCAAAGACAACCTTGGGGGGCAACTACCCCTCCTATTACCTCCAGTAAATCCCACACAGCAGGATTGATAAATTCTCATAGCAGGCCATGCCCCCTTTGCCCACCACTCTACAAACGCACTCCCTGGCACGCTCTTGGATGGGGATTAAAGTCCCCAACGCTGCTGGTGGTCATTTAGGGACCAAGTAGCCTACCTCTTACCTCCAGTAAGCCCCACACAGTGGGATTGCTGAGAGGAGGACAAAGGCCACACCCCTTTCCCCACCACTCTGCAAAAGCACCCCCTGGCGTGTTCTAAATTGGGGAATTAAATCTCCTTGAATATTAAGGGGCTCTGGGGGCCAACTAGCCCAGCAGGTACCTTCAGTACCACTCTGCAAATGCTGCTCCTGCCGCACTGCTGCTCGGGGGATGAAGTCCACTTGTGTCCTGAGGTCCTCAGGAAACAAGAGGACCTCATCGCCCCACCAGCAGTGCACCAGGAGTTGTGTTTGCAGACTGGTGTAAAGAGGGACGTGGCCCCGGACCACCTCTCTGCAATCCAGCTGTGTGGCACTTACTGGAGGTACCTGGTGGGCTAGTTGGCCCCCAGGGACCCTCAGTATTCAAGGGTCACTTCTAGCCATGGGCCACTTTTAGCCCCGGGGACCCCAACCCCCGGAGTCTGGCCTCATCATTGGGGCCCGTGGAGGGAGCCCCAATGCCCCCACGGTCCCAGCTGGCTCCCCGCCTCCAGCCGGAGCCGGCATTGCTTTTGCACAAGGGGAGCTGCTGACATGCAGCTCCCCTTGTGCAAAAACAATTCTGTTTTGGTTTTGGAAAGTGAGAGCAGATATCCTGCTCTCGCTTCCAAGAACCAAAGCAGTGTTTGCTATGAGAGTGCGGGAGCCAATCTCCCGCCCTGTCATAGCAAACATCAATGTCCCGGGGGTGGGCACACCGGGACATTGCAGGAGCCGGTCCTGGTGCATGGCGGTCCCCAGGGCCATCAAGGGCTCCAGGAGGGGGACTTTGTGGCTCCCCTACCTTCGTTGCATAGCCCCAGAGAGGTGGTGGTTCCCGGGGCCGTGGGTCCATTAGCATACTCAATGCCCCGGGGAGGTGGTGGTCCCCGGGGCAGTGTGGGGAGGGGCAGGAGCCCCCCTACACTTTAACACTATTTAAGCCCCGGGGAGGTGGCGGTCCCCAGGGCTGCATAAATAATAAACCCCAGGAAGGTGGCGGTCTTCGGGGCTGTGGGGGGGCTGCTTGCCACCGCACATAAATATTAAAGCCACGGGGAGGTGGTGGTCCCCAGGGCTGTGAGGACCCCGTGGGCCCCGCAACATAAATTGACATTGCCCCCGGGACCTGCCCATCCCGGGGGCTTTAAAAAACGAAGCGTGGGAGCCTGTGCTTCGTTTTTTAAAAGTTTCCGCCAAAGTCACACCAAGTACATGAATCTGGCTGAAAATTAAAAAAATATGCCTTTTTTTGGCCCCTAGGGGTCGTTGTGAAACCCCCTGACCAAGCCTGGGGGGTCAGGGTGTTTTCCCCTGCCACCTTTTCTTCTTTTTTTAATCCTTCACTCACCTTTTACCTTCTCCTTGTACTGAGGCACAAGATGGCTGCCAACACTTCCTGGTTTAAAGTGTGGCAGCCAATCAGAGGAAAGCTCGTGCTCAGGAGGGCACAGCCAATCAGATCTCACAATTTTCAAATATCGATATCTGTAAATCTTTAAATATCTCAAAAACTACTAAACAGATTTACACCATTTAAAAGAAAGTGTGCTTTCTAAACCAAGAGCTATCTGAGTGCCAAATTTGGTGTAATTCCGTTCAGCAGTTCGGGCTGTAGCCGTGTCTAAAGTTTCCTATGGAAATTAACATGGATAAATTACGTTTTGGGACCCCCCCCCTTTTTTTCTCAGCCCCCACTTGACGGATCACCCCGAAACTTTCAAGACAGGAGCTGACCTGAGTGAACCATTAGTTTTGAAAAGTTTGTGAAGATTCGTCCAATGGCGCCAAAATTATTGGCAAATCAGAAAACGTTTTTCATGTGGAAACTAGTTTAGAACTATAACTACCTACTAGCGACTGCCAGTAGGTAATATATACCTGGGAACATATACATATATATATATGCCAATATGTATTGAAGAATGAATGGGTGTATGAGTGTCTGTACGGTTGATTTAGTGGGTGTGTGACTGACTGTGTGAGTGAGTGAGTATACGTGTCTCAGTGAATGTATAGGTGAGTGAAGGAAAAGAATATCAGGGGAAAGAATATCAGGGTACTCACCTAGGGCTTTTCATACAGCTGACACCCTGGCCGGCTCTAGGGCGGTGCGATCGGTGCCACCGGACCAGGCACTGACTTGGGGTGGAGGCACCATGTTTGCAAGTATATTATCGTTTGAAAAGCACCTGCTGCTGCGTTCTTTGCCTTCAGCAATTTGAATGCATCAATCAAAATGTCACGGTAGCTCAAGTGATTAATGTTCTTCCTGGAGAGAGGCAGGAGTTTTGTCTAGTGGGTAGCACAGAGGGTTAATATGCATGCTGAAAAGAATGTGTACAATTCAGATCACCAAGTACATATAATGCAAATAGCGCAGTGGGTTACTGCTTTTGTCAAGGAGATTTTTTGTTACATGCAGTTCATAAGTACAAATCCTAATATAGAACAGTAAGCGGTTAACTATCATCAAAGAGCTGTATGCAAACTGTAAGGTATATATTAGAGCTATATGTTTTTTTGCCCAGTCTTTCATCCTCCTAATCTTGTAAAAAGGATTCATGTGGGTAGAAATCAATTCGTATTATTAAAGAGAACCCCTAACAATGGTGTTATATTTTAAATTCTGATTTTGTGCTTTTCCAGACCAAAGACTCTTAAACTATACTGCCTACCAGAAAGATTGACATGTGACTCCTACACCTTGTAGTCCTCTGTCTTATGGAGCATTTCCTATACACCGATGTACACATGCATGATTGTCTCTGTGCAATGTGTGTGTGATGTAAAGTGCTCTGACACTTTACACTGTAATGAGTGGCGCTATATAACTAAGTGAATCTGAGAGACAGTGGTTATGGCGACTTAAGGGGAACTGTTAAATGGTGGTAGTGAGGGAATCCGGGGCAGAGATGGTCATTAGGAGGCACCAACAAACATTGTCGCACTGGGTGGCACCAGCGCTAAAGCCGGCCCTGGCTGACACCAACAGCCACTGTACGGTACTCTTATGCTAATACGGCCCGTGGGCCAATTGGGTCAAAAGAAGTTCCGACATTCACACATTTCGTTTGTGCTCCTCCCGTGAGGCCCTCCCAGCAGTACTTACTACTCCAAGGAATGAGTGCCGTTCAGTCCCCTAGATGTGCTGCCCGGACTGCCGGCAAACACCCAGTGTTCGAATGCGACTGTCTTTAAAGGGCCTGGGATTGCGGGAAGGGGATGCCAGAATGACGTCTACCTGTGCATGGTCCTTAGGGTATCGGGAAATATAGTTTTATGGCCCGCTCAATTTTATCTGAGCATGGAATTGAGATCTCCTAAATTTTGGTTCCATTTGGGAATTGAAGTCAATATATTAGAATCTGAGTTCTGAAAGGCGATGTACTCTTATTAGCTTTTTAACTTTGATAAAAATAGGTAGATGGATCAAACTGTAACTAATTGTATATGACTGGGCACAATAAGCCTATAAAGCTAGAGAAAAGTATTTTGAACAAAGCATCCCTGTTCCTTTAAGTCGGACAAAAAGAAGAAAAAAGAAAGAAAGAAGAAAAAGGTCCTACTTGCAGGATCGGTTTTCTATCAACTCAACAAAATATCTGGTTGTGGCACTATTTCAATGTTGCATGTCTTTTAGCAAAGAGTGTGTATGAAAAGTTAATTCCTTAGGCTATATTGATGGGTTTTTTTACACACATTAAGGGTGTGTAAGTGATATTTCTAAATTATTTTTCCCTGGAACTTTTTGCATCTTCTAGGGGGAATAGGGTTGATATTAACCAACCCAAGCTACTTTCTAATATCGCTGTCATTATGTTTTTTTTCTGTTGGTATGTCACTGTGTGGTGGTATCTTCTGGCTAGTACCTCTAAGGAGTGCCTAGTGTATTCTGACCTTTATTTCGTCTTGTGTCGCAGTGGCATGTTAAGTACATGGATGACCAATAGGCTTCATCAAGATGTCAGTTGTGTCCATGGAATTTCATTGTTAAGACCAGTGGTTGTGCTAGACAGTCTGTAAATCCATATTTGTTCGTATCTGAGAAGTTGTTGTTGAGTTACAGAATTATAAAATGTTTCAATGATGTACAATGAGAAATCATTCTCCGTGGGTCGACAGAATCTCTAAGTGGTTTCCTTGTACTTTCATTTAAAAAAAACCTGGTTGCCCTTTTGTGTATAGATATGATTTTGGGAGAACACGACTAAATTGGTCTTCTATCACTGTCCCTGGATGAAGTAAATAATTGAAAAAAACACGGTGTATGATGGGGGCCTGGAGGTACAGTTACTTGAGATAACTGTAATTGCTGAATTTCAGTGTTTTTTAGTTTAAAATGTTATGTTTTAGCTGGCATGTCAGCCAACTATAATACCCCTTTAACCTTTCTTTTTTCAGTGAATATTTTATATGCACATGTGCGGGTTAAGAGCAGTTCCTATGGCCAGGCCCTGCGCCCAACCCTCCCTGGGTCGCCAAGCCCTTCTACAGAAAGCCTTTGTTTGTGCAAAGCACGAGTTGGGTTCAGACCATGGTCTATGGCCTTACCCAATCTACTGGGCTCAGATATTCAGGGCCACAAATTAATTAATGCTGGAGTTAGGTCTGGTTCGCATGTCACTTACTATGGACAAACAAAGTATCTGCAATTGACATAGGCTGAGAAGTACTAGAGTGAGTACACTAACGTCCCTAATATGGGCAAACATCTGTCGTGCCTTGATGGGTCAGACGTATTTAGACAAACAATGTAAACTGTAATCCTAAACGAAACGGGGACAGCTAAATTATAACAAGCACTGGCGTTGCCAATAGGTCTCGCAGTAGGAAAGTTTGAGCTATCGGTTTTCTAAATGACATTTTATTTTTTTGTTTTGTGATTTACAATGCCCATCCTTTTAACTTTTCGCATTAGGAAAGTTTGAGCGATTGGTATTGTAAATGACACTTTTTTAATTTATGTGTTGGTTTTGAAAATAGCAAAATTAATAGCTTTGTCAGTTACAATGTCAATAGTTTTAACTTTCGCAAATGTGACACCTATAGCATTTGTAATGCAATGTGTGTTGTATTTACGTGACTTAGATGTATTGATATTACAAATAACAATGGCTTTTAATTTTGTAAATAATTAATACTTAAATAAAAGTTATTGTAATTTATAATGGCAATAGCTTAAACGTTTGTAAATAAATTTTGTGAAGATTATGTTCAGTGTATTTTATTGTGACGAAAATCCAAGAACATTGCATTTGCACCTACACACACATATGTGTTGTAGCACTGAGTGGTGTGAGGGTGTGAGGGTGAGGGGGTGTGAGGGTGAGGGTGAGTGGGTGTGTGAGTGTGTGAGGGTGAGTGTAGGAGTGTGAGGGTGAGAGTGTGTGAGGGTGAGGGTGTGAGGCTGAGTGAGGGTGAGAGGGTTGTGAGGGGGTGAGGATGAGGGGGTGAGTGAGGGTGTGAGGGTGAGGGGGTGTGAGGGTGGGTGAGGGTGGGTGAGGGTGTGACCAGTTAGATATGGTTGGTATATGTTAAACATAATGAGGATAAGAAATGGACCGTAGAGCGTTAGATATATATGTTTACGGTATTTGCAAATAGAGGAAAGCGTCCCCACCCCTGCAAGAAATACTGGCAGGATAATGAGCAAGTAAGGGAAAATTAGATTTAGGAACAGCCATACGAGATGTGCCTAGGTTCCCAGATGATCGGTCAGGCGATGGAGCCGAGATTGGGCTCCAGTCGCCTCTTTCAAAGACTTCAACTCAGCTTCCATATAAGGTAGCACAGGATAGACGATGTTGGTGATGCAAGGTGCACCCCCCCCTTCTGTATGCATTTGGAGCGGGGGAACCAGGCTTGATCCACCATGTTTGGCTCGGCACCGAGTGATTAGGAGCAAATCAGGTAATCACCCACGGGACTAACATTAAGGAAGGTGCCCCCGTTCTATAACGCTGCTGTGCGCGTAAAAAAAAAATGCTTTCATACCCGCGGGCTGAGTCCACACCAGATATAGCTGTGCACTCCTACGCATTGGAGGTAAGACTACAATGCAAAAAAAAAAAAAATAAGAAAAGGAGTGGAAAGATTCATGCTAATCTCCTGAGTGTCGGGTATAACCACTTAATCTCCCGGTGAGGGGGATTTCATAGGCAGAAGGGAGCCTCAAAGACGTTTACCATGTCCTGAGTGCGACAGGATAGAGTTAAATGAAAAGAGCGTGGGAGAGTTGTGGCGCATGCCCAGAGTTGCTGAGTCCGGAGCGCAAGGCTCGCGGTTCAATCCCCACATATGCTGATCTGATGTACTAAAGGTGCCGTCAAATTGGAAAGATTCATGCTAATCTCCTGAGTGTCGGGTATAACCACTTAATCTCCCGGTGATGGGGATTTGATAGGCAGAAGGGAGCCTCAAAGACTTTTACCATGTCCTGAGTGCGACAGGATAGAGTTAAATGAAAAGAGCGTGGGAGAGGTGTGGCACATGCCCAGAGTTGCTGAGTCCGGAGCGCAAGGCTGGCGGTTCAATCCCCACATATGCTGATCTGATGTACTAAAGGTGCCGTCAACTTCAGTGATATCGAAAGGGAGGCACAGTAAAATAAAATAATTGCCTAGGAGCTCACAGGCCGGTCAGGGGTGACAAAGCCGGGACCGCGCAGAGGTTTCTGCATTACATCTACATAAGTCAGCTGGTCTGGTTAGGGCTGTACGTAAAGACATAAAAGGTGAGGGACTGCAAATGGACGGAATGAGGTAAACAAAGAACAAGAGCGGCAGGGAAACTGAAAGTACGGCCAGCCACCGGCCAGCCATGAATAATTAGGGGAGGAGAAGCCGTAGAGCACACGCTGGGAGAAGGAGAAGCCCTTTGATGTGGTGGCAGCCGTGAAAAAATGCAATTAGGAGGGAGGGAGGGAGGCTGATGCGCGTGCATGTTTGGTCACGTGATTCACGTGAACTCGAAGAAAACCGCACGAAAAAACCCGTGGTTTCACGAGTATTTTGAGCCATTTCCCATTCCTTCGAAATGGAAAAGGCGAGACCTAAAAACAAAGCCTAGCATACAAAAATCAAAACGTTGGTTAAAGAAAAAAGCTTATATTTCTCCTTTCAGAAAACATGGAATTCAGCAAATACAAACTAGCACGTCATACTGTAAACAAACACTATCCAGCGATAAGTGACTGATCACTACAAAGTGTTTGCACAAAATGTATAAAGTTGAGCCTGCTGCTTATCCTGGTTGCCGCCTTAAGAGATAGTTGGCAGAGGGACATCAAATGGTCCCAATTGTGTTGCAGATTCTGTGAGGGCAAATTTGAATTTGTTTCACATCTGATCTGCCTCTGCCCCAACTGTCCCCAACTACTAGAAGATCGATACATTTGGCTGAGACCAGTATTTCGTAGACTCAGGATTAATACCACAATAGATGGGCAGTTGATTAGGCATTTAACAAAATGCGCTGATATAAAATTGTCAAAAATAGAGAATACCCGCCTGCTCTCTACATTACACTCTGCAAAATATTGTAAGAGTAGATTTTTCAAAAATAAAAAGCATCTCGCTGCCTAATTTTAATGGGAATTTGTGGGGTAGGAAAACAGGCATGATTTTATGGTTATGTTCTTCGAAATATGTTCTACTGTCTAATGTTTTTCCTTTGCTTTAACTTTTGTATAGATATTGTGATGATTTTAAATAATCATTATAGAATTAACTTGCTTCAACAAAATAATACTCGTATCGGGAATCATACATGACTTTCTTGGTATTTATTGGTTCTACTGAACCGCTGTCTTTCCAAACTGAGGTTCTAGGTGCCTTCATCTTCTTTAAAACTGTGGCACCTCCACCGCTTCATTCTGTATCTATGGCGCTGGCCCAGCTTTCCAAGGAAAAGAGTGTTGCACTGGATAAGCAATGAATGGTCCTATGAGTGGGTGTGAGAGCACTTTGCTGAAATAACCACAAATAATCGGTATATATCCACTTGTGGACAACCTTGGCTTTCTGACTGCAGGTGTTTTTGGTTCTGAGAGAAACCATCCCTTGATACAATCCCATGGCCATCTCAACCAAACAGGGGCCTTTTTGGTGGTGACCCGCCTTGCTTCACCCACTTACTCCCTTACACAACAGCACTGTATCTGAGTTCCACTTCCATGTAACTTATTTTACTCTCCAACCTGGTTGGGGTTGTAGGCGGGGACCAAGGACCATGAGAATCTGATTGCTAAAGACTTTATTTGGACTAGTGCTAGTCTGCTAGTCTGCCTCGCCCATGCCTTTACAAGCGTTGGGCCAAGTCTCGCAGGAAGCCTAACCCAGGCTGGACCCCACCACAGAGAACCATAAATGGATGTTTCGGAAAATCAAGCTCACTTCTACTCTGCCAGCACAGAACACATCAGACTCCTCCATGCACACATACCAAGCTCTGCCCATGCATCCTTCAGACCTCCTTTGTCCTCATTACAATGTCTGTAAACTGCTTGGAGAGAGGTGTGGCGCAGTGGCCAGGGCAGCTGACTTCGGAGCACAGGGTTCACAGTTCGATCCCCGGCTCCGGCGGTAGCTCAGCTCAGCACCATGTGACTTTGGGCAATAACTCACTTAATTTCCACAACGGCCCCAGGGTGAGTAGTTCATGCTTTACAAATACCGGATTTACGATGTATTTGCAGGAACACAGCTTCACAGTCATACACAAACATGATATTTGGTCTCCAGATACAATAATACACTTGTTTCCTATAAAACCATGATGGTGAGAACTGTACCAGCTGCTCCCCACGTTCAGGCATCCCTCGTACAGCCAGAGTAGCCGCAAATTAAAAGCAGATAGGACCACTCAGTGCCGTCTGAACGCATGGGCACACTCGGCAGTTGCCCGGGGCCCCAGGCAGACCAGAATTTAACACTAATTCGCCATTAAACATTTTTATTCCTGTGTGTAGGTGGTGCCCAGTGCACACCTTTGCCCGGGGGTCTATATGTGGTTAAGACGGCCCTGGGACCACTTCTCTGACGGAGCATCAAAATGTTCCTGCATGTTCAATGCTGTGTCTACATATAGGACCGACCGTGAACAAGCACTCACTGATAGATGGTCAGACTCTTGAGGCGGAAGCCGGGAGTCAGGGAGGAAATAGTTTTTACCTTTTTAATTTGTTTGAAACACGGATATTGAATACTAAATCTGTGGTACTTGTGTGACTTTGAAAAAAAAAACTACTCATAGCACGGCACGATCTCTGTGCACTTTTAAAAAATCCCCTCACTTTCCCCTACCTTTACTCGCCCTTCCCGAGGGTCCACACGTCCTCAGGTGGCCGATTTTGGGTCACTAGGGACGCGGGTTCAGGATCTCGAGCGCTCCGATACAGGCGCCATCTTGAGGGTAATCACGGTCGGCGGACTAGTGGTGAGGGCGATTTGGGCCACCCACTATAACATGCCCTCCCTAAATCGTACGTGCAGCGGACGAGCGCAGCGGGCGTGTCGATGGCGCGCCGGAGGTGAGCCAGAGGTAAGCCCGTCTGCGCCCGTCCGCACCAGACCGGCCCTAGGGCCTAGCACTATGACCTCCACATCCTCTACCCTACTAGATTATTCCAGGGACTCCCTGCTCCAACTTAGACAGCCCATTTTACCCCTATGTATACACTCAATCATACCTGATGGCCCTTATAATCACTGCCTTCACTGTCCATACGAGTTACCTATCCATGAGTCACACCGCCCACATCATACCATCTTTAACATGGCACTGCTAAACTGCAGATCCCTGCCGAAACACGCACTGGAAATTAAAATACTTCTTGAAGAACACAAACCGGAGATACTGTTTCTAACAGAGACATGGCTATCTCCAGATTCTGACCCGGACATTGTCCAGGCTCTGCCTTCAGGTTTCCTCATTCAACATCTTGACCGGAGCCAGGGAAAAGGGGGTGGGATAGCGATAATACACAAGGAGCATCTCTCCTGCCGAGTTCACAGCAGTCCTATACAAGACTGCGAAAACGCATTCTTCACCATTCAAGTTTCCCCTTGTAGATCGCTCTCTGGACTCCTAATCTATCGCCCCCTAGGGGCTGTTGGACAGTTTAGCTGCTCACTTATGGAAACATCACTGACCTTGGCCAGCACTCTCCCTAATTTTATTATTTTAGGGGACCTAAATATTCATTTTGACAATAGGGAAGATAGCCGAGCTACTGAACTGTCACTGGACTTAGCAACGTCACAGCTTTTTCTGAGAAGCCATCAACCCACGCACTCCATGGGGCACCTTTTGGACCCCATCTTTTCCAATATCACTGATGTTAAAGTTCACGCACCAATTCCACTCCCATGGTCAGACCACTCTCTCATTCTGTTTAATTGGCGGATCCCGACCACCCATCATCATAGACTAGCTCCCTGCAAGTCCACACGCCCATGGTCAAAATTGAACATAGATAACTGGAAGCACACCCTGGAACTTTCCCCTCCTATATTTGGAGTAGATCCCACTCTTGCGGATACCATGTTCACTACATGGATTGAAAACTCCTTGGACGCAGTCCTCCCAAAAAAACCCACCTCCAACTCTCGCGAAAAAGCCACCTCGCCTTGGTTCACCTAGCAGGTTCGTCTCCTAAAAAAACTTTGCAAGAAGGCCGAAAGGGCATGGAGGAAGGATTATGACCCCGGTAGGAAACTGGACTATAAACTAACGATACTAAACTATAAAAAGGCATTGAAACAGGCGCAAGCTGCTTTTTTTGCAGAAAAAATTAAATCCTCTACGAATTCATCAAGAGAAACTTTTCAAATAGTGAAAAAACTTTTAAAAGTCCCCGACCCCCCCTGTCCGATAGCCCCCCCGGTCAATCGTTGCAATGAGCTAGCCGAGTTCTTCGACCAGAAGATCCAAAAAAATTCTAAAGCATCTCCCCTCTGACAGCCCGGTGGATCCATCGGAGCCTCCCTCATTAGCAACACAGCAAGCAGAGCATAGATTAGATAGGTTTGTCCCCATCACAACCGAAACCCTTTCTCCTATCTTTCAGTCAATCAAAAGCGGCTCCCCACTTGATCCAGCCCCACTACATATTCTAAAATCAGTTGCACCTAATATTCTGGCCCCCATAGCAAACGTGATTAACATCTCTCTGTCACAGAGGGTTGTACCCCCGAGTTGGAAGATGGCAGTAGTGAAAGCCCTACTAAAAAAAAACAATCTTGACCCTACGGAGCTGATTAACTTTCGGCCTATCTCTCTTCTGCCAGGTATTAGCAAGATGGCAGAGAAATTCATCAATCGTCAGCTATCTGACTACCTGGAAGCAAGCGACCTACTTAAACCTTCACAAACGGGTTTCCGACCTGGTCAGGGTACGGAGACTGCAATGATGGCGGTGGTTGAAGAGGCGAGGAAGATCATTGACGCAGGGGGCTCAGTGGCAGTGATCCTCCTGGACTTGAGCGCAGCCTTCGACACCGTCAATCATCTAACGCTGCTTCAGCGATTGAGAGACCTGGGCATCTCAGGACTTGCTTTATCATGGCTTAAGTCTTTCCTGCATAGTCGGTCATTTCAGGTGGCTGAGGGCAATTTTATTTCCAACACAATCCCACTTCTTTGTGGCGTCCCCCAGGGCTCTTCCCTGAGCCCTACACTTTTTAATGTGTACATGTCCCCTCTTGATAAAATCGTCACTCCCTACGGTATCAAGCTCCTGACCTATGCTGATGATACCCAGCTTGTGGTATCATTAAGCCAACAGGACCATCCCTCCATCGATTTGAATTCCTGTCTGGGGGATATAGCCAGTTGGATGGACAGGTCCAATCGTAAGCTCAACAGCGATAAGATGGAGATCCTGGTTATGGGTTATCAGTCACATTTCCGTCCTGAGACGCTGTGGCCTCCGCCTCCATGTATGGGCACGCCTCCAACCCCAAAGTCCGACATCAAAAGCCTTGGAATCTTGCTGGATCAAGGCCTAACACTTAATACTCAAGCCAGGAAAACAGCCGGGGCATGCTTCGGCCTCCTCCGCGCCGCGCGAAAAATTCTCCTGCTGTTGCCTTCACAGTCCAGAAAGCTCTTGCTTCTGGGTCTTATACTGTCCAGACTGGACTACGGAAATGCACTTTATCTTGGTGCTCCAAAGAAAGTGACAGCCAAATTGCAGGTTGTACAAAATACTGCTGCGCGGATTCTGACGGGCACCAACAATCATTGCTCAGCGAAGCCGGCCCTCAGGTCACTGCACTGGTTGCCAATACTCGAAAGGGTACACTTCAAGGCCCGGGGTATTACCCATAAAATCCTGCATGGCAAAGCCCCTCCTATCCTAAAAGATCTCATTACCCCATACAAAACTAGCAGAACCCTTCACTCCACGCATCTTCATCTGACGACAATACCCAGGATCAAGAGGGCCCAATCAGGAGGATGCCTTTTTTCGTACAACGCCTCCAGACTCTGGAACGCACTTCCACTGGATATTCAATCCCAGCCCAATCTTCTTTCCTTTCGCAGGCTTCTGAAGACCTGGCTGTTTCCCTAAACTCCCCTCACCTGTTCCTACCTATTCTATCATTAGCGCTGGGACGCTCACGGGCAGCCATGCGCTCTAGAAATCTACAAACATTAAACAAACATTAAACATCTACATCTCCCCTCGCTCGGTGTCCTGACTTTGAGATGATTTAGACCTCAGCCTGAGTGCTTGTTAGGCTGCTGCACTAGCAGAGACCCAACCTATGCTGACCATGCAGCGTCTAGAGTTCTGTGATGCTGTGGCGGATCATTTTTGATAAAAGTAGTCCCATTGTTGTGCCAGAAGCCTTTTCAGCAGAAATGTGAATGCCAAATGGTCTGCTATGACGGGCCAATGGAATTTGTTTTCTGAAGCAAACTTCCCAATGCTGGAGCTTGTTTCAGAAAACGGAATCAGCAATGTCCCTAAGGTGTAGGATATTGATTAGGGGTTATTGAACTGGGTGTCTAGCTTTGTATAGGCGAGCTCTAGTAAGTGGCTCAAGAAACAGTTCATCTGTTGCAACAGTGACTGAAAGTACTGAGCGCATAGTATGCTTTAACCTTGGGAAAAAGATTTGTCAATTGTTCCTCAGCTTCCGGACTTAAAATATAAAAAGAGATATGTGTAAGGTCTTATAGACTTCCATGATCCAAATACCCATACTTCTAACAATTTTTATTTATTTGGTTCCTGGAATTTTCAAGTTTCTATCTTTTAAAAAGCCATTTATTATATTTATTCTTCTATATTGTACTACCTCGCCCATGGATGTTCGGACTTGTTACAAAGGACTGATGAATTCAAACTGTGTCTGTAAGAATCCTTAATGTCTCCTTAAACTGTGAGCTGTCCAAAGTTAAATTTTCATTGAGCAGATATTAATGTACGTATGTATGCACCAAATTCATTTTCCCGAATTGGCATATCTTGCTTATGATGAATGTTTTTAAATTATTGTATTGTAATCTTTTATGGTTGTTCCAACCGAAATAAAGATATTGAATGAATATAAAAGAGATATCAGATTACGAGCACACAGATCGATCCCTGAAATCAGGCATGGGTTGGTAGACAGGAAGGGGGCAAACAGACTTGAATTTGGTTTGGTTTCTTTAACACAATAACTTCTAAATGAAATGTACAACAATGTGTGCCTGCCTTATCTTAATGATTACCAAAATTCTATTGGAAGTCTAAGAGGTCAGTGCGGTCAGAATGTCGTCCTGAATGATGGGTTCATTTATCCACTGTAGACAATGTTTATTGGCTAACCTCAACAGAAACGTGACACTGTCTTCTCACGAGCGCTATGTGAATTCAATAAGACCTATTGTAAATAATTAGTGATGGGCTGCAGATTCAATTCGATTCAGAGAGGAGGCACGTACAAATAATGCTGAATCTCACTTCATGGCTCTAAATATTTCCTTTACCTTGAAGATGGATTTTTAACAAAGCCCGTGTCTACAAAGACAGGGCAGAGACATGACGTTTTGATTCCATCCATCCCCAGACCAGCGAGTTCATCTGTCAGACCACGATGAAACCCAACCGCAGCATGTTTTGAGGAGCTGAAACAGAAACAAACCAAATAAAAGTCAATTAATAGCTTTAAAGGCACTTTTTTCATGCACTGCCCTCACAAATGGTCTTCTGGTTCTGGATTATTAGAAGATGGCTCAGAGACAAAGATAAAGGGAAGTTTAGCTTGGATATGGGAGGCGTTCAAAAGAAAAGGGCCAAGCATCCTAATAGACTGTAATCTCTAGGTAGTGCATTGAAGTTTAACGACTGTAAGGAGGTGGGTGTTGGCCAATTATCAGATTTGTGTGTGTGGCATGTTATCAGTTATTAGAGGTAATGTATGGCTCTGCCATGTAATGCTTTGAACACAATGGTAAGGACTTTTGACCACTTGTATGCTGCAAAATCTAGCAAATGTGACAGACCATCAAAGTATTTGTCATAGGTCTTCCAGGTACTAAACTGTGCTCTTCAGAGATGTAAGAAAATAGGTTATTGGTTGAGAGAGGGTGGAGAGAGGGTGGAAACCCTTCTCAAAAAACAACCACACACCTGCTCAGGGTCAGCCATAAAAGTCACTAAATTAAGCTGTGCTTAACTCTCTAGTAACTTGGCACAATAGCAGTCTGTCTTAACGTAGAGAAACTGTGTTGAGTTAACTGTCTGGAGCTGGTTATGTAGTAGCTGACACACAAGGCTATCCAAATGGCCCTTGGAGTCACACTCGTAGTCCTGGGTTCAAGAAGCAAAGCAGGCCTCAAGCACAGGGCAGTCCTCTTGTAGCAGCAAGGCAGTCCTCTGAGGAACAAGACAAGTCTCATGCACCAAAGCAGTACAATGGGGGGTCGACGGCAGTCGTCTGGTGTCCTCTGCCAGTCAAGGAGTGTACTGAAAAGTTGGTCTCAGTGTCCAATATTTATACCGGATGACAGCCTTTGAAGTGTGGGGGAAACTTCTAGGCTACCACCACTACAAGAAGACTTGAGTGACAAATGACTGGTGTTAGATTTCTTTGTGTGTGTTGGAGGCAGCCCCTACTGAAGTAAAAGTGGGGCAATGACCAGCTCTGCCCCCACCTATCCTTTCAGGATGGCCCATCCTGTCCACGACTAAGATCTTTTGTCTCACTGTTTGGGAAGAATACAAAGGGGCAGATTTACAATAACTGGCGCATCCCTGCATATCAGCAGGGATGCAGCAGTTATTGTGCGCCGCGGCTCCGCCACCATGGATGCGCCGCATTTCAATGCAGCGCACCATGGGGCAAAAATGGCACAGATGTGTGAAGCATCTGTGCCGTAAAGGTGGCGCATTGCTGGAGTTGCGTTGCAAGCACGACACAGCTCTAGCAATGCTCTGCGTGGCCCTATCGGTACAATGCTGCGTAAATCCTTAAGCCTGCTTCAAGCAGGTGCAGGGTTTTGACGCAGGATGGGCTTCAAAGTGACTGAGTGAAATCTTGTAGATTTCACTCAGCCACTTTTAGGAGGCGTTCCTGCACCGGAACCCCCCCTCCCTGCGTAGTAACGCCTACTTCTGGTGCAGGGCTTTACAACGTGACTCATCCCCCAGATGCCCCACGTTGTAAATACCCTGCACCATGGCGCATCTTTTGCGCCGCTGATGCGTCACAAAAGGGACGCATCGGCGGCGTAAAAGAGGTGCAAGGGGCTTGTAAATCTGCCCCAAAAAGCCTAATGTGAATGAAGGCACTGGCAGCAGGCACCAAATGGTTAGGAAAAGAAAATGCCAACTTTAAAAAAAATACATTTTCAGGATTGTGACTTCAAATCCGACTTTACCACTACAGAGAATTTAAAATTACAATTTATTTGAGACCTAACATGACTTTTCTACCTGTTCCCAATTACAAGTTAGCACTTTTTAAAAGTAATAGGTAACCCAATGTTATTCTATGGGAGAGGTTGGCATTACAATGGTGAAAAACTAATTTAGAAGTTGTTAACTAACAGGACATACAAAACTTAAAAACACATATCCCACTTTTAACATACAATGCACCCTAACTTGTGGACTGTTTGTGGTCTTTTTTAGTGTTAACTTAAAAGTATTAAAAAGGAAGGTATAGGCTTGGCAGAAGGTTTATTTTGCCAGGGCGAATTAGCAGTTAAGAACTGCACTACAGGCTGGTATGGCAGGCATGACACATGTAAAATGCTACTTTAGTGGGTGGCGCAATAAATGCTGCAGGTCCACTAGTAGCATTCAGACAGTCAGAAATACTTTATTCGATTTTTCAGATTAAAAACCATAAAAGCAACAATACCACAATTAGTACCGTATTTTCCGGCGTATAAGACGACCCGGCGTATAAGACGACCCCCTACTTTGCCTGAAAAATTTTAGGTTTTGTGCTATACTCGCCGTATAAGACGACCCCCACTTCCAGCGCAGTCCAACGCAGTCCTGCATAGCCATTCCGAGAATGTACGGTACCGGTATTTTGAACTTACCGTATTAGTCTAGTCCTCCTCCCTGTGGGTGAGCAGTAAGGCTTTATCAGTGGACAGTGTTACCTACCTAATAGTTTATTTTACAAACTCAAAGACTGAACTCAAACAAATTGGTTGTATAAACAATCTTGCTTTACTCGCAATATTTTTATTTGGAACCATATGAAAAACTGTCCCTTCTGAATATACCGGTACGGTACGGTAAACATAAATAAGTGCATGAAACAGTGCAAGTGGATTAAACTTCCCATAACTTTCCATAAATCCAAGGGATTTCTACAGGATTTACAACGTTCCCTTTAAAAGCCTTCAAAATCCTCCTCTTCGTCATCTGATCTCATAAGTAAGTCAATGAGATCTTGTGGTACATCTGTAAGGCAGTCATCGTATGGATCTGGTACCAATTCCGTATCAGATGATGTGGTCTCTTCTTCGGCATCCTCTTCACCTTCCCACAAATAGTCGTCCTCCATACCATCTAATGAATTTGATATGCCACACTTCTTGAAAGACTTTATTACAGTTTCTGCATCAATGTCGTTCCAGGCCTTTATAACAAAGGTGCACAAAACATCCAACTGTGGAGCACGCATGTTTCCTCCTTTTGTGAATGTTTTTTCACTGCTAACCATCCACTCATTCCACTGTTCTCGGATGCGATCTTTAAATGGCTTGTTTAGGCACACATCCAGTGGCTGCACCAACGATGTCAATCCTCCAGGTATAACTGCAGCATCTGTTTTTATTCTTGCCAGCCTTTGCTTGGTGCTCGGAGTTAAATGAGCCCTGAACATATCCCACACCAGTAGACTACGTCTTTGTAGAAGTCCACCTGGTCGCCTGCTCCATACATTATCAAGCCATAGCTTTACCCCTTCTTCATCCATCCATCCTTTCTCATTCACATGCACAAAACAACCAACAGGGAACTTGAGTTTCGGCATTGTTTTTCTTTTGAAAATAACCATTGGTCTCAGCTTTGCGCCATCAGCTGTGCATGCTAGTACCACTGTGAAACTGGACTTCTCATGTCCTGTTGTTTTTATTAAAATTGTCTTTTCGCCTATTGGATGGACAGTTTTGTTGGCAATCATATCGAAATTCATTGGAGTTTCATCCATATTTCCGATGCTACTTAGCGCATAGCCATGTTCATTGCGCAGCCTAATAACGTAGCGATGGAAGCTATGCATTTTGGCATCAAGATCCGCAGGTAATTTCTGGGCAATTGTTGTCTTTTGCCGCAATACCAGATTATGCCTTCCCATGAATCTGGTACACCAGGATACAGTGGCCTTAAATCTGTGGCTGAGATCTGGATTAGATTTGGCCCACTGAAGTGCAACCAATCGGATTTTATTTCGGGTCACGACATAACCGCTTTGCCGATGCTCGGCCACCATGTCTGCTACATGCTTTTCAAGTTCTGGCCAATGTGGGGTGCCTCTTCTTAATGCACACTTGCCCCTTGGCATACTCCGTAATGCTTTCTCATTTGCTCTCCAGGCCCGAACCATCTTTTCTGTCACTCCATATTGTCTTGCAGCAGCACGGTTATTATGTTCCGTGGCAAAATACACAACCTTAAGTTTGTAACTGGCTTCATATTTCCTTCTTCTTGGAGCCTTGCTGGGTTCTTGACTGCCAGCCATTTGCACTGGATGCGCTGCTGGAGCCTTGCCGGGTTCTTCACTGTCTGCCATTTGCACTGGATGTGCTGCTGGAGCCTTGCCGGGTTCTTGACTGTCAGCCATTAGCACTGGATGTACTGGTGCTGTACAGTATGAACAGGTGCAGAGACTGTCTTCAACACCACACGTACGGTACGGCAAATACGGTATCTGGTCACCAGACTGCCTTTCCTCTTCGCAACAACCAGCCAATCACGGCAAGTGCTCTACTGCCTTCGGTAACATTCGGGAAAATTGGACAGTCCCCTTTCTGTGCCCACGCCCATGTCAAGGAGAGAGGGGCGCGTGCCAAAACGTGCCAAACGTGCCAAACGTGTCAACACACCGGGCGCTGCCATCTTCGGCGCTGGCTGCCCGTTACCATATACCGTATTTCGGACGTCCTGCTGCCTCGTCCTGCTGCATCGTCTGCCTGGGGATGTGCAAGCGGTTGGAGGCGCGTGTACAGCGGCAGCGGCAGTCGAGGTAAGACTCATGGCGCCATTTGCTCGCTTGTGAAGCGGTTTGACACCTTCGAGTGAAGTCCTTGCTATGAAAAAAACGCTCGCTTTCGATACTTCATTGCGCGGGGCCTGGTTGTGGACGTTGCCAGGGCCGGTGGCTGTATTTTTTAACATAAGGTGTGTTGTTTCTTGTTACATACGGTATTTCCTATTGTGAAGCGGTCTGACACCTTCGAGTGAAGTCCTCGCTATGAAAAAAAAAACGCTCGCTTTCGATACTTGCACAATTTATGGCGCGGGGGCTGGGTGTGGACGTTGCCAGTGTCGGTGGCTGTATTTTTTAACATAAGGTGTGTTGTTTCTTGTTATTTCCTATTGTGAAGCGGTCTGACACCTTCGAGTGAAGTCCTCGCTATGAAAAAGCGCATGAAAACATACCATAACATTTTGTACCTGGCGTATAAGACGACCCCCGACTTTCCAGAAAATTTTAAGGGGTTAAAAGGTCGTCTTATACGCCGGAAAATACGGTATATTACACATTTAAAACATAATCACTAATTATAAACACACAGTCCATAACATAAAAAACACTTCATTTCATTTAAAAAATACCAAATATACAAAAATGTATGAGACCGCTAGTTCTCCCTTAAATTCCTTATTTTAAGAGCTGATTTAAAAAAAACAATCAAAAATAGGGTGCTTTTCGGCTTCAACGTTTGCAGATAACAGAGGGCTGGACGAACCTGGGTAAAATTCCGTTTTTTTTAAAAGGGGCTTTAAAAATAACCTCCGGGGTGCATCATAAAGAGGACAGATAAATAGAAAGTGAACCAAGTCCTGCAGAGACATATTGTCGCACCCGCAGGACGCTAGCACTTGTCCTCTGTGGGAGCCCCTCGGAATAGCTAGTAAGAAATGAAAATAGTCCAACCGGAACCTTATTAATAAAAAACGCTCATATCCTGATATTGTCCATTTTAGATAAGGTTCCAGGAAAGGTGTGGTTTTAAGCATCACAAAACTGCGAGCGCTGGATTTTACCATTTCCACTCCCTCTCGATTCAATTTTTTCATTAATGTAAATGATTTTTTCACCAAGTCCACATCTGCATTAACAATCGAGTCTGGGTTTAAAAAGAGGTCCGGACGCCCTATTGCAAAAAAACAGCCTTTTAGGTATTTCAGCCAAGGGATTTTAAGCATGTGGTCCAAAGACAGTACCTCTTTCAAAAGCTGGTGATTTAGGACCAAGTGTTTGTTTAACCAGCATTTTAACCAAAATACTAAGGGCCGTAATGCTATGTTTCCAATAAAGGGTGTACCGGTTTCCTCATGAACTATAAAATTAGATGTTCCTTTTGGTACCCCTTGGAGCTGTTTTAAAAAAGGATTTTCAGCCACCCCTATGCCCTCGGCTGCCACATACCCCCAGAGTTCGCTGCCGTAACTACCTACTGCGACGCTTTTAGACTGGTAAATCTTTTGTAATGCAGCAATTGGACGCTTTCCCATTTTTTTTTGCAAAGTTGAATATGGCAGCATTTGTCCGGGTTACCTCCCCTCTTTTCCTTTGCAGCAATGGTGCCCAATTTAATTTGTTGTCAAACAAGACTCCCAAATAAGAGAATGTTCTGGTCAGGGGAACCTTCTCTTAGTTTACCACAAAGGAATATCGTTTCTTAGAACGCTGCCCCACCTGCATAATAAATGATTTAGCATTATTAATGGCTAAATCGCGGACAGCCATGAATCTACAAAAGGCATTCAATAAGGACTGCAGACCTCTTTCAGTTCTAGCCAAGAGGACTGCATCGTCCGCATATAGCAGGACGGGCAATCCCCTGCTCCCGACGTAGGGGAAGTCCACTCCAGTGTTCACCAGGCAATCGTCCAGGTCGTTAATATAAAGGTTAAAAAGAAAGGGGGCAAAAATGCAGCCCTGCCTTACACCCCTATAGATGCAAAAATCCCTGGACACCTTAAGGTCCTTCGAGAATCTAACATTGGCCTTTGTATCCCTGTGCAGGTCCCTCAGGAAATAGACCAAAGAGGCTTCCACCCCCATGGCGCCCAAGGAGTCCACTAGTAGCATTCAATTTGCAGACCCTGGGTTCATGTAGTACCACTTTACTAGGGACTTATAAGTAAATTAAATGTGATTATCAGGTGGAGGCCAATTTTACCATATAAAAGCACTCTAACACTGGGTTAGCAGTGGTAAAGAGCATGGAGTCCTAATGTCAACACAACCAATTTCAGAAAGCAGGAGGGGTGAAGGCAAAAGGTTTGTGGGTGACACTGCAGAGAGGGCCAAGTCCAACAAGGGTGGAGAGAACTTTTAACAAATTCTAGAAATAATGGAGACAGAGGGCTGTCATTGGACATCGCTTTTAAAAGCCTGCAGCCCACTGCATCAGTATTTTTAGAGAAAATGGATGGGAGGTAATGGACATTTCTGTTCCTGTCATTGAAAAAAGAAAAAATAGAAGGGCTCAGTGATCAATATAACACTATCTTATTTGTTGTGTGCTTGCCCCAAAGCTGAAATCATTCTGTCTCCCCTAGGCTAAAGTCTTGCTTAATTTATGCAAAAAGATTTTACTGTATTCTTGTCAAATCACTCTCCAAGTATTGTACACTTCATGTTATGCCACTGTAGAAATGTCCCTCTCTCCAATCCTTGGGTAAACTTGCCGTTTACATCGAGATATACACAAAAAGCTGGAAATTTTAATAACAGTTGGTTAAATATAAAAATGAGTAATACAACTAATAGAAACTTTGAAATAATTTGGAGATTAAATGCAACAGTGTGAAGGATAGCGGAAAGATGGCAGGGAACACTGGATTGCCCGGTGTTATTGCAAAGCGCATCATATATGGAGGCCTTTATGAAGTGTTGAGCCATGGCACCTCCAACTGAGGCCTTCCTGCCAGGGTATGCTTGATATAGCATTGCTGTCATTCTGTTTCTCTCCTGAACCACTCTAACAGGTGGCAAATTAGTGTGATGACTGAAAATATAATGTCAGGTTCAGGATACCCAAGCTTACTGGCCAGCTCAGCTGAAAGCCTATGCCTAGCATGGACCATATACCTTTTTACCCCCTCCAATAAAATCAGAGCACATCCTTTGGTATTGGGTAGGTACTTTCTGCTCACCAATTACAGGCAAGGCCATGAATAAGAATAGCAATATGGGTGTCCTAACCCAGACAATGACTGCTTATACCAATTCTGAAGTTCTGCCCCCATTACTATGATCACTGGTGAGAAATTCACAGTATACAGTCACTGGGTAGTTGCTGTAAGCTGTATATCCAAATATATAATAGAGGATTAGCAGAATTTGATCAGCCAAATAGCTAAGAGTAAGACAGGGCCTCTCATGATGATTTTGGACTGCATTCACTCGCCTTTAAGGCGTCTTTAAGAAAGGCCAAACCATCCCTGTCAAATACCTTTTTAGCATCTAATAGCCAAACATTAATTAATTGGTCTTAGAATCAAACAGAGCTGCTCCAACTTCAAGCAAATCTACACAGAAGGCCAATCATCAATTAAACAGTCCCACTGAGCATACCAAGATTTCTGGCTTTCAGTCCGGTCTGTTACCCGACCAGGATGATGCACTTTTTGTAGATTGATTCATGGTTACAGCTGCTCGCAATGCTCGGTGGGACTGCTTAATTAATAATTGGCCTTCCGTGTAGATTTGCTTGAAGTTGGAGCAGCTCTGTTTGATTCTAAGACCAACTAATTTCTGTTTGGCTACTTGGTGCAGTTACACTGTGACCTCATTCGTGATTTAAATGAGTTGGAAATCACTACAAATTCTAGTGGATAGGATGTTTTCTTGTTCGCATTTTGCTATGGTGTAATTGCATTTGGAGCAAGTGAAGCCTACCCATTTACATGCTGCGGATTGGGTAATAATAGATTTTTTTGCCAGAATTTTCTATTGGACCTTCTTGTATTCATTATTGTCTGTCCTGATGATGACCACAAATTTTAATGTTGTCAAAAAGCCATTGACTCCTCCATGTTGCCTTGATTAAAGAGGACTCTGTTTTTACTATGTTTTGTTTTTGTCTTGCACAAACTACATATCTGTAACTTTCCTCAGCCACTTGTTTTGTTCACACAGTGTATTGTCTCTATGGTTGTTTGTGTAACTTAAGGAGCGCCATTGATGTTTTCTCCTTATTCATTTTTTTTAAACATTTTTGTGAATCTGTGTAAGGGTTGTTAGAAAATATTACTTGTTTAAAAAAAATCTTTTCCATATTTTAATTATTTTCTTTGTCCTTTTTCCCCATTTTCTAGCATAGTTATTTTGTATTTTACGTTAGATATTTTTTACTTGAACCTTTGTTAGTATTTCATTAATATCTGAACTAGAGTCCAAATGTCAAGACAGAGAGGGCAGATACCTGGGAGTTCGTATGAATATAGGGAACTCTAGTTACCCTTTTCACATTTTATGCTGATTTTATGCCTATAATCGCACACTTCTCTAGGGGGCGTACAATTACAGGTAGAGACTTTAATGCCATACTAAACAGGACAGAGACCGATCCCTGATACATTACACATGCCCTCCTTCCCCCCTCCCCCCACTTCCCTGCTTCACGGCATGGAAGACCTCAATTTGATAGACATTTGACAACAACAACACCAAGGAGAAAAATATTTCACCTTCTATTCACATGGACCAGGTCTTACACTCACACAGACTTTCTCTTAGTCATATGGGACTTGTTACCGTCAATTGTCTGAATGGACATTGGCCCATAGATAATATTGGACCATGCTGTAGTACTGATGATCTTTGACCCCTCAGCACAACAACTGCCCTTCCTAGACCATGGGTGGTGAGCGAGGTAGCCCTATGGGACTCGGTAGTGAAGGAGAGAATTTGAGACGCTCTAACGCATTATTTCCAGGAAAATTACACAGATGAGGTTAGCTAGGGCACAATATGGGATGCAGTGAAAACTGTAATACGGGAGAGCCTATATCTCATGCAGCATTATTTTAACATCTAGGAAAACAAAACAAAAAAGAAGCTAGAAGCAGGTTCAGAAAGCTTAGAGACTTTGCACAAATTAGATAATTCACAATGAATATACAGAGCTTTACATAACACAAAGGGTGAACTGGAACAACTAGTAATGTTAAAAGAAGCAATAAAACTCCTTTATGTACGGCTCAGCAACCTTACTATGAGAAGAGAGATAATACTGACAGGATTTTAATGTACAAATTCAAAGACAAACAAGAAATCTTATCTTAGCAATCCAAAATAGCATGGGCATAACTTAAACTTACATGCAAGATAACCTGGCTATGTTTACTGACTTTTATGCTACTCTGTTCTCCGAACTGGGGCTCCAGTCTTAATCTAGGACACCTTCCTAGGCCTATTTACATGCACATTAGAAAGAGATGACTGTTCTCTGTTAGAGCCTGACCTAACAAGCGAAGAAATACAGGCCAAAAAGCAGCTCACAGGACAGAAAGCAGCGGGAGACAACAGATTCCCAGTATTTTTATTTGCTAAGCATACCACTATTCTCGCTGAACCCTTAGCAAAAGTCTTTAATCTCACCTTAGATACAGGAATAGTAACAGATTTCAGGTTGGAATCTCAACCTATGCTGTTATTGAAGCCCATAAGGGACCTACTGGCCTGTTCCTCATACAGACCTATTACTCTGTTGAACACTGACGTGAATATAATAGGTCTGTTCATGGAATCGGTTGACAGTGGACTGCGCCGGTTACCAGGAGGCACTACACGGCTCGGTGGTTCGAAAAGGACATGTGAAAGAGACTGGTAAAAACTGGTTCATGACGATGAAAGAAGTTTGGAGAGAACACTGACGTTGTTATCCCTAGCTTGGGACTGCTTAGTAATAGATTGCAGAGAGAGCAAGATAAGGAGCGGGAAACTGCGTTGAAGAAGTACGCTAGAATCACCTGATTGTTGGAAGAAATGATGTCAAGACTCTGAAAAAGGACCACGAAGAGCCACTTTAAGTTATTGAAGAGATAAACTCACACAAGAGCAAATGTTGCCCTGAAGTTGTCCCATACCAAAATAAAGGGACGAAACGCGTAGGCTGTTGCACATTTGGCTATTGCACATTTTGGGTTTGTCCACCTGTAATGCTAAGAAATTAAAAATTGAAAGAAGATGAAAAAGAATATGTTTTAAAAATTGACTTTTGTGGTATATGGTTTCTTCTACTTTGACCTGAACATTAGAAGTTGTAAATTATAAGAGGAATTCTTAAAATGTTGTAGAATTTTATTGTGCTCCTCAAACATTTGCATTTATAATAGTGTCTGTGTTGGTTAATAAACAACATGACATATGGCCCAAGCTGACCTCCCCACAGCAATGCTGCTTCCTAAAGAACCAGCAAGCAAGAGACAATATTAGATTAGCGATCACCCTGACAGAGACTCCATGACGCATCAAACGATCAATGCTCATCCTCTCACTAGATGAGGAGAAGGCCTTCGATATAGTTAATTGGTCCATTATATCTAACATTCTAGGGAAGGTACCACTAGGCCCCAACATTAAACACAAGCTACAATAGACTGAGACATGACTGAAGGTGAACAGAGATTACTCCTTAAAATTTCCTCTGTCAAGAGATACACCCCAGGGATGTCTCCTATCACCATTGATGTTTGCTTTCCCCATGGAGTCCCTGGTCCAAAAGATCAAGACCAACTGAACTAAAAAAAGGGCTGGCAGTAGCCAGCCGGGAACTCAAGTTAGCACTTTATGCTGATGATAGCTTGTGTTTCTTGATTGACTAAGTCCATTCCTGTCCTCAAAGAAGAGTTTTAGACTCTGTGGCTGCTTCAGGCCTTGAAATAGATTTTTCGAAATTTAGTGGACTGAGCATTGCAGGCAATCATTAAGGAGCATCTATTTAGCACTAAAATCATCATAGGTAATGAAGGGAGATGGCCTAGCTGAGTTTCCATATAAATGTCAGGTAGATGGGCTGATCCACCTGTATGCAGTTTCATTTGTCCTGAGGAAGTACGCCCTCCCCTTTTGTAAAGTTACAACAGAGAGATCATGAAAATCCTATAGCCTTCAAAAGAGAAGTCTCCCTTTCCCCTTCAGGCTTCCATTATCTTCCCCTTCACATTTGAAAATGGTGGTTTCTAGTCAAAATATTGAAAGTTGTATTTCCCATCATATAAGAGTTTGAGGTTCAGTGTGTTCCCTCTTATTCTACTAGTTCTGAGTCAGTAGACCCTAGAACTGCTCTTAGGGGTCTCTGGGCTTTATCCTGGTTGATATAATTTTGTCTTAAATGATCTTCCAAGTCTTCAAACTTTTTTGGGATGTTGATGTTTTGTTCCTGTAAATCAATGACCTCCTCTGTAAGGAATTCCTGCTCTTCAGCTCTGTTACTTCCGTTTTCCTGCAAGGAGAACACCTCTCTCGTCTAACCAGCTAATGTCCTTTTGGACTTTCTTGGGTTCTTGCCTCAGTTCAGTTCTCATTGAAAAGAAGCCATCACAGAGTCCACCAAGCAGTTCTTCATAAACTGTTTCTTCATGGTAGAGTTGCTGCAGTTTGCTTAGGTTAGACAGCAGTGTCTCTATGGAGGAATCAGTGAGCTTATCCTTCCAATTTGTCTCGATCGTGTAAAATCACCAGCATGCATTTAATTGAGTGCTCCCTCTCTCTCTTTGTCGTTGCCATGCTTTGTTTGATGTAAGGAGCTACACTTCAACCTGGTGTTGTATCTGTCTTAGCAGGGATAGGAGTAAAATGATACTGTTCTCCTTAACAAGGCAATCCCCCTACTCAAAAAATGTATCCTTTCACATGTAAAGTGTCTCCTGTGGTCAGATCCAACCCTACTGCCTCAAAAAGGTGTATCAGCTCTTTTGCCACTTCAGATACAGGCTGATATCACAGACTTTATTCTTGCAGCGCATTGGTTTTAACTCCTGCTTCTGCCTGTCCCCTGTTTAAGTCTGACATATCATGACCTCTGAGATACTGAGACCCAGTAGATATCAGTCCCTACATTTTGTGACCATACTGCAATGCTCATCAGGGTAGCAATTGTCAGTCACTTCTAAGTTCAACATCTCTTTCCAAACCGCCTGGCACCTCCACATTTTACTCACATATTTCTAGTGGATAGGTGTCTACTCAGTGAACTTTACCAAGTTACCCCATGCCTCTGCCAAGGTTATTTCATTCATGCTCAGACATCTCCCTGCCTTCATGTCAAGTTGCAACATCCATCATTCTGTGCTTCTCTGGGTTCCAGGATCTTTGCCCACATCTCCTGGTCTCCTCTGTAATGGTCTGACCAGGCCCCAGGGTCCATCACTCTACTCTACACAGGACATTCTCAACCATCTGGGGCTCTTTTCTATTTTCTCTGTCGATTATGTCAAGGATTTCCTTATGAAGAGCCCTGTTTTAGGTTGCAAGAAAGCAAGAAACAGACCAGTGACTCCATCTCTGGCTCCATCTATCGTCTTTTAGCTGCTGTACTGGGCCTGATTCCCCAAAGCCAGTCTTCCCTAATATGTCGACCTCAGTGGCCCTCAGTTGTCTTCAGGGGTTTTATGGTGCCTTCATCAGTAGTCTCGCTCTCAGACTGCAAACATTTGAGGTCTAATCCAAATAGGCTAATATACACGGCTATATTTGGACTGGAAGGAATAGAGAGGTGAAAGCACCTCTTACCAATTGTGGCTGGGAATATCAAATCCTGAATATTGGCAAGACAGAATACTGTTACATTAATATTAAGGGACAAATTAGCAAAATGTAAGTGTACACAGGAAGGATTTACTATTTTTAACTTCACATTGACGTACCTTAAATATACATATATATTACCACGGTACATATATGTGGAATTAGGTATAGAAAATATATAAAAACGTACCTTTTAATGTTTTGTCCCTCCACGTAGCAGTAATGATATTCTGGCTCTCTTTGTGGGTCACCCCCAAATTTGTTTCATCTTAACCCCTCCTGTGTTGCTGAATTTCCTTTTGTTGGCATTAGTACTCTGTACACTTTACCACGGCTACCAATGCTAAAGCACTTGTGAGTGTTGTATTTGAATGCATCCTCCCCACCATTCTGAGACCCTGCTGCTCAGCCAGTGTGTGAGGTCATGTTGAATGTTGAGAGTGTTTGCACTGGATTGAGTGTCAGTTGAAGATATAGGCTGAGCAGCAAGAATGCTGCTCCTGGTAAAGCTTAGCTATCTACTTACCTTTTTAGGTTTTGCCAGGCGTTCACTGCGCAGCAGTGTCGCGCAGGCGAAATCTTTTGATCTTCAGTACGGGGCTTTAACCCGCCTCTCTCTTCCATTGGCTAGCTCCATAAATGGAGGCTAGCCATTGGAAGAGAGGTGTGCCAGTAAATGTTGGA
Source organism: Lissotriton vulgaris (assembly GCF_964263255.1). NCBI lineage: Eukaryota > Metazoa > Chordata > Amphibia > Caudata > Salamandridae > Lissotriton > Lissotriton vulgaris. The sequence goes on from NC_141689.1 coordinate 1,423,695,861, forward strand.
GCAGATTCGTGGGCGTTCCGGTGTTTTTTTCCAGCTCTGCCCCTTTTTCGTACGTCATGTAGCGGTGGGCGGTATTTTTTTTTTCCCCCGCATGTTTTGGTCTTTTTGAAAGTGTCTTTTGCAGGAGTGGGCTGCGAGATTTAAGTTGCCAGGAAGTACTTTCTATTTGCGATCAGGTAAGCAGCATTTTGTTATAATTTTAATTTCACTTTGTACGTCTACCCCGTCTCATGTCGTCTCCGTGTTTTTTTTCCGTCTTTGCGTGTCTCGTTGCTGTCGTCTCTGTGTTTCGTGCATGGAATGCTTCCGGCGGTATGTTTATCCTGTTTTCATGTTTAAGGTAAGCCATTTGTTCTTTGAAATTTATCTAATCAATTTTTTTTTTCTAGGTCTAACATGCCCCGTGTCTTGAGTGTTCTGCGCATTGCACGGAATGCTTCCGGCAGTATGTATGCTCCTGTTTTTGTTGTATTTAAGGAAAGCCATTTCCATTTCCTTCGTATCCTGGTGTCTCCGTGTATTGTGTGCGTGGCTCATGGCTGTCGTCTTTGTTTTCCGTCTGTTTTCCGTCTTCGTCTTTGCCTCCGTGTTCTGGTGTTCTGTTGTCTCCTTGTATTGTTGTGCGTGCCTCGTGAGAAATTTATTAGAGGAAAAAACGCTCGTGCAGTTCTAGCAGACTGCGTGGAGGTGCTTTGTCCCGTGACTGCTCAATAAATGGCACACTGTGGTCTCTGCCAGGAAAGCACTGGCACGCCTGTTCCTGGCAGAAGGCGGGTGGCTTGTGACGCATGATGTCTTCAGGAAGCAATGAGCCAGGGGCACATTTACACTGTGTGCCATGGAGGGAGGGGACAAGGGGTTAAGTAAGACAGCCGTTTCGCCATGCCAAAGTAGAAACGCTTTCTTACAGGGTGTTTTTTTAAACACACAGTTGCCTAATGCCTTGCGTGAAATAAAAACCGAGAAGGTAGGGGGGGATGTGCTAAATGAGAGGCTTGGTGGTTCTACATTTGTTTTGGGAAATTCCAATTCTTGGAATAAGTACCCCAACCACTTGTCACAAAATCTAGCCGAGGCAAGGTCCATGACGATCAAAGAGACTTCTTTTCTGCTTCCAACTGTTTGACCAACCAGGCAGACTCCATTAAAAGCTGTTTACCGGAAGGCTCGAAAATTAGGGTTTTACTTCTCAAAACACATAGTTCGTTTGTATTTGTTATATCCAAGTAATTGACTCTGGCAGGTTGTGGAAGATTCTGCCTGCTATCCATGCCTTTTAGGACATGGTGCCTTTATTTATTTAATTATTTTATTTACCCCACGTTATGTTAGTATTTGTGGTAAAGCTTGGAGCTATTGGGAACTATGTTTTATGTTTTGTCACACAGATATCGTTCTTTTTTCCCTTCAGCCAGAACTTTGGAGTGCGTAGTTCCTTACTACTCTTGGGCCCCAGGTTTTTATTCTTTGTATGATCTTTTTGGCACATTCATTCAATCCTCCTGCTTCTTTATGCTCATGTATGCCCTTGACATACAAATCATCCTTACAGTCTCGGTAAGGAAACAGGGTGTGCCCTTACAACGCATGCCTTTACCACGCATGTACTACCACTTGTTGACCTTTACAGCGTGTGTTATTATTTAGCCTTTACCATACATTTTTTAGTTCATATATTTTTTTGAGAGGCGTGGGCCCAAACCTCCTTATGTAAAATACATTTATACACAATTCGAGTTTTGTGGAAACCCACTCAAACCACCCCCCCCCCCTTTTTTTTAAACTCTTATCCTTTCTTTCCCAAACCCTAAAGTCACCCTTACCTCCTTTTACCTCTAACCAAGGCACCAGTCCTAAAAAATGAAGTGGGGCCTAACCAATTTAAGCTTAATGCAAGTGACATCATGATGCATGAAATCACAGTGCGTGGCATCACACCCCATTACCTCACAGGAAGCGATATCACAAGAAGTGGCATCCGAACTTAAGTCTGCTTACATGTGTTTAGCAGTCTATCACAAGTACTTTTGAGCTTCAAAATATTTTACAAATTAGATTTTGGGTCATGGTTGTGTCAAAAAAGTGACGCAACACCAAAACAAAATATGGTCCTTAACTTACATGTTTATTTTTTAAGACTGCCACAAAGAAATTGGCAACAAGGAGAAACGTGTTAATAAGTCTATTCTGCCTAATTGGTTGCAAAGTCTGCATTTTAAAATATCTTATGGTGTTCAGGCACCTGCTACAGAGATCTTTGTTTGCTCATTATATCTCAGGGAATAATTCTAATGGTCATATAACTCTGGAGGTTAACACATTTACTGGCAAGATCTGTGTTTGCCTACTACCAGTTTTGAATCAAAGTAGCATGGAGGGTTAATATCTCCCCAGCAAAGCACATCCTATAACATGCAGATGACTATTGTTTTTTGTACGTAAATAGTAAAGTAGGTTACTGCTTTTAAGACAGATCGCTTTTTCACTTGTAGTTCATAAATTGTAATCCTTCTAAAATAGCACAGTGAGCTATGAAGGACGTGACTCCTACACCATGTAACTCATCCTGTGCATTGATGTACACATTTATATGATTTATTAATGTATAATGTGTAAGTGTGATGTAAAGCGCTCTGAACACTGCGTTGGGGTAAGTAGCATGATAAAAGAAATAAAACAAAATAGTGGTATATTGCTTTTTATGTAAATAATGGGACAGAACAATACTTCTGCCACTCTTACAGTGCATGCATATCTCGTATGTACTGGGGCTGAAGAAAGTCAACAGCAGCTTTTCTTAAGTACTTGTGAAGTAACAACAAGCTGCGTGCCTTTGTTTCCCCTCCATTGCATTTTCATCTAGGTATGAGGCCCAGATAGCTTCCACTAGGTTACTGGAACAAAGGAAAGCCTGATGGTCCATTAAACTAGGCCTTTGTTTTGGGCCCAGCTGAAATGTAAAATAACAAGGCCCCTCGCCAGCTGCACCTTGCTGCTCAGACAGAAAGCAAACAACATGCAGGTGTTGCTGAATGTGTCCCTGTGCAAGAAAATTAAACCAGGACGAGTTTAGCATATTTAGGTGGTGCCCGTCTTCTTGACATTGTAGACGGCATCCCCCAATGAAAAGAGTTGGTAGACGCCGCTAGTACTCTACTACATACTCTACAAATATCTAATAATGCCAACTCAAACTCCTAGTCACTCTCTACTACTTACTCTGTTGACAAATTTTTACAACTCCCTAAACACACTACTAACTCTCTACTATCTGCTACTCACAATCTACAACTCTAACTCTATACTACTCATTCCAATACTCTCTACTAATATACTCACTAATACTCTATACTATTCACTACACTTATCACTCCACTACTCACTATTTACTATTCACTCTTTAATATACACTAACTACTCAAACTTTACTACTCGCACTTTAATACTCACTCTCTAAAACTCTCTATTACTCTATAACTCACAAAATTTGCCTACTCACTCAACTACACTGTACTCACACTACACTATTCACAAAAATACCAAATAACTACACTACTGTACACATCACTACTCACTCTCTATTAATAACTTTATTACTCTATGTCTAAATATAATACTCTAACACACTCTCTACTCCTCTAGTACGCGCACTCTCTAACAATAACAATAACTACTCACTATTACTCACTACTACTTACTCTAATACTCACTTTCTTATACTCTTGTCACACTATACTAATCACTCTCTACTCTCTACAACTATAATAACTCTATAATACTCACTCTACTACTCTCATCACCAGTACTCCCTACTACTGTATTACTCATTCTCTAATACTAACTCTCTACTACTCTACCATCAAATAACTATAATACTCACTCTCTACTACTAACCCTAATACAACTCTTCACTACTCACAATTAAAAACATTAAGTTATTGTCATTATCAATTAGATGCCATTTACTCATCAGATTTCTACAACAACATATACAAGAAAATTTGTCATGAGCAATGACAAAAGCTCTAACTTTTACAAAAGCGAAACTGTTGCATTGTAAATGCTTGTTGTAACTAAGATCTAATAAACCTTCTTCTTATAGTGTACACAATGGTCACTGGACTTCCTTTACAGCAGTGTTCTCTCCCTAAAACATGGTAAAATTGACCTACACCTGATTGGCACCTTTCATTTATTTGTAAGTCCATAGTATATGGTACTAAATGTACCCAAATCCACTGACTTAAATGATACTAGTAGGACTGCAGCACTCATTGTGCCATCCACTAAAGAAACACTTTAAAACATGTCTCAGGCTGCCACTACAGCCTGTAGTACAATTTTAAACTGCCATTGTGACCTTGAATAATAAGCCTTTTGTCAGGCCTAAACCTTCCCTTTTATGACACATAAGTCACCCCTATGATAGGCTCTAAAAGCTCATAGGGTAGGGTACAATGTATGTATGTACATGTGTACTTATGTTTTTCATGTCCTTGTAGTGAAAAAATCCTAAATCCGTTCTTCTCTACTGTAAGGCCTATTTCTCCCATTGACCAACACTGGTTTACCATATTAACTGTATTAAGAGCTAACTCTGGTTTAGGAGCAAACAGAGATATGCTGCTTGGGCTCAAATGTATTGTAATTTAAAATCCTCTTTAATGGTAAAGTCAAGTTTTTAGTCACAGGTCTAAAAATGACACTTTTAGGAAGTTAACATAACAAATGATGGATGGAATGCTGAACAAATCAAATACTCACCCCAAGTCACAGTCCATCAATTTTTTGCTCACCACACCTGTTTGGACCGAGCCATATGCAAATCAGTCTTGATTGTGCTCGCTATGCCACTGGATTCAAGCTAGCCTGAATGATGAGGGGTGATACCCTGAAACCGGTCCCGGGATGATTGTTTCTGGTCTGGGAAGGGCCTGGTCTGGCTGTTCAGGCCGGACTGTTTCCATGGGGAGCAGGGTCAAGACTGATTTAGAAATGGCTGGGTCCAAACTGAATGGCATAATGAGCAAGAAAACAGTGGATTTAACCCAGAGCTATGACTGGGGGAGAATGTTTGATTTATTCAGCATCTGTCCATCATCTGTTCTTTTTGCATTTATTGCCCTAGTTGGGAAAGGTATGCCCAGATGTGGGTCTCATGCTTGCTATGCCACCGAATTAAAGCTAGCCTGGCTGATGAGGGTTGATACCCTGAAACCTGTCCTAGGATGCTTCTATCTGGTCTGGGGAGGACTTGGCATGGTAGTTTGGGCTGACTGTTCCCATTGGTAGCAAGATCAAGATTTGCACATGGCTACATCAAAATTGGAATGGCATGGCAAACATAAAAAACGATGGATTGAACCCAGATCTGTGACTGATGGTGAATGTTTGATTTGTTCAGCATTCCATCCATCATCTGTTCTTTTTGCACTTTTAGGAGGCTAGCATTTTCTCGTCCTTACCATTTGTGCCTTGTGCCAAAATCCTCAGTCACATGACTGTGAATGGCTCTACTGCTGGAGTTAGTCTAATCCTCCCAGACAGTGACACAAATGGAATTAGATGCAGGCTGGATGGGTTATCCTGCCATGATGGCTTCAGAGCAGAGCTGCATCCTGCCTCACTGACACTTCGAAGAGCTTTCCTTCAGCACATACAAAGGAACCCAACATTAGCCTTTTGTCAGCTCAGACATCTTGGAGCCTGGACAGGGGAAAGGAAGAACCAGATGTGGGAATAGGTCAGAGTATCCTCCCACACAAAAGGCTGGCACCAGCTATAAATATTGGACCCTCATAAAAATTCTTCAGTACACTCCTGGGCCTATGGAAGAATTCAGAATGGCTGGTCTGCTGCCAGAAGGACTACCTTGCTGCTTGAAGGACTGCCTTGCTGCTTGAAGGAGCACCCTAAGTGGCCCCAAGGGCTGAATAGCTGGCCTCTTGTGAGATTTAGAGGGATGTAACAGGCTTTGAACCCTGCTGCTGGCCTCTGCTGGAGAAAGTCCTTACCCCCCTAGTGGTGTCCTCCAGGTCATGGGCCCTCGGTACTTCTGAAAAATCTGGGACTCTGAAACATTTTCTTCAAAAACTTCCTGGAGGACCACGAGAAGACTGGGACCTACCTATCAGCCCATTTGCCCAAGGTGCATAAACGGTCAGCCTAACTTCACGGTAGTTCCCACTACGTTCTTCACGGCAACAGCAAATCCTGTTCAACTGGGCCTTCTAGTGGAGGTATGCAAACTCGTAGAGTGCTCTTTGGCTACAGCCTGCCACTTTGTCCGGCTGCAGATTTTCATCTTCCAAAAAGTTTTAAAAGCCCAAAGGTAAAAATCCTTACCAGGCTCGACGAAGACAGGCTCCACATTGACAATGATGAGCATCTCAGCCAGGTAATCCAGCTTTTTCAGCTCAGAGCTTTTCCCGCTACCATCAACAACTTCACTGAGACAATGTCCAGTGGCTACTTGGTGTCGACGAATCCTTCTCGGACACAGCATGCTGCCTTGCCCTACTGAACACTACCTTCTCCAAGACTTTTTGGCTGAAATGTTACCAAATCTGAAGGTAAGCCAAGACTGGGCCCAATCCACCCCTTGTAACCGACTCACGCTCCATTCCAGTCATTCATAACTTTTGGCTTTGACCTGATCTTGCACGTTCAGATACCAGTGGTTGGCACTTTAATCCTTTAGGTGCTAGATTTCACTAACACTTTAAAAATCCAGTGCTTCAGTTCTACTGATTGTATTTAACTCCTTTTGGTGTCATTTTATTTATTAAAATGTACTCTATTGTTATCAACTAGTCTGGACTTTTCTTGTGTGGGGTTTTCACTTTATTACTGTCTGTGTGCTGCAAAAATACTTTGTACATTGCCTCTGAGTTAAACTAGACTGCTTTTGTGCCAAGCTACCAAAAGGCACAGGTCAATTTAGTAACTTGTGTGGTTCTCCCTAAAAAGGATTTTGGTTGTTGTCTGTGTGATGCTTCCATCCCCCTCCACAAATATTTTAATTCTTTACACCAGCCTACACCCGTCTTATGCCAATCACATCCTAACGACAACCTGAGTCTTACATTTTTATGACATAATCAGGACTTGCAGGGCTGGGCGACATGAGCACAACGTGTCTGCTTTTACCACATTTGTTGCAGAATGGGCATAGCGTGGTACTTCTCTACTAGTTCGATCTCTTGAAATCTTTGTTTTTGTTGCTCCACTGGAACTCCTTGATGCCACATGTAGGATGTCATAAAGGAAGGATTGATGGGTCAAGGTGTGCCTTGTATAATAACAATGATAATTTGTCCAGCTGTGGTACGGGGCTGTAATGAGACATAAACAGTAGGATTCAATATCAGAGGGTGTGTTGGAGCTATAGTTCTCCAAGTATGGCCACTAGGTAGCACATAGTAAAAATCTCAGGTCCCAGGATTTCTGTGAGGGAGCATATGATTGTCTCTGAAGATCTTTACTAGTGTTGGTGGCCAATCCCATGGGATGGGTATGAGCCTGTAAGACCCCCCTATGCCCTATCTGTCAGGGAACACTTGAACAGCTTTACTTGTTTAGTAAGTCACCGCATTGGGACTGCTGAGATGGTGCAAGGCTTATGAGTGCAGTTGTCCATGATGTAGTGGAGATCCAGTGGCCTCTGGTTTTCTGTGACTGAAGAGGCATGAGTCCTTGGAGAAATGTGCAACCCCAATAGATCCATGGGGGCATCTCTCAGATAATACTGGCTTCTGTAGGCTCTGAACCTCATCTAGGACTTGCAGAAACAATAGTAACAGATATATTTCGATCTTCACTATAGAGGCATCAGAAGTAGAATAAAAAGAATGACTGGAAGGAGGGCACTCATAAACTTTCCATTTTCCAGTGATGAGTGTCCCAGGGAATGGCATGTCACAATTGATTGGGGTTTGATTAACACACTTAGGCTCCCACTATGTTTCCAGATGATTATAGTGAAGTCAGTAGATCACCACACTCATCAATGGTGGGATCCACTTCATTCTGGAAGAATCCCCTGAGTTTGCAGGGCCATCTAATACCTGAGTACAAGCCAGGGAAAGGAACCTTTCTTCCTAGTATGTTAATACACAGCTCCTGCCTTACAATTAAATCCACATGCAAATTTTGACAGATAGATTCTGCTGTGTGATCTCTACGGCTATTTACACTTAACACATACACCACTCAGTTATAAGATATATTTATACAATAAAAAAGCTGGACATTTTATTCTTCTGGGACGAAAATTATAGAATGACTCGCAAGGAGAGACAGATCCATTCCCACTACCACTAAAAACTCATCAACAATCAAATTTTCCCTTCAATGTACACCTGCTGGTGGAACTGGGATATCCTACAGGCCTCATGGCGTTAACTGAGTTAAAACATTGCATTCCTGTTCTCCCCAGATTGACGGCATGCACCACCAGCAATAGCTCAGACAGGCAACACTTGGGAACCCCACACCTTCTGATTCCAGGGTCTAAAAAGATTTCACACAGACGAGGACATATGTGAGGGAAACCTGGGCAGTACACTATGATCCCTAGCGTGGAATTTTGGTGCTCACTCAAACTGCCCACAATGGCCCAGAACTAGTCTAATATTTCGCAAACCTGTTGCAATGGCTTCCAAGCACTTGGCTCTACACACTGGACACATTGCTGGGGGAGCTAATATGGGGAAGATAGAGGGTCCCTGTGACGGCACTCTGGCGCCTGATGCCGAAGGGAGGACTAGGACCCCTGACCTGAACTTTATAACCTGGCAGTGCACCTACAGTGGGCAAGATGGCTTGATGGCAATAGGACAGCCAAACTGAGCACAATAGGTGGGTTGAACTAGAAGGTTGAGATGGTAGCCCTGCGCTTGGGCCTCCAAGTGAGAAACCCCACATACCTCAAACTGCTCAGGACAGCTTTGCAATGCTGAAAGAGGGTGGTGTGAAGGGCGTCTGAAGTCCTGCTGTGCACACCGGTGCTCCCATCTGTGGGCATACCCAGCCATGGACTGAGGTAGACATACACACAATGGGGGACTGTTACAAGAATGGTAAATTTTGTGCATTCCATGATAAGGTTGAATGCTCTGCACCACCGCAGTCACACTTTTTCACTGATGCTGCACTACAACCTTCCCTGGAGGGCCCTATGAATGGACAATCATATTGAACCGCCAATACACAAAACTCTCCAAACATTGTTCACCTTTGGGAGTGACCGGAAGCTTAAATCATGGCTCTATAAATCCCTCCATTCAATGGTCGGGAACCTACTAGTGAGGCAGAGGACCTTCTAGGAGGGTGAAACAGAGAGGAAGCTGAGTGACGGGGAATGGGCTTCAGCACTTGAGCATACTTACAGGGTATGTAGGAATACCAGGTTCAATTATACACAGCTTAATAACCTGCACACCACGTTCCTAAATCTGCACAGACTGAATATGATGGCTCCGACCGATGACAAGACATGACCTAGGTGTGCACGACCAGATGCACATATTATTTATATGACATGGTCTTGCCTGACAATTACAACATACTGGAGGCGACGGGTTCACTTTCACAGAAGGGCATGATACGACTAAACACCTCGGGTGGGGGTATACATGGCCAACAAGGGTGTGACCGTAGCATAATGTTGCATACACTAGCAGAAACCCGGCAGAGGCGTGTTGAACCTCTAAATTGTTGAACCATCATGTACATTGATACTCTCAGAGGAATTGACAAAGAAAGCTTGTTTTACTTGTTCTTTTTGTTTCAGTTACCTGTTTATATCGCCACATTTGTTTGTGAGTGAATTTGATCTTGCATGTACATACATGAGATAGGAACTGCCCCATACCAAACCATGCAGCACCACATATTGCGACATAAGCTTATCAATGTATACAATTTGGGGAGGAGGTGCAGGAATGACGAATAATGCCATGAGTACTGATTGCAAAATGAAGGTGTAAAACTGAAAATTAAAACCAATAAAAACAATTAAAAAAAACAATTGAATATTCCTTCATCATTACTACATCACTTGGGGGACACAATACTGATGAGTTTAATATTATTTCTGATCAAAAGCTGAAAATGTATGCCTTAGCAGAGACCTATTTGGATAAGATGTTTGTTCTAGTATACTTGCTAGCCCTGTCCAAAGCAAGTGGTACTCAATTTATAAAGTCACTTGCCAGAGAGTGAGTGCTTGGTTGGATGTCCCCGACATATATTTTCCACTTCTAAGATTAGATTTGTAATACTCCAACCCATACCTCATTTGAACACAAGATGCTACAGAGACCACATATTGACTGTCTTACTTTAACTACCAGATGGATCAAACAGTTCTGAGACAAAATGTGGATTCCACTTACCACAAAGATTATTAGGTTAATAGTTGCTGGTAATTTTAATATGAGGTTCATTAAACAATCTGATAAAAAGATAGCAATCTCTCTAAGGTTTTGTATAAAATATCAACCTAGGAAAATAAGGACAACTTAAAAAGGTAGAAAGGCTCACAAAATCACAATTTTGCAGGTAAAGAATTCTAGAGTAAATACATTGAAATTAAGGAAAGTTGCTTGACGCACCTAAGTTGAAAATGACTTGAATCAATTATTTAATGTGATAAATGTAAAGACAAGCTTAATTCTAGTCCTGTGATGATTGAGCATTCTGTTGAGCGGTGCAAAGTATTGAACCACTTATTTTTTTAGAAAGATTTAAAAGATAATGAATACAATTTGACTGACAGGCCTGAGAATAATTCAACATTACTGCTGTTAAGGGCAGGGGCGCCGAGTGACAGGCTCAGGCCTTTCATGTTCACCTAAAATTAAGTAAGTGGCAACGTGGCTTCCGATCACAGAGGCGGGTGGCCCGCTGGAGCTGCAAAATAAACTTGCTACATGTAGGCGGCTGCGGAGGGGGGGGTTCTGAGCCCTGGGGGACGCGACTGCGATGAGGATGACCTGGTTGGCTTTCATAATCTCTACAGACTGATGAGAGCATTTCCCTCCTTCCCTGTGGCGAGATGCCCCCGTGCTCCTGCTGAGAAGCCCATTTCCCCTATGAAAAGCACAATCTCTGGGGGTGGCATTTTGGGCCTTGGATGGCTGCTGGGGGGCAACAAGGGAACTGGTGACTGCAGAGGGAGCTGCCTGACCCCCATGCCTGACCTTACGATGGCGTCCTGAGGCTTCAATGTGAGTACATCCAATACGAGTGATCCCCCCTGAGGCTGCACAGCTGGATGGACACTCTTCTACGATAATGTTTGGGATTCTCAGGGGCGCACCTCGAGGACCGAAGCGGGCGTATAGCCAGGGGCACTCCTTGCGGTGCGCACGTCGAGGCATTTTAACCAATTTTGAGGGCGAATCACGAGCTCCCCGGGAGTGATGCTGGGCCTGGACCTGCATATATGCCTTCTAAGAAAACACAACCCAACAAGGTCTCAAGCTAGAGGACGGACAAGGCCAAGAGCGCATTCAGACGGCGGGGGTGATGGATCTGACCCACGAGGACCTGCTGGTGACGCTCAGAGGCTTCAAAAAAGAATTGTGGGATGACATCAAAGCAGATATCAGCGCCTCCTTTGATGCCATTAAATCTGAGATGGGCTCCAAACTCAGTGATATGAGGGCAGATGTTGGCTCTGTGAGGACCCGCACCCTTGACCTCGAGGCGAAATGCCAGCGCTTCTCTCGATGCCTTCAAATCTGCTGCTTACCCTTCCTTGCTCCATCCACCTTGTCTCCTATGTTCCCCTTACCCTTCCCTGCTCCATCCACCTTGTCCCCTATGTTCTTTAAATGCTTTTCTTGATACTTATGTAACTTTTAACTGGTCAGAGTCTGAATATGTTTTCAAAGTGCAGATGACAGATTCTATTTGTGTTTGTAGCAGAAATAAATTAACATGAAAATGCCGTCTGGTGGCAAAATACACCCATGCTCCATTCACTGCCTATAAGCATGGTAAGTGCTGAGAAGATACAATGTAAAATCGCTTAATGTAAGAAACATACCAGTAATCTACCATGAAGCGCACTCCTATATGACCCGCTGATGAGGCCACAGTGACAACATGGCCATGATTGTTTCTCATCATGGATGGCAGAAATGCTCTTGTGGTCTGTAAGAGAATGAAATAATGCTGTCAGTATATTACATAAAGTCTTGTTTAACAAATTCTTACAGAATAACCACATCATAATATCTAAATTCTGGCATATCATTTATGTTTTGAAAAACATATGTAATATCGAAGGAGAATACATTGGTATAGCATGTAGCACAATCTAATATATTTCTGTGTGCAATGAAACTCAGTCTCATTCATTTTCAGGTTTATGTATTGTGCTTAAAACATATTACAGTTAAAAAAGGCACTGTGTTTAATGGTCACATGATAAAAGAAATGGATGAAGTCATATAACATTATTTGCATGAACTTTATTCATAAAATGTCATTGCACCTTGTACATGTTAGTGTTTTAGTTTATTTTCTTCACTTATTGGTGAATGCAGTGACAATTCTTTTTACAAAATTCTGGTGACCAGGATGGACTTGAAAAGGCACTTCAGATCCATTCTTGTTGTGAGCACTAAGCTGGCCCACACCAGTGGGATAGCATTTTTATGGAGAACACTGAGTGGTAGGAATTTTGTGAATCCCTGCAAATATTGGATGCTTCTGTCACGGAGCATAGTTGGTAAGAAAATGTTTTGGGATCCAAACAAGGCACATCATACTGGACTCCCTTGGGTGTCTAACTTTCTGAAATGTCTGGTTTGGTAGATTCCTCATGGCGGCCGCCGATGCTAAGCCCAAAATCCACAGCTAATTGCATTGCCAAAAATAGGGTTGCTTTTGAGTGGGAAAAATCTGCCCTGTCCATGTTGAACTTTGGGGCTTTTCATGTCGTTGCCGCTAGGCTCACCCATAAAAGTGAGATAACGTTAGTTTTGGGATACATGTGGAACAATGGGTGGGAGGAATTTTTTTGATCCCCCACAGCTTCTGGAACCTTATCTAACAGAAATATTTGGAAAATCAATATTCTAAAGGTACGTACATCTGGCACCAGAATAGTAGAAAGTTATTACCAATTTTATTTCTCTGCATATATGGCTTCCAAATGTATTTCAGAGTACAAAGAAGACATTTTGCAAAATGCCCTTAGAATCACACAATAGTATGCGTAGCGACAATTTTAGACATATGAAAAATAACGCTGTTCCTAAGCTCAGTATCTTGTGTATATTTCAGAAATAGATGGGTACCCTTTTTTTTTTTCAAGTTTTTATGATTTACAGGGGTTTGGGAATCCGAATCCCTGCCCCATCTAACTATCTCCCAGAATTTTACTTGGTTGGTCGACTCACAGGCTTTAAGAAGATCTAGCCAGTACGAATCGTCCCAGTCCCTCTTAGCTTCCCAAAGGGTGTGTTTGTAAAACTGTCTAGCTTTCCTGATATCAGGGGTTATTCTGGATTTAACAGCTGCTATTAGTTTGCTGTGGGCTTCTCTACAGTTCTTATTATACCATCTTTTGCGTGGATTGACTTTCTGATTTTTAGATGGCCTAGTGAGAAGTTTTTTGAGAGCCGCAAAACATTTCTCGTGAAGATCAATAGTAATGGACTCTACCCCGCCGTTGGGAGATAATGCAGTCATCCTATTTCTTGTGTCTAGGACCAACTCCTCTATTTGACTGATAAGCTCTGAGTCAGCTGTGACCCTTGACCATTTGACCCGTCTTCTGTTGTCACACAGGACTAGGTCTGATGTTATACAAGCTGTTTCTGTTTGGGGGACACCTAATCCAGGAACCCTGAGCCCCAGGGAGAGAGGATTATGATCACTCTCTGGCCTGGTCTCTATTAGCATATCAATTACGTGTGACCAGGATTCTATGTTGACCAATATATAGTCAATGCGACTTGCACTAATCCCATTGTCAAAGGTTGGTTTCCCCACCTTGTCAGACAGACTACGGCCATTCACTGCCCGAAGCCCCCATTCCAAGCAGAGCCCCAGCCAGTGGAGGGCAGCCTCCGTTCCCCTAACACCCTTAGTTATAGCTAACGGGGGGATATTCCAGGCGGTGTCTTCATCAATCCCCACATCCTCAGCTAGACTCAGGATGGGTTCGAATGAGCAGTTCAGATCACCAGCCAGTAAGACAAGATGATCACTTTTATACTCATTCAGGAGATGTTCCAGGTCATTAAGAATGGGTTGCTTCCTCCCACCCTGACAACCTCGGGCATAGATGGTAATTAAAACAATATCCTTGCAATTGTCCTTACGCAGGGAAATACAAAGGAGGTCAGCATTCTCCACCAGGATTTCCTTAACGCTGAAGCCCAGGGAGTTTCTAATCCATATAATAAGACCTCCCGAAGCCCTACCCCTGGGGCCCTGTGTGGCTGGTTTATAAAAATTTAGGAAGCCTACCCTAAATAGGGGATCGATTGACCAAGTTTCCTGGAAGACGACGATGTCATGTGTAATAATGAAGTCTACCCAATCGTCGTTGGATGTACCATGTTACAACGCATACCGTTACAACTACCTACTATTACAACGCGACCATTACAACGCATACCATTACAACGCATAGCGCTTTGAGGTGCTGGATAGTGGTAAGTATAATTTACTATTCTAACTCCAGTCCCCGTGGACCCTAGGGAAGGTGTTGGATAGTAAATTATACTTATTCCCTATCCTAGAGCGCCCCCCAGCGCAATGCGTTGTAATGGTATGCGTTGTAAAAGTCGCGTTGTAATGGTAGTGCGGAGTAACAGATGCGTTGTAACGGGTGTATACCATCGTCGTTATCCAGGCGACCCCTCAGTCCTGCTATATTCCATGAGGCCACCTTGATTGCATTAGCCGGGCTACTGAGGGTAATAGTCTCTAATTGTCCCAGAACCCCTGACTAAGTCGAAGTGGGGGTATAAACGTGGTCCAGTGTTATTTTTGGACCTAATTGTGGTATAGAACAATCCATACAGGATACTAGCAGGGTGTTCGGAGGAGTCGGAATTGGTTCCACTGAGTGTATAGAGGCATCAATCCCCCCGAGTCAGTCAACCTCGTCCAGACAACCAAACATATTAGTAGTAGGAACCCCCTGCCACCAGTTATTTTGGTTTTGCCAACCATTCCTATGTCCCCTCTGTCTAGATTTTTGGACTTTTGACCATGACCCCTCCATTTCAAACTGTTGTCGAGGAGGATAGAAAAAGGTGAGGGGTCTAACAACAACAGAGGGGTCTTCTTCACATGGGGCCCTTGAACAAAGATGCTGTGCTGTATGGGGGTCTGCAAATGACACCACTATACAATCACCAACAATGGATTTGCGCGTGGGCCCAACCCATGGTACTCTACGCACCATTAGTACCCGACTTCTTTGGTGATTGGGGAGCTGTCTGTTTGTATTAAGCCAATGTATGACCTTATTTTTTAGGGACCAATGATTCTCTTTGGTTTGGGGGTCAAGAGCAGGTACACCAGCTAGTACTATGACATAAGGACTAGCCTCGGGTGGTAGATCAATATACCCACCACGAAAGTTTGGACGGCTAGATTCATAAGATGGTAATTTCTTATTTGCCAATTAAATAGACTGGTGAACGACAGCTTGTGGCCTGGGTTTAGATGGTGCTACATTCTGGGGGGGACAAGCTTGTGGCCTGGGTTTAGATGGTGCTATATTCTGGGGGGGACAAGGGCTGGGGGTCAGAAGGCTAAAGTTGCTTTATCAGCATTCAAACCTGAGACTCGGAAGAGTGCAAGGCTGAGTCAGTCTTGGCGGGAGTTAAACCCATGATCTTCAGAACACCGCATGTGTCAGCGGCTAGCTTTCATATCTGATTTTCAGTGTTCCTTGAAATTCTAAGCAGTCTGGAAATTGTAGGAACACCCTGTCACATGATTTACAGTTGTAGAGAGGCAAAACTTGTGTTAGGGTAAGTGAAATTCTGAAATTTGCATGTCACTTGGTGTGAGGTTACATGTTTTCAGGAGGTAATTTGCTGATTTACAATTTCAGGAAATTGCCAAGGTCTCTCGCCGTACGGAGGCATAAAAAGTATATGGGAGGGTGGGGTGAGAGATGATAT